>NC_092402.1:65728769-66046581 GCF_030028105.1 Mobula birostris
GCCTTTTCCCTGTATCCCTTGACTCCACTATCATTAAGAGCTCTATCTAAATCTTTCTTGAAAGCATCCAGAGAATTGGTCTCCACTGCCTTCTGGGGCAGAGCATTCCACAGATCCACAACTCTCTGGGTGAAAAAGTTTTTCCTCAACTCCGTTCCAAATGGCCTACCCCCTATTCTCAAATTATGGCCTCTGGCTCTGGACTCCCCCAACATCGGGAACATGTTTCCTGCTTCTAGCGTGCCCAATCCCTTAATAATCTTATATGTTTCAATCAGATCCCCTCTCATCCTTCTAAATTCCAGAGTATACAAGCCCAGTCGCTCCAATCTTTCAACATATGACATTCCCACCATCCCGGGAATTAACCTTGTGAACCTATGCTGCACTCCCTCAACAGCAAGAATGTCCTTCCTCAAATTTGGAGACCAAAACTGCATACAATACTCCAGGTGGGGGTCTCACCAGGGCCTTGTACAACTGCAGAAGGACCTCTTTGCTCCTATACTCAACTCCCCTTGTTATGAAGGCCAACATGCCATTAGCTTTCTTCACTGCCTGCTGTACCTGTATGCTTACTTTCAGTGACTGATGAACAAGGACACCCAGATCTCGTTGTACTTCCCTTTTTCCTAACTTGACACCATTCAGATAGTAATCTGCCTTCCTGTTCTTGCCACCAAAGTGGATAACCTCACATTTATCCACATTAAACTGCATCTGCCATGCATCTGCCCACTCACCCAGCCTGTCCAAGTCACCCTGCATTCTCATAACATCCTCCCCACATTTCACACTGCCTCCCAGCTTTGTGTCATCAGCAAATTTTCTAATGTTACTTTTAATCCCTTCATCTAAATCATTAATATATATTGTAAACAGCTGCGGTCCCAGCACTGAACCCTGCGGTACCCCACTAGTCACCGCCTGCCATTCCGAAAGGGACCCGTTAATCGCTACTCTTTGTTTTCTGTCAGCCAGCCAATTTTCAATCCATGTCAGTACTCTGCCCCCAATAATAGAGAGGGTGAGAGAGGGGGGTGAGTGAGAGAGGGAGAGAGAGAGGGGGTGAGAGAGGGGGCTGAGAGAGGGGGGTGGGGAGGGGTGAGGGGGGTGAGAGAGAGGGGGCGAGAGAGAGGGTGAGAGAGGGAGGTGAGAGAGAGGGCTGAGGGTGAGGGGTGTGAGAGAGAGAGGGGGTGAGAGAGGGGACTGAGAGAGAGAGGGTGAGAACAGGGGTGAGAGAGATGGGGTGAGAGAGAGGGGGTTGAGAGTGGGGTAAGAGGGGGTGAGGGGGGTGAGAGAGAGGGAGAGGGGGTGAGAGAGAGAGGGGAGGGGGGAGTGAGAGAGAGGGAGAAGGTCAGAGGGGGAGTGGGAGAGAGAGGGGGAGAGAGGGGGTAGAGAGAGGGGCTGGGGTGTGGTGGGGAGAGTGGGGTTAGAGAGGGTGTGTGTGTGTGTGTGTATAAAAATGTGTGTACACATGCACCAGGGTTCAAGAAGTAGCTTGAATGGTGCCTGGTGGTACTACACTGAGGACCACAGAGACTTTGAACAGAGCTGTGCTGTCCTTCTGTAGTGCATAGAGTGTGGAAAATACTCAGACATACACTCTTCTTTGCATGAGTCCCTCCACCCTCAGCAAGTCAGCTACAGTTAAAATAGCATAAAATGGCCACCCTTCTTGCCCATGGTGGCTGTCAAATAGACCAGAGTTAGTGCATTTTCATTTTACTGTGGAATTATATATTTTCTGCCAGCATTTACTTTCTGTCACCTCATTTTTGCATTGATCTGTACAGACATCAACAGAAACCTGAATCAGATTCCTGCATTGATCTTGCCCTGGCTCATAAGGAGCAGCAGTGTCATTTGCCCTTATCAGTGAGCGCGAGTAAGCTGCAGCTACCTGTCGTTCAGGATGTGTGGTCCATCTTTGCAGTTAAGGGGTGTAGAAAACACTTACACAGCTTGAAACTCCAATAGCAGAACCTATCCTTTTGTGTGGCAACTGCAGTCCCATGTTTATTCATTCATAGAGATCTGGAATCTATGCAAGTTTTGGAATGGTAAAGAAACAAAAATGGAAAGTCCTCATCATAAACAAGAAGTCTGCTGTCATCATCAGACCCTGAGCTATCTTAGGAAAAAGCCAAAGAACAAGAATGAAGTGAGCATTCCTTTAATATAGAACATTTGGCCGTTTACTTTGCTGGATTATACTTCAAGGGACAGGTTTAATTGCACAGAATTAAAGTGAGACAATTTTATGCTTTAATATTGGACTGAACAACAATAGACTTAAGCTGATATATAGGCTTAGAAGGGAAGTAAGTCCTTCTGGGTTTAAAAGCAAACAGTTGAATTGATTATACATGAAATGGCACATTCACGAGAAGCAGTTGAAGATGAGCTTTGGCTCCGTACAAGAGCCACACTAATGGCCCGTGAATGACAGCTACAGCTGTGAGAAGTGACAAGCTAACCAGAAAACACAGCGAGAGCACACCCCCGAAAGAGGCTAGAGTTCAAGAGGTAAAGTTCATCATCCCAAAAAATGTACACGTCTTGGTTATTCTTCATGTGTATGGGTACCTCTCCCATGACAAGTCACTTGGCTGAGGATGAGGTGGAGCGGTTTGCATTAGGTTCCGTGCCCGTTTGCTGATCAGATGCATTGTTTCTTCTGGCCTGCAAGCCCACTCAGTCAAGTCACTGAAGTGATACACAGGCAGGCAACGAACTAGAAGACTCAAAGGAGAAAGAAAGATGCACTGTTTCATAGTTGCTGGAACTGTGATTCAGAGAGGGAGACATGCAAACAGTTCATGATGTGCGGAGACTTCAGAGTAGAATGCCACATATTAAATACTAGTCACCTGGTAGGATCTATATAAACTAGCTGTTCACTAACAGGCTTGAGCAGCACTTGCTGTGTAATAGTGCCTAGCTCACGCTGTGACGACGGGGGTTGTGGCTGTGAGTGGGACTGTCGATCCACAGTCATAATCCAGATCCACGATGGTGTGAATATTTGTATTCAGACTGTTCATGGATGTTCCTGTCTGCCGATCCCGGATACTCTGGATGTAGCTCTGGACAAACAAGAAGCATGATTTTTAGTGGAATCTTGCAGCAAAAGTGGCCATTTGGTCCATCTGGCCTATGCTAGCTCTTTCTGATCAGTCACACTTGGATAGTGTCACCACTGTCCTGCACATTCTCTCCCTTCAAATTCAATACCAACAGTTCTAACCTATACCCTTTCATTGCCCACAAGACTTCTGGGACGCTCTGATGGCAGTGAAAACACAACCTCCTGAATGCGTAGCATAACAAGCATAAATTTGGATATTGAAAACAAGTTTTGCAAAATCAAAAGGGCCAGTCAGGATATTTGGTGAGATTAAGGCCATTTGGTAATTAGGCACTTGTCAACGGCCAACAAAAAGAAGTTTAAGCAGAGTGGCCATTGTCGTAGTGGGACAGTGTTAGGGTAGTTTGAGGCTTTGGCTCAAGAGGCTTCAGCAAGGAGAGGTGGAGGTGGAGGTGAAGGTACATTTCTGGCAAGTTTCCTTCATTCTTTGTCCTATTAGTGCCTAGCTAGTGCAGTGAGAATGTGTCCAGAGTCAGTGATGGGTTTTTCATGTCATATACGGGAATTCTGGAGACTTCCAGTCTCCTTGAAAACTACATCTGCATAATGTGCACCCAGCAGCACCTCCTTGCAGACCGTGTTCGGGAAATGGAGCTGCAGTTCAATAACTTTCAGCTCGTTTGGGAGAATGAGGAGATGATAGATTAGAACTACAAGGAGATAATCACCCCCAGGATGCAGGAGGTAGGTAGCTGAGTGACTGTCAGGAGAGGGAAAGGAATAGGCAGCCAGTGCAGAGTACCCCTGTGCTGCTCTCCCAAAGAATACTGCTTTGGCTACTGTTGGGGAGGGGGGTATGGTGGGAGAACGACGTACCAGAAGGAAGCCACAGCAACCAAGGCTGTCACTGAGTCTGGCTCTGTGGCTCAGAAAGGAAGTGGGGAGAAGGAGTGTCGTGGTGATAAGGGATTTAATAGTTAGAGGAGCAGACAAGTGACTCTGTGGACATGAAAGAGACACCTGGGTGATACATTGCCTCCCAGGTGCCAGGGTCAGGGACGTCTCAGATCGTGTCCATGACAGGACACGATGGAGGGTGAGCAGCCAGAAGTCTTGGCACATATTGGTACCAAAGTCATAGGTAGGAAAAGAGATGAGGTCCTGAAGAGAGAATATGGGGAGTTAGGTAGGAAACTGAAAAACAGAACCCCAAGCGTATTAATATATGCTGCCTGTTCCACGTGTCATTGAGGGCAAGAATAGGATGATTTTGCAGACGAATGCGTGGCTGAGGTTTGTTGCAGGGATTCAGATTTGTGGATCATTGTGATCCCTTCTTGAAAATGTATGACTTGCACAAAAATGCCAAATTACACCAGAACTTGAGGGGGACCAATATCCTTGCAGGTAGATTTGCTGGAGCTATTGGGGAGAGTTTAAACTAGCTTGGCCAGGAGGATGGGAGCTAGAGTGATAGGGCAGTGGAAGTAAGACCAAAGTGCTTATTGTGGACTTCAGAAAGGGCAAACCAAGGGAACGAGAACCAATCCTCATAGAGAAGTGGAGAGAGTGATCTATTTCAAGTTCCTGGGTGTTAAGATCTGAGGATCTAACCTGGTCCCAACATATAAAGGCAGCAAAACAGCGGCTATGTTTCATTAGGAGTTTGAAGAGATTTGATTTGCCAACTAAAACACTCGAAAACTTCTATAGATGTACTGTGGAGAGCATTCTGACAGGCTGCATCACTGTCTGGTATGGGGGGGGGGGGAGGGTGCTTCTGCACAGGACCAAACAAAGCTACAGAAAGTTGTAAAATTAGTCAGCTCCATCTTGGGTACTAGCCTCTGTAGTATCCAATACATCTTCAAGAACTGGTGCCTCAAAGGCAGCGTCCATTATTAAGGACCCCCATCACCCAGGGCATGCCCTTTTCTCATTGTTACCATCGGGAAGGAGATACAGAAGGCTGAAGGCACACACTCAGTGATTCAGGAACAGCTTCTTCCCCTCTGCCATCCGATTCCTAAATGGACATTGAACCCATGAATACTACCTCACTCTTTTTCAATATTATTTCTGTTTTTGCACTACTATCCTTAATTTAACTACTTAATATACATACTGTAATTCATTTATTTATTTTTTATATACTTATCATGGATTTCATTGTACTGCCACCGCTAAGTTAACAAATTTCATGACTGGGCCCGTGATATTAATCCTTGATTCTGATTCTGAAGGGACAGTTGTTACATAGGTAGATGAAGCTCTGAGGAAGAATATGCAATCGATAGGGTAAATTTTCAGTCAATGGGATGGGGTGAAGAGTGTCATGAATGAAGGTCATGAACAATTGAAAAGATGTGCTGGCGTTAGAGACGGTCCAGAAGAGGTTCACTAGAGTGATTCTGTGAATGAAAGGATTAATGCATGAGGTGTGCTTGATGGCTCTGGGCCTGTACTTGCTGCAAATTAAAAGAATTGGTGGTGGGGGGAGGGGAAGATCTCATTGAAAGCTATCGAATGTTGAAAGGTCCAGACAGAGGTTGTGGAGAGGATGTTTCACAGCCTTAGAATACAGGAACCTTCCTTTAGAACAAAGATGAGGAGGAATTTCTTTGGATCGAGGGTGGTGAATCTGCAGAATTCATTGCCAAAGACGGCTCTGGAGGTCAGGTCATTAGGTATAGTTAACTTGGAGATTGATAGGTTCTTGATTAGAAAGGGGGTCAAGGGTTACAGGGAGAAGGCAGGAAAATTGGTTTGAGAGGGATAATAAATCAGCCATGATGGAATGACAGAACAGACTCGATGGACGGAATGGCCCAATTCTGCTGCTATGTCTTACAGTTCTAAATGAATACTTTGCTTTAGTATTCACCAGTGAGAGGGGCCTTGACGTTTGTGACAACAACATAAAACATGTTGATATGCCAGAACATGGCGACTTTAAGAAAGAGGATGTGCTGATGCGCTGGGACATTGAAAAACATTTGGATAGATAGGTTCCCATGGCCCAACGGGATGCACCCACAGGAAGTGAGGGAAGAGATCGCTACGCCTATGGCAATGATTTTTGCATCCTAACTTGGCAAAGAAGTAGTGTCAGATGACTGGAGGCTGGCAAATGTGATTCCATTGTCAAAGAAAGGTAATGGGGATAATCCAGGGAATTATAGACCAGTGAGTCTTGTGTCGGTGCTGGGCAAACTATTGGAGAGAATTCTTAGAGACAGGATTTATGAGCATTTGGCGAAGCATAGTCTGACAGATAGAGTGGATTTGAGACGGGTTACAAATGTTGCTGGCTTTGTGGATAGTCCAGAGGTCGTCACAGGTTATAACGGGCCATTGACAGGACGCAGAGCTGGGCTGAGCAATTGCAGATGCAGTTCAAGCTGGAGAAGTGTGAAATGATTCACTTTGGAAGGCATTAGTAGCAGAGCAATCTATTTGGGAGAGAGAGAAGGAAAGAGGTGGAGAGAGAGAGAGAGGCAGAGGGGTAGAGAGAGTGCGAGAGAGAAGGGAGAGAGAGAAAGGGGTGGGAGGAGATAGGGAGGGAGAGGGAGGGGGAGAAGAAGGGGGATGGGAGAGGGAGGGGGAGAAGGGGAGGGGGAGAAGGGGAGGGGAGAGTGAGAGAGGGAGAGGTAGAGTGATGGGTAGATAGAGAGAGTAGACAGAAAAATGGGGTAGAGAGAGGAAGAAAGACAGAGGTAAAGAGAGAGAGTGGTAGAGTGAGAGGGAGAGAGAGATAGAGATAGTTAGAGAAAGGGGGTAGACAGAGAGGGGGGTAGAGAGAAAGTGGTGGTAGAGAGAGAGGGTGAGAGACAGAGGGGGGTGGTAGAGGGACATAGAGAGAGAAGGAGTAGAGAAAGGGGGCACAGAGAGAGGGGTAAAGAGAGGTAGAAGGAGAGAGAGATAAGAGAGAGAGGGTAGAGCGGGAGGTATAGAGGAAGAGAGAGAGAGAAAGGGGGGTAGAGAAAGACAGCGGAGCAGAAAGAGGGGGAAGTGAGAGAAGGGGCAGAGAGAGAGCAGGGTAGAGAGAGAGGGATAGAGAGAGGTGTGGGGTAGAGAGAGGGGTAGAGAGAGAGCGGGGCAAACAGACAGGGTGGTAGAGGGGCATAGAGAGAGAGAAGGGGTAGAGAAAGGGGGCACAGAGAGAGGGGTAAAGAGAGGTAGAAAGAGAGAGTGGTAGAGAGAGAGAGGTAAGAGAAAGAGATAGAGAGAGAGAGGTAGAGGGGTAGAGCGAGGTAGAGGGGTAGAGCGAGAGGTATAGAAGAGAGAGCAAGGGGTAGAGAGAGAAAGGGGGGTAGAGAAAGAGAGCGGGATAGAGAGAGTGGTGGAGAGAGAGTGGTAGAGAGAGAAAGTGGTAGAGAGATGGACAGAGAGGGAGAGAGAGGGTGTAGACAGATAGAGGGGTAGAAATAGAGAGGGTAGAGAGAGAGAGATGGGTACAAACAGAGAGAGGGTTAGAGACAGAGCGGCAGGGTAGAAAGAGAGAGTAGGTGCAGAGAGAGGGGTGGGGTAGAGGGGGGTAGAGCAAGAGGTATAGATAAAGAGAGAAAGGGGGTAGAGAGAGAGCAGGGTAGAGAGAGATAGAGAGGTACAGAGAGAGAGGGTAGAGAGAAAGAGGGGTAGAGAGAGAGAGAAGGGGTAGAGAGAGAGATTAGAAAGACAGAGAGGTAAAGAGAGAGAGTGGTAGAGTGAGAGGTAGAGATGGTTAGAGAGAGGGTGTAGACAGAGGGGTAGAGAGAGAGGGTGGTAGACAGGCATAGAGAGAGAGAAGGGGAAGAGAAAGGGGCCGTAGAGAGAGGGTTAAAGAAAGGTAGAAAGAAAGAGAGTGGTAGAGAGAGAGGTAAGAGATAAAGAGAGAGGTAGAGGGATAGAGAGGTATAGAGGAAGAGAGTGGTGGAGAGAGAGAAGGGGCAGAGAGAGAGCAGGGTAGAGAGAGAGGGGGCAGAGAGAGAGGGTGAGAGACAGAGGGGGGTGGTAGAGGGGTGTAAAGAGAGAGAAGGGGTAGAGAAAGGGGGTGTAGAGAGAGGGGTAAAGAGAGGTAGAAAGAGAGGGAGCAGTAGAGAGAGGGGTAAGAGAAAGAGATAGAGGGGTAGAGAGAAAAGTATAGTGGAAGAGAGCGATGGGTAGAGAGAGTGGTGGAGAGGGAGCGGGAAGCGAGAGAAGTGGACAGAGAGCAGGGTAGAGACTGGGAGGTAGAGAGAGAGTGGTAGAGAGGGGTAGAAACAGAGAGAGGGTTAGAGACAGAGAGCAGGGGATAGGGAGAGAGTAGGTGTAGAGAGAGGGGTGGGGTAGAGAGAGAGGGGTAGAGGGGGCAGAGAGAGAGGTAGAGGGGTAGAGTGAGAGGTATAGAGAAAGAGGGAAAGGGGTAGAGAGAAGGGGGAAGCGAGAGGGAGAGGTAGAAAGAGAGCAGAGTAGAGACTGGGAGGTAGAGAGGTACAGAGAGAGGGGGTAGAGGGGTGATAGAGGGGTGTAGAGAGAGAGGCATTAGAGAGAGGGGTTAAAGAGGGGGTTAGAGAGAGGGGGGGTTATAGAGAGAGAGGGGTTAGAGAGAGAGGGGTTAGAATGGGAAAAAATTCTTCAGTTGGCTAATTTATCCTCTATATGTGCCAAACGTGTGTTGATACAGTTTAAAGTAGTCCACAGGGCCCATATGTCCAAAGATAAACTATCTCGTTAATACTCTTACATTAACCCAATATGTGATAGATGTCATTGCGAGATAGCTTCTTTAACTCACATGTTTTGGTCATGTCCTTTGTTGGAAAAATATTGGAAAGATATTTTTGTTATTATTTCAACGGTTTTGAATATGGACTTAATACCTCACCCAATTACTGCTATCTTTGGATTACCAATGATAGATTCAAGTTATTTAACCTCTTCAGCACGTAGGGTGATTGCATTTCTTACTCTAATCGCTAGAAGATCCATTTTGCTGAGTTGGAAAGAGATTAACCCTCCTGCTGTATTCCACTGGTTTTCACAAACTATGGTGTGTTTGAATTTGGAGAAAATTAGAAGCGCGGTTTATGACCCTTCCAATAAATTTGAAAAAACTTGGAGGCCATTTATTCAGCATTTTCATTTGATGTAAGTTGACCATTTCCAAACTTGTTTTATCTCTCTGTACTGCTGGTTGAGAGGAGCAGAGTCATCGACACTAAGGTTTTCTTCTTTCCCATTTTTAAGTTGTTAGTACTGCCCAAGTCTTTAGTTTAGTTTTTTTTTGGGGATAGGGTTTTTTTTTCTTTTTCATGTTTTTTTTTCAGTTTTGTTTTGCTTTGTATTATTCATTCCCACTCTGCACGATTGGGAGGTTGTCAATTTATACTATTTGGTCTTATAATTATTTATTTTAACTGTAACAATGTATCTCCTACTATTTGTAATATTGTTATGTTTTCATTCTATGAAATTAATAAAAAGATTGAAAAAGAAAAGAAAGAGAGGGGGGTTAGAGAGAGAGGGGTTAGAGAGAGGGGTTAGAGAGAGGGGGTAGAGAGAGGGGGTAGAGAGAGGGGGTAGAGAGAGGGGGTAGAGAGAGGAGGGTTAGAGAGAGGAGGGTTAGAGAGAGGGGGTAGAGAGAGGGGGGTAGAGAGAGGGGGGTAGAGAGAGGGGAGATAGAGGGGGGTAGAGAGAGAGGCATTAGAGAGAGGGTTAAAGAGAGAGAGGGGTTAGAGAGAGAGGGGTTAGAGAGAGAGGGGTTAGAGAGAGAGGGGTTAGAGAGAGGGGGTAGAGAGAGGGGGTAGAGAGAGGGGGTAGAGAGAGGGGGTAGAGAGAGGAGGGTTAGAGAGAGGAGGGTTAGAGAGAGGGGGTAGAGAGAGGGGGGTAGAGAGAGGGGGGTAGAGAGAGGAGAGATAGAGGGGGGTAGAGAGAGAGGCATTAGAGGGTTAAAGAGAGGGGTTAGAGAGAGGGGTTACAGAGAGAGGGGTTAGAGAGGGGGGTAGAGAGAGGGGGTAGAGAGAGGGGGTAGAGAGGGGGTAGAGAGAGGGAGGTAGAGAGAGGGTTAGAGAGAGGGGGGTAGAGAGAGGGGGGTAGAGAGAGGGGAGATAGAGGGGGGTAGAGAGAGAAGCATTAGAGAGAGGGTTAGAGAGAGAGAGGGGGTTAGAGAGAGAGGGGGTTAGAGAGAGAGGGGGTTAGAGAGAGAGAGGAGGTTAGAGAGAGAGGGGTTAGAGAGAGACAGGGTTAGAGAGAGAGAGGGGTTAGAAAGAGGGAGTGTTAGAGAGAGGGGGAGTTAGAGAGAGGGGGGTTAGAGAGGGGTTATAGAGAGAGGTGGTTATAGAGAGAGAGAGGTTAGGGAGAGAGAGAGTGGGTTAAAGAGAGAGAGGGGTAGAGAGAGAGGGGGGATAGAAAGAGGGGGTTATAGAGAGAGGGAGGGTTAGAGAGAAGGGGTTATAGAGAGAGAGAGGGTTATAGAGAGGGGGTTAGAGGGGGGGTAGAGAGGGAGGGGGTAGAGAGAGGGAGGGGTAGAGAGAGGGAGGGGGTAGAGAGAGGGGGTTAGAGAGAGAGGGGTAGAGAGAGATGGGTAGAGAGAGAGATTAGTAGAGAGACAGATGGGTAGCGAGAGAGGGCTAGATACAGAGAGAGCGGAGGTGGAGAGAGGGGGGAGAGAGAGAGGGTAGAGAGAGAGAAGGTAGAGAGAGGGGGGATAGAGAGAGAGTGGGGTAGAGAGAGAGATGGGTAGAGAGAGAGATGGGTAGAGAGAGAGATGGGTAGAGAGAGAGGGGGTAGAGAGAGGGGGTAGAGAGAGGGGGTAGAGAGAGAGGGGGTAGAGAGGGGGGTTAGAGAGAGAGATGGGTAGAGAAAGGGGGGTGGAGAGAGGGGGTAGAGAGAGGGGGGTAGAGAGAGGGGGTAGAGAGGGAGAGATGGGTAGAGAGAGGGGGGTAGAGAGAGAGGGGGGATAGAAAGAGGGGGTTATAGAGAGAGGGAGGGTTAGAGAGAAGGGGTTATAGAGAGAGAGAGGGTTATAGAGAGGGGGTTAGGGGGGAGTAGAGAGGGAGGGGGTAGAGAGAGGGGGGGTAGAGAGAGGGGTTAGAGAGAGAGATGGGTAGAGAAAGGGGGGTGGAGAGAGGGGGTAGAGAGAGGGGGGTAGAGAGAGAGATGGGTAGAGAGAGGGGGTAGAGAGAGGGGGTAGAGAGAGGGGGTAGAGAGGGAGAGATGGGTAGAGAGGGAGAGAGGGGTAGAGAGAGAGAGAGGGGTAGAGAGAGGGGGGTAGAGAGAGAGGGGGGATAGAAAGAGGGGGTTATAGAGAGAGGGAGGGTTAGAGAGAAGGGGTTATAGAGAGAGAGGGGGTTAGGGGGGAGTAGAGAGGGAGGGGGTAGAGAGAGGGAGGGGGTAGAGAGAGGGAGGGGGTAGAGAGAGAGGGGTAGAGAGAGAGGGGTAGAGAGAGATGGGTAGAGAGAGAGATTAGTAGAGACAGACAGATGGGTAGCGAGAGAGGGCTAGATACAGAGAGAGCGGAGGTGGAGAGAGGGGGGAGAGAGAGAGGGTAGAGAGAGAGAAGGTAGAGAGAGGGGGGATAGAGAGAGAGTGGGGTAGAGAGAGAGATGGGTAGAGAGAGAGATGGGTAGAGAGAGAGATGGGTAGAGAGAGAGGGGGTAGAGAGAGAGGGGGTAGAGAGGGGGGTAGAGAGAGAGATGGGTAGAGAGAGGGGGTAGAGAGAGGGGGTAGAGAGAGGGGGTAGAGAGAGGGGGTAGAGAGGGAGAGATGGGTAGAGAGAGAGAGAGAGGGGTAGAGAGAGAGAGGGGTAGAGAGAGAGAGGGGTAGAGAGAGGGGGGTAGAGAGAGAGATGGGTAGAGAGGGGGGCAGAGAGAGGGGATAGAGAGAGGGGGTAGAGAGATAGATTAGTAGAGACAGACAGATGGGTAGCGAGAGCGGGCTAGATACAGACAGAGGGTTAGAGAGGGGGATAGAGAGAGGGGGTAGAGAGAGAGGGGCAGTAGAGAGCGAGAGAAAGGGAGGTATAGAGAGGGAGGGGTAGAGAGAGAGAGGGGCGTACAGAGCAGGGTAGAGAGGGGGAAGAGGGGGAGGGATGGGGGACAGAGAGAGGGAGGACAGAGATGGGGAGACACAGAGGGGGGAGAGGGGGGTGACAGAGATGGGGAGAGAGAGGGGGTGACAGAGATGGGGTGACAGAGGGGGGGACAGAGTGGGTGGTGACAGAGACGGGGGAGAGACAGGGGTGTGACAGAGATGGGGAGAGACAGGGGGTGACAGATGGGGGAAAGACAGGGGGTGACAGAGGTGGGGTGATGGGGGACAGAGGAAGGGGGACAGAGTGGGTGGTGACAGAGACGGGGGAGAGACAGGGGGGTGACAGAGACGGGGGAGAGAGGGGGGACGGGAGGATAGAGAGAGAGGGTGTAAGAGAGAGAGGGGGTTAGAGATAGGTGGGATTAGAGGGGGGTTGGAAGTGTTAGAGGGTGGGTTATGGGGTGGTTAGAGAGGGGGGGTTAGAGAGAGAGAGAGAGAGGGTGTTAGAGAGAGGGGTTTAGAGAGAGAGGGTTGGGGGTTAGAGAGAGAGAGAGATAGGGCGGTAGAGAGAAAGAGGTAGAGAGAGAGAGAGAGAAAGGGAGGTAGAGAGAGAGAGAGAAAGGGAGGTAGAGAGAGGGAGAGGTAGAAAGAGAGCAGAGTAGAGACTGGGAGGTAGAGAGGTACAGAGAGAGGGGGTAGAGGGGCGATAGAGGGGTGTAGAGAGAGAGGCATTAGAGAGAGGGGTTAAAGAGGGGGTTAGAGAGAGGGGGGGTTATAGAGAGAGAGGGGTTAGAGAGAGAGGGGTTAGAATGGGAAAAAATTCTTCAGTTGGCTAATTTATCCTCTATATGTGCCAAACGTGTGTTGATACAGTTTAAAGTAGTCCACAGGGCCCATATGTCCAAAGATAAACTATCTCGTTAATACTCTTACATTAACCCAATATGTGATAGATGTCATTGCGAGATAGCTTCTTTAACTCACATGTTTTGGTCATGTCCTTTGTTGGAAAAATATTGGAAAGATATTTTTGTTATTATTTCAACGGTTTTGAATATGGACTTAATACCTCACCCAATTACTGCTATCTTTGGATTACCAATGATAGATTCAAGTTATTTAACCTCTTCAGCACGTAGGGTGATTGCATTTCTTACTCTAATCGCTAGAAGATCCATTTTGCTGAGTTGGAAAGAGATTAACCCTCCTGCTGTATTCCACTGGTTTTCACAAACTATGGTGTGTTTGAATTTGGAGAAAATTAGAAGCGCGGTTTATGACCCTTCCAATAAATTTGAAAAAACTTGGAGGCCATTTATTCAGCATTTTCATTTGATGTAAGTTGACCATTTCCAAACTTGTTTTATCTCTCTGTACTGCTGGTTGAGAGGAGCAGAGTCATCGACACTAAGGTTTTCTTCTTTCCCATTTTTAAGTTGTTAGTACTGCCCAAGTCTTTAGTTTAGTTTTTTTTTGGGGATAGGGTTTTTTTTTCTTTTTCATGTTTTTTTTTCAGTTTTTTTTTGCTTTGTATTATTCATTCCCACTCTGCACGATTGGGAGGTTGTCAATTTATACTATTTGGTCTTATAATTATTTATTTTAACTGTAACAATGTATCTCCTACTATTTGTAATATTGTTATGTTTTCATTCTATGAAATTAATAAAAAGATTGAAAAAGAAAAGAAAGAGAGGGGGGTTAGAGAGAGAGGGGTTAGAGAGAGGGGTTAGAGAGAGGGGGTAGAGAGAGGGGGTAGAGAGAGGGGGTAGAGAGAGGGGGTAGAGAGAGGAGGGTTAGAGAGAGGAGGGTTAGAGAGAGGGGGTAGAGAGAGGGGGGTAGAGAGAGGGGGGTAGAGAGAGGGGAGATAGAGGGGGGTAGAGAGAGAGGCATTAGAGAGAGGGTTAAAGAGAGAGAGGGGTTAGAGAGAGAGGGGTTAGAGAGAGAGGGGTTAGAGAGAGGGGGTAGAGAGAGGGGGTAGAGAGAGGGGGTAGAGAGAGGGGGTAGAGAGAGGAGGGTTAGAGAGAGGAGGGTTAGAGAGAGGGGGTAGAGAGAGGGGGGTAGAGAGAGGGGGGTAGAGAGAGGAGAGATAGAGGGGGGTAGAGAGAGAGGCATTAGAGGGTTAAAGAGAGGGGTTAGAGAGAGGGGTTACAGAGAGAGGGGTTAGAGAGGGGGGTAGAGAGAGGGGGTAGAGAGAGGGGGTAGAGAGGGGGTAGAGAGAGGGAGGTAGAGAGAGGGTTAGAGAGAGGGGGTAGAGAGAGGGGGGTAGAGAGAGGGGAGATAGAGGGGGGTAGAGAGAGAAGCATTAGAGAGAGGGTTAGAGAGAGAGAGGGGGTTAGAGAGAGAGGGGGTTAGAGAGAGAGGGGGTTAGAGAGAGAGAGGAGGTTAGAGAGAGAGGGGTTAGAGAGAGACAGGGTTAGAGAGAGAGAGGGGTTAGAAAGAGGGAGTGTTAGAGAGAGGGGGAGTTAGAGAGAGGGGGGTTAGAGAGGGGTTATAGAGAGAGGTGGTTATAGAGAGAGAGAGGTTAGGGAGAGAGAGAGTGGGTTAAAGAGAGAGAGGGGTAGAGAGAGAGGGGGGATAGAAAGAGGGGGTTATAGAGAGAGGGAGGGTTAGAGAGAAGGGGTTATAGAGAGAGAGAGGGTTATAGAGAGGGGGTTAGAGGGGGGGTAGAGAGGGAGGGGGTAGAGAGAGGGAGGGGTAGAGAGAGGGAGGGGGTAGAGAGAGGGGGTTAGAGAGAGAGGGGTAGAGAGAGATGGGTAGAGAGAGAGATTAGTAGAGAGACAGATGGGTAGCGAGAGAGGGCTAGATACAGAGAGAGCGGAGGTGGAGAGAGGGGGGAGAGAGAGAGGGTAGAGAGAGAGAAGGTAGAGAGAGGGGGGATAGAGAGAGAGTGGGGTAGAGAGAGAGATGGGTAGAGAGAGAGATGGGTAGAGAGAGAGATGGGTAGAGAGAGAGGGGGGTAGAGAGAGGGGGTAGAGAGAGGGGGTAGAGAGAGAGGGGGTAGAGAGGGGGGTTAGAGAGAGAGATGGGTAGAGAAAGGGGGGTGGAGAGAGGGGGTAGAGAGAGGGGGGTAGAGAGAGGGGGTAGAGAGGGAGAGATGGGTAGAGAGAGGGGGGTAGAGAGAGAGGGGGGATAGAAAGAGGGGGTTATAGAGAGAGGGAGGGTTAGAGAGAAGGGGTTATAGAGAGAGAGAGGGTTATAGAGAGGGGGTTAGGGGGGAGTAGAGAGGGAGGGGGTAGAGAGAGGGGGGGTAGAGAGAGGGGTTAGAGAGAGAGATGGGTAGAGAAAGGGGGGTGGAGAGAGGGGGTAGAGAGAGGGGGGTAGAGAGAGAGATGGGTAGAGAGAGGGGGTAGAGAGAGGGGGTAGAGAGAGGGGGTAGAGAGAGGGGGTAGAGAGAGGGGGTAGAGAGAGGGGGTAGAGAGAGGGGGTAGAGAGGGAGAGATGGGTAGAGAGGGAGAGAGGGGTAGAGAGAGAGAGAGGGGTAGAGAGAGGGGGGTAGAGAGAGGGGGGTAGAGAGAGAGGGGGGATAGAAAGAGGGGGTTATAGAGAGAGGGAGGGTTAGAGAGAAGGGGTTATAGAGAGAGAGGGGGTTAGGGGGGAGTAGAGAGGGAGGGGGGTAGAGAGAGGGAGGGGGTAGAGAGAGGGAGGGGGTAGAGAGAGAGGGGTAGAGAGAGAGGGGTAGAGAGAGATGGGTAGAGAGAGAGATTAGTAGAGACAGACAGATGGGTAGCGAGAGAGGGCTAGATACAGAGAGAGCGGAGGTGGAGAGAGGGGGGAGAGAGAGAGGGTAGAGAGAGAGAAGGTAGAGAGAGGGGGGATAGAGAGAGAGTGGGGTAGAGAGAGAGATGGGTAGAGAGAGAGATGGGTAGAGAGAGAGATGGGTAGAGAGAGAGGGGGTAGAGAGAGAGGGGGTAGAGAGGGGGGTAGAGAGAGAGATGGGTAGAGAGAGGGGGTAGAGAGAGGGGGTAGAGAGAGGGGGTAGAGAGAGGGGGTAGAGAGGGAGAGATGGGTAGAGAGAGAGAGAGAGGGGTAGAGAGAGAGAGGGGTAGAGAGAGAGAGGGGTAGAGAGAGGGGGGTAGAGAGAGAGATGGGTAGAGAGGGGGGCAGAGAGAGGGGATAGAGAGAGGGGGTAGAGAGATAGATTAGTAGAGACAGACAGATGGGTAGCGAGAGCGGGCTAGATACAGACAGAGGGTTAGAGAGGGGGATAGAGAGAGGGGGTAGAGAGAGAGGGGCAGTAGAGAGCGAGAGAAAGGGAGGTATAGAGAGGGAGGGGTAGAGAGAGAGAGGGGCGTACAGAGCAGGGTAGAGAGGGGGAAGAGGGGGAGGGATGGGGGACAGAGAGAGGGAGGACAGAGATGGGGAGACACAGAGGGGGGAGAGGGGGGTGACAGAGATGGGGAGAGAGAGGGGGTGACAGAGATGGGGTGACAGAGGGGGGGACAGAGTGGGTGGTGACAGAGACGGGGGAGAGACAGGGGTGTGACAGAGATGGGGAGAGACAGGGGGTGACAGATGGGGAAAGACAGGGGGTGACAGAGGTGGGGTGATGGGGGACAGAGGAAGGGGGACAGAGTGGGTGGTGACAGAGACGGGGGAGAGACAGGGGGGTGACAGAGACGGGGGAGAGAGGGGGGACGGGAGGATAGAGAGAGAGGGTGTAAGAGAGAGAGGGGGTTAGAGATAGGTGGGATTAGAGGGGGGTTGGAAGTGTTAGAGGGTGGGTTATGGGGTGGTTAGAGAGGGGGGGTTAGAGAGAGAGAGAGAGAGGGTGTTAGAGAGAGGGGTTTAGAGAGAGAGGGTTGGGGGTTAGAGAGAGAGAGAGATAGGGCGGTAGAGAGAAAGAGGTAGAGAGAGAGAGAGAGAAAGGGAGGTAGAGAGAGAGAGAGAAAGGGAGGTAGAGAGAGGGAGAGGTGGAGAGAGAGGGGGTAGAGAGAGAGAGAGAGAGATGTTTTGACCCTGCTTTACTTTTTATTGCTCCTGCAAATGAATCGTGTATCGATTTGACAACTGCTAAGGCGCCGAGCTCGTGAAATGCTCCTTTTTTAAACTCTTCTCCCCAAACTGTGCTCCTATTTCTCTCTCTTACCCTGTCTCTAAGATTGGTACAGCATCGTGGGCCAAAGGACCTGTACTGTGGTGTGGTGTTCTGTGTAAATATTCCCCATCAGTTGTCTTCTCATAACAAAAAGCAGAAGGACCTGCTTTTGAAGCATCAACCTGAACAAGTGGCAAAGCCTGTGATGAGAAAACTGGCTAAGCAGCAGGCACTCTGGTGGTAATCAAAGTCCTTTCCTTTAGTTCCCTCCCCTCCCATTGATTCACAGAGCTGGGGACTTACTTAAGATCCAGCATTTCAGAATGCTTTATTATCACTGACATATGTTGTGAAATCTGTTGTTTTGCGGCAGCAGCACGGTGCAAGACATAAAAATTTACTATAAGTTACAGTAAGAAATATTTTTAAAAAGTGCATAAAAAGCACCAGATAGTCGGGTAGTGTTCATGGCTCATGGGCCATTCAGAAGTTTGATAGCAAAGGGGAAGAAGCTGTTGCTAAAATGTCTGATTAATTGTGTGTTATGTTGCTCCTGGGATTTGTTGAGGGGAATCTGGGTGAAAACAAGATAGAAAGGAATGGCAGGCGTTGTCTGGGACAGAAACAACAAAGCAGACATGTGAAGTTGAACTGCAAATGAGGGAATCCAGTGTGGCACAGAGGAAGGCTAAAGTAGTAATGGATGTTCTAGAATCATTCTCTACCTTTCCACCTCATGCTACAGGGGAGAAGTGTTAGGCTACTTGTGCGTTACCGGTGAAAGGATGTCTCCAGCATAGCGCTTGACTGGATACGGCTTCCTGCGATACGTGCCCTCCGTCTGAGAAACTCTGCGTCGCTTCTTAGCTTCTTTCTGTCGTATTCTCATCAACTGCACACGCTTTTGTCGTTTACTGATGATAACTAACAAAACAAAGTATGTGCAATGAGTTTTTAAACATCCTGGATTCCTTCTCCTCCCCACCCCAACCATTCCTCCCCTTTAACAAGTTGCTTACATCATGACTTGAGTCATAGAGCAGTTCAGCACAAAAACAGGCCTTTTGAGCTATCTAGTCCATGCCAAACCACTACTCTGCTTAGTCCCATTGGCCTGCACCTGGACCATAGCTTTATCTAAATTTGTCTTAAATGTTGGAATCGAACCTGCAGTTCACTCCACAGTCACGCAACCCTTTGAGTGAAAAGTTCCCCACCCACTTTAAATATTTCATCTTTCACCCTTAAACTATCACCTCTAGTTCTAGTCCCAGTGGAAGAAGTCTGCTTTTAATTTACCCTATCAAAACCCCTCGATTTTATATACCACTATCAAAACTCCCTTCAGTCTCCTGCACTCCAAGGGTTAAAGTCCTAACCTTTGCAAACTTTCCCAATAACTCAGACCCTCAAGTCCCAGCTACATTCTTGCAAATTTTCTCCATACTTTCTCAATCTTGATATCTTTCCTCTAGGTAGCTGACCAGAACTGCACAGAGTACTTGAAATTTGGCCTCATCAACATCTTGTACAACTTCAATATAACATCCCAGTTCCTGTACTCAGTACTCTGATTTACAAAGGCCAATATGCCATAGAATCTCTTTAGAACCCTATCTAGGCCACCTTGAAGTAATTATGGACCTGTATTCCCAGATCCCTTTGTTCTACCACACTCCTCAGGGCCCTACAGTTCACTGTGTAAGTCCTACCCTGGTTGATCCTACCAAAGTGCAACACCTTGCACTTTCTGCATTAAATTCCATCTGCCATTTTCAGCCCGTTGATCCAGATCCCACTGCAAGCTCTGATAGTCTCCTTTGCTTTCCACTCCACCCCCAATCTTGGTGTAATCCACAAATTTGCTGATCCAGTTTACCACATTATCATCCAGATCATTGATATAGATGACAAACAACAACTGACCCAGCACTGATCCCTGCGGCTCTCCACTAGTCACAAGCCTCCAGTCAGAAAGACAACCATTTCCTACCGCTTTTTGGCTTCTCCCATAAAGCCAATGTCTAATCCAATTGACTACTTCATCTTGAATCTCAGTGACTGAAACCGTGACCAACCTCCCATGTGGAACCTTGTCAAAGGCCTTGCCAAAGTCCATGTAGACAACATCCACTGCCTTGTTGTGGAGTCATACAGGCCCTTTGGCCCAACCAGTCCATGCTCACCAAGATTCCAATCTAAGCTCGTCCCATTTGCCAGCATTTGACCCATCTCCTTCTAAACCTTTCTTATCCAGGTACCTGTCCAAATGTCTTATAAATATTGATAAGGTACCTGCCTCAACCACTTCCTTTGGCAGATCATTCCATACACTGAGCACCCACTGGGTGAAGAAATTGCCCTCCAGATTCCTATCAAATCTGTAGTTTGTGACTCCTAGGAAACAGAGTTGAGTGCTTTCCCCCTCTTTATGCCCCTCATGACTTTATACACCTCTATAAGATCATCCCTTATTTTCCTATATGCCAATGAATGAACGCCCTGACTGATTAAGGCCAGTATGCCAAAATCCTTCTTCACCACCCTGTCTACCTGTGACACAACTTTCAGGGAACCATGTGCCTGTATTCCTCGCACCTACACAGAGTGCTCTAATGCATCCCTCAACCCCTCCAAAGTACTGGCCGCTTTTCATGCAATTGGCGCAAATGATCAAAGTTATTGCCCGGTGTGTCCCAGATCATACCAACTGGAAACATGTCAGGTTTGATAGCTGGTCTATACTCCATCCGATCTTTAAGAATACTGGGGACACAGCTATCAGTGCTCCTGATCTCAATCCAGTGACCCCTACACTTGGTTGAGCTGGATGACATTCACTTGCCTGGGATTCTCCGAGAAGAATGGCAAGTTGATAAAAGGAGTCGGAGGGCCGTTAATATTCACGTTAGAAGAAAAGGGAGGGGGAAAGTGAGCTCCCTTTGACAGAAGCTTTCCAAATACCTTTAAATATTAAAAGGAAACATCTTCCCATTCCCTTTTCATGGAGGCGATGCTCACAGTAGAGACACACCCTCAAAGGTGACCTTACCTTCAGTATGCGAGTAGCCCTCTGCTGTTAGTTTCCACTGGACCAAGATTCCCAACATACTCATCAAAGGCCAGATGCCAAAGATTACCCAACTGTACCAACAAATGGGCAGTGAGGGAGCAATCTTAAGCCTCTCGTAGACATACTGTACCAACAGAAACAGCTCAATGAAGTAATCCACAGTCAGCGTAATGATGGCACCACCGAAGACTGCAGTGGAGATAATGGTGAAAAGCTTTTGCCATTGTAAAGTTAGGACAGCAAACAGCATTCCAAGGCCAATGAGAAGCCCCACTGGAACCCAGATGGTGTGTGGGTGATAGAACTGTTCCATCACGATAAGGGTGATAATTGCTACCAGGAGGCCAAGTACGAGGCCAATCATGAAGAGGCCAACGCTGCGGACAAGCATGGTGACCAGTCCGCACAGGATTCCAATGCCTAGACCAATGCCTGCACTGGCCTCCACGCTCAGCTGGATGTCCAGAACACGCTCCTTGTAACACAACAGGAAAATGATGATGGAGCCAAACATCAGCCCACAGAGGAACATGACAGCCTTGAAACAACGATAACCTGCAACAAAGATTTCAGAAACAGTTACATTACAGTAGAAGAAACAGTGAATGTCATGTGATCAGATACATTAGCTCTATCATTTCAGCAGTGGAGAGCGGAATAAGCACAACAAATTCATTTGCCATTTCTACCGACAATAATTTCTTAAAAGTTGTGGGACAAATGTGCTTACATGCAAACACATTTTCTTGTTTTGCACAACTTCTATAAACTCTCTAATAGTGGAGATAGGGTTATAATTATTTAATCATTACAATGCGACAAGTTTAACGACAAATTAAAAATAAAGGTAGTCAATATGTTGGTGACAGAACTCATGTCCAACAAATGTTTGCCAGTCACAGTTCTGTTTGGCTCAGCCAAGTACCCCTGATTCAGAACTATTTAAATCCCAGGTCCATCCGAAACATCCTTTAATTATCTGGGATATATTCGGGTTAAAAAGGAGAAACGATTTGCAGCAACTTAGGAAGCCTTCAGCTCAAAAACAAGCCTGGGACACTGTGCGCACCGGCTTTTGGAAATCAGAGGGGAGAGTAACACTGCCAGAGGATCGAAATGTAGGTGCCTCCTAAGTGGAAGCAAATCACCCTCTGCAAATACACAGGAACAGATCACGAGGCTTTCCTCACGGTACTGGATGAGTGCCGAATATTGACCAAGAAACCAGGCTAACTCTGTTGTCGTTCGAACAAAATTGTCTATATCTACCTGAGAGAGCAGATCAGGCCTCAGGTAGTCACTGACTGAAGAACAGTCCAAGGATGTGCTGGGGGGCAGCCTGCAGGAGTCGCCATGCTTCTAGTGTCGACATAGTATGCCCACAGCTTATTAACCCTAGCCTTTGGAGTGTGGGAGGAAACCGGAACACCCAGAGGAAACCCATGCAGTCACGGAGACAATGTGAAATTCCTTACAGACAGCGGCAGAAAATGAAACCCCAATCAGTGATCACTGGTGCTGTAGAGCAATTGCAGTAACCACTACACTACCCTGCCACCCTCAAATGGTCCTTCAAGCCGGCTCTGCTGCTCAGTAAGATCTTGGTCATCGTTAATCATTTTCCTTGACTCCAAACAAACTATTGATGGCACCCAATAAATAACCATCCACCGTTAATCCACCTAGATAACACAAACACCTTTGTCAGGATGCTGTTCATCGACTATAGCTCAGCATTTAATACCATCATCCCCACAATCCTGATTGTGAAGTTGCAGAACCTGGGCCTCTGTACCTCCCTCTGCAATTGGATCCTCCACTTCCTAACCGAAAGACCACAATCTGTGTGGATTGGTGATAACTCTCATTCTTACTGTGTACTGTACCAGCAGTTATAGTCAAAATGACAATAAAAAGTGACTTGACTTGATTTGATTTGCCTCCTCGCTGATGATCAACACTGGCGCACCTCAGGGGTGTGTGCTTAGCCCACTGTTCTACTCTCTATATACACATGACTGTGTGGCTAGGCATAGCTCAAATACCATCTATAAATTTGCTGATGATACAACCATTTTGGTAAAATCTCAGGTGGTGACGAGAGGGCGTACAGGAGTGAGATATGCCAACTAGTGGAGTGGTGCCACAGCAACAACCTGGCACTCAATGTCAGTAAGATGAAAGGGCTGATTGTGGACTTCAGGAAGGGTAAGACGAAGGAACACATACCAATCCTCAGAGGGATCAGAAGTGGAGAGAGTGAGCAGCTTCAAGTTCCTGGGTGTCAAGATCTCTGAGGATCTAACCTGGTCCCAACAAATTGATGTAGTCATAAAGAAGGCAAGACAGCAGCTATACTTTATTAGGAGTTTGAAGAGATTTGGCATGTTAACAAATACACTCAAAAACTTCTATAGTTGTGCTGTGGAGAGCATTCTGACAGGCTGCATCACTGTCTGGTATGGAGGGGCTACTGCACAGGACCAAAAGAAGCTGCAGAAGGTTGTAAATCTAGTCAGCTCCATCTTGGCAATAGCCTACAAAGTACCCAGGACATCTTCAGGGAGTGGTGTCTCAGAAAGGCAGCGTCCATTATTAAGGACCTCCAGCACCCAGGGCATGCCCTTTTCTCACTGTTACCATCAGGTAGGAGGTACAGAGACCTGAAGGCACACACTCAGAGATTCAGGAACAGTTTCTTCCCCTCTGCCATCCGATTCTTAAATGGACATTGAAGCTTTAGCGTTCCGGTGACGTCATTGTCCAGAATGGCAGCTTAAATCAATAGCTCCTCCAGAAAAACGCATATATTGCCCCGTTAATCCATCAAATATAAGATCTTTTGAAAATATCTGAATTGATAAGGGGGGGGCAAGAACGGGGAAAAAGAATGGAGATAAAAAAAGTGTCACTGTGGAGCCTATGGAAGAGAGAGGTACAACAAATGGCTCTCCTACACGTGCGCGTGCTAGCGAGGCTGACGCGGGGCCTCGTGCAGGCGAAGCGGCAAATATGATAAGGATTCTGGAAAAGATAAGGGAAGTCCAAAAAGATATAAAATGGCAACTCAATGATATCAAGTCAGAGCTCGCCAACATCAATCAGAAAATAGCGGTGGCAGAGACTCGAATTGAGAAGATGAAAGATTGCGTGCAAAACGTGGAACAGATACTAAGTAAGACGATAAAAATATTAAATCAATAAGAAAGTAAACTGCTTGACCAGGAGGGAAGATCACGACGGAAAAAAATCAGGATATACAATGTTCCCAAAGGAGCGGAGGATTTGTCTATGTTGGACTTTGTAGACAAGTTGCTGTGGGATGCGCTAGAGACTCCCTCCACTATGGAGCTTGAAATTGAGAGGGCGCATCGTGCACTCGTCCCAAGGCTCACTGGAGACAGAGAAGATAAGCCACGCTCAATAGTAATTGGATTCCTTCGTTACAATACCAAGGCGGAGATTCTACAAAGGGCCTGGGGTAAGAAGAGGGAGTTTTTGGATGGGAAATTAATATATTTCGATCAAGATGACCCCCCGGCAGTCCTGCAGAAACATAAAGAATACTTTGCAGTAAAGCGAATATTAAAGCAAGAAAAGATTAGATGCCAAACTCCGTACCCTGCTAAACTGCGGGTGTTTTATGAAGATGGTATGGAACTGTATCAGACAGTGGAAGAGGCGACTACAGACATGAGGAACAGAGGGCTGCCTGTCAGTGTGACCAAACCGAGGGAAAGCCTGGCTGAGCAGTTATCCCGATCTGCTTGGGAAATAGTAAGATAATGAGAAAGCAGGGGACGGGAGGAGGGCGAGAGAAGAATATCAGGAAGAGACTGAATTTTCCGAAGACCCCCCTCACCCCCTCCAGAAGAGCCATAAGGTTTGGCTAACTTTAAAAGTGTTGATAAGGTAAACGGAAGCAAAAATAGACAATGCTATACCTCTTTCAAGAAATACTTATTATAATGTGGATTTTATATTACTCAATTTTTTAAAATTCATTTATTCACTCCTTTTTCCCACCTAAATGAGAATATACACAGGGAAATCTTTTCTGTGCAATGGACATAGACTTGTTCACTTACTTTTATGGGTACTGTAATGGGGGCCCCCAACTCAGAGGGAGGAGGGGCTATCCCCCACGGCTAGACGTTTCCTCTAGCTCAACCCAGGGTCATCTACTGGAGACCTCGGCCTTGGAATCACACCTTTGTTACCTTTTTTTAAATTATTAGCATTTCTTTGTTCTTATTTGTTCAGGGAGTAGATCCATTAAGTTTTATTCTGCTAATTTCAATTATATATTGACAGATAAATACACATGGCTAAGGACAAAGTAAAATTCATTTCTTTTAATGTCAATGGGCTGTTAAATCCAATCAAACGCAGTAAAATTCTATCCAAAATGAAAATAGAACAAGCCCATGTAGTATATTTACAGGAAACTCACTTAAGTGATAATGAGCATGGAAAACTAAAGAGAATGGGCTTCACTAATTTGTTTTTCTCCTCATATAAATCAGGACATAGGAGAGGAGTTGCTATTCTTATCTCAAGCAAGCTAAATTTTGAAAAAGTATTCGAAATGGGAGATAAGGAGGGCAGCTATATTCTGGTAAGGGGGAATATAGATGGAAATTCAGTTACTCTATTGAATATATACACACCCCCAGGAAGTAAAATTAGTTTCTTTCAGAAAATTACTAATATTATGGTAACGGAAACAGAAGGTTTCCTGATATGTGGGAGAGACTTAAATTTACAATTACAACCAAAGTTAGACTCTTCCAATAGAAAAACTTAATAAACAAAGTCCTTACCTAAGAAAGTCAACACTCTTTTTGAGGAGGTTGGTCTAATTGATATATGGAGGGACCTTTTCCCCGACAGAACGGATGATACTCATTATTCTGCCCCCCCCGCCCCATTCTGTATATACAAGAATAGACTATTTCATAACATTTGGAAAAGATAGAGACAAAATAATCACCTGTGGAATTGGGACAATAGATGTAAGTGACCATGCACCTATATATTTATCTGTTGATTTTGACCTACAACCAAAGAATACTATTTGGAAACTAAATTCAATGATCCCTACTTTAAGGAACAAATTAAAAAAGAAATTGGTCTTCACCTAGAATTCAGTGATAATGAAGGCTGTCTTAAGAGGGAAAATTTTAGCGATATCTTCATATAAGAAAAAAATCAGGAATAAAACATTAGGGGAATTACAAAATAGGCTGAAGGAACTAGAAAAACACAAATTGAATTTGGCACAGGATACATTAGAGGAAATTTTAAAAATTAGGAATGAAATTAATAATTTGGCTACGCAAGAAATCAGGAAAAATTTAATGTTTCTGAAACAGAGACACTATGAAAGTGAATCTAAATCTATGAAAATACTGGCATGGAAACTGAAAACAAAAGATAACCAAAAATACAATTCATAGAATTAGGGATCCAAGAACAAAAGTGATAAAAAAAAAATAAGCTAAGTGAAATTCTAGAAGCTTTTGAAATGTTCTACAAAACTCTATATTCCAAAGTTCCAGGGGGAAGCATAACCCAAATTGACACCTTCCTGAATTCTCTAGAGTTACCCACTTTAAGCGAAGAACAAAATAGAACGATAACTGCTGACATAACGGAAGTTGAACTAAAAACTACAATTAGTAGGCTTAAATTAAGCAAGTCACCAGGTTCAGAAAGATACCCTAGCAGGGATGACAGTGGAACAACAATGGCAAGTGTTTCTGGGAATAATGTGGAAGGTGCAGGATCAGTTCATTCCAAAGAGGAAGAAAGATCCTAAAGGGAGTAAGGGGAGGCCGTGGCTGACAAGGGAAGTAATGGACAGTATAAAAATAAAAGAGAAGTATAACATAGCAAAGACGAGTGGGAAGCCGGAGGATTAGGAAACTTTTAAAGAGCGACAGAATGTAACTAAAAAGGCAATATGCGGAGAAAAAATGAGGTACGAAGGTAAACTAGCCAAGAATATAAAGGAGGATATTAAAAGCTTCTTTAGGTATGTGAAAAGGAAGTAAGTAGTTAAGACCAAAATTGGGCTCTTGAAGACAGGAGCGGGTGAATTTATTATGGGGAACAAGGAAATGGCAGACGAGTTGAACAGGTGCTTTGGATCTGTCTTCACTAGGGAAGACACAAACAATCTCCCAGATGTAATAGTGGCCAAAGGACCTAGGGTAATGGATGAATTGAAGGAAATTTATATTAGGCAGGAAATGGTGTTGGATAGGCTGTTGGGTCTGAAGGCTGATAAGTCCCCGGGACCTGATGGTCTGCACCCCAGGGTACTTAAGGAGGTGGCTTTAGAAATCGTGGACGCATGGTAATCATTTTCCAATGTTCTATAGATTCAGGATCAGTTCCTGTGGATTGGAGGGTGGCTAATGTTGTCCCTCTCTTCAAGAAGGGAGGAAGAGAGAAAACAGGGAATTATAGATTGGTTAGCCTGATGGTGGTGGGAAAGATGCTGGAGTCAATTATAAAAGATGAAATTATAGCACATCTGGATAGCAGTAACAGGATCGGTCTGAGTCAGCATGGATTTACGAAGGGGAAATCATGCTTGACTAATCTGCTGGAATTCTTTGAGGATGTAACTATGCAAATGGACAAGGGAAAGCCAGTGGATGTAGTGTACCTGGACTTTCAGAAAGCCTTTGATAAAGTCCCACATAGGAGATTAGTGGGCAAAATTAGGGCACATGGTATTGGGGGCAGAGTACTGACATGGATTGAAAATTGGCTGGCTGACAGAAAACAAAGAGTGTAGGGATTAATGGCTCCTTTTCAGAATGGCAGGCGGTGACCAGTGGGGTACCACAAGGCTTGGTGCTGGGACCGCAGCTGTTTACAATATACATTAATGATTTGGATGAAGGGATTAAAAGTAACATTAGCAAATTTGCAGATGACACAAAGCTGGGTGACAGCGTGAAATGTGAGGAGGATGTTATGAGAATGCAGGGTGACTTGGACAGGTTGGGTGAGTGGGCAGATGCATGGCAGATGCAGTTTAATGTGGATAAATGTGAGGTTATCCACTTTGGTGGCAAGAACAGGAAGGCAGATTATTATCTGAACGGTGTCAAGTTAGGAAAAGGGGAAGTACAATGAGATCTGGGTGTCCTTGTTCATCAGTCACTGAAAGTAAGCATACAGGTACAGCAGGCAGTGAAGAAAGCTAATGGCATGTTGGCCTTCATAACAAGGGGAGTCGAGTATAGGAGCAAAGAGGTCCTTCTGCAGTTGTACAAGGCCCTGGTGAGACCCCACCTGGAGTATTGTGTGCAGTTTTGGTCTCCAAATTTGAGGAAGGACATTCTTGCTATTGAGGGAGTGCAGCATAGGTTCACAAGGTTAATTCCCGGGATGGTGGGAATGTCATATGTTGAAAGATTGGAGCGACTGGGCTTGTATACACTGGAATTTAGAAGGAAGAGAAGGGATCTGATTGAAACATATAAGATTATTAAGGGATTGGACATGCTAGAGGTAGGAAACATGTTCCTGATCTTGGGGGAGTCCAGAACCAGAGGCCACAGTTTAAGAATAAGGGGTAGACCATTTAGAACGGAGTTGAGGAAAAACTTTTTCACACAGAGGGTTGTGGATCTGTGGAATGCTCTGTCTCAGGAGGCAGTGGAGGCCAATTCTCTGGATTCTTTCAAAAAAGAGTTAGATAGAGCTCTTAATGATAGTGGAGTCAAGGGATATGGGGAGAAGGCAGGAACGGGGTACTGATTGTGGATGATCAGCCATGATCACAGTGAATGGCGGTGCTGGCTCAAAGGGCCGAATGGCCTACTCTTGCACCTATTGTCTATTGTTCAGATGGGTATACGGCAGAGTGGTACAAAGAATTTAAAGATGTGTTAATTCCTGTCTTACTCCCCACACTGAACTAGGCTCTAAGAAAGGCACAAATGCCACCCAGCTGGAAGGAGGCAAGGATAAAATGGAATGTGGGTCATTTAGACCAGTATCTGTTCTTAATGTGGATTATAGAATATTTACCTCCATCATGGCCAGACGATTAGAAGAGTTTCTACCCACACTGATACATAATGATCAGACAGGTTTTATACAACAATGCCAAACACAAGACAATATACGAAGGACACTTCACATTATGGATCATACACAAAAAAATAAAATTGAAGCAATAGTGATAAGTGTGGATGCTGAAAAGGCATTTGATTCGGTTAATTGGAATTTTATTTACAGAGTTTTACATAGATTTGGTCGACATGACACAATTATTTAAACTATACAGGCACTATACGACAATCCTACTGCCAGGATTAAAATCAATGGATATTTATCAAATAGCTTTACCCGAGAGAGGGGCACGAGACAGGGTTGTGCATGGTCACCACTACTCTTCACATTATATCTGGAACCATTAGCTCAATACATCAGACAAAATGAAGATATCAGGGGAATTACTATTAAAGGGACAGAGCATAAATTGGCCTGTTACACGGATAACATTTTGATCTATCTAGGGCAACCAACATACTCTTGACCTAAATTGATGCAATCCTCTGAACAATATGGTCAATTATCAGGATACAATATCAACACAGATAAAACCCAACTACTTTCATATAACTATAGCCCACCAAGAGAAATTGAAAGTAGATATCCCTGGGCATGGCAAACAGAGTCCATCAAATATTTGGGCATCATTATGCCAAAAGATTTGGCAAAATTATCAGAATGCAATTATCAGCCTATATATAATAAAATTAAGGAAGATATAAAAAGATGGAATCTAATTCCTTTTCTTGGTCTCAGTTCAAGGATTGAATCTATTAAAATGAATATACTGCCCAGACCACTATATCTCTTTCAGACCCTACCAATAGAGATTCAATGAATGGAACAAGATGTTATCAAGATATATATGGCCAGGTAAAAGGCCTAGAGTTCGTCTCAAAACTTTGCAATTAGCCAAGGAAAAGGGAGGATGGGGCCTACCTTCGCTTAGAGATTATTATTTTGCAGCACAGTTGAGAGCTGTGATATGCTGGTGCAACCCATCATATGACGCTCAATGGAAAAACATTGAGGAGGGGATACTTTCCATCCCCATACAGGCAATTTTGGCTGATAACAACCTACAAAGGTACATAAATACTATTGATAATCCATGGGTGAAATGGACTTTTAAAATATGGAAAACTATTATAAAAGAATATAAACTAGAGGGAGGTCTTAAATGGTGTGTATATGACTTGGATTTTACGCCAAATAAACTGGATGCTAGATTTAAGAACTGGACAGCTAAAGGAATAACAGTTCTTTGCAATATAATGAAAGAAGGAACACTGTTCAGTTTTGAAATGCTTAAAGAGAAACACTTATTAGAAAAACAAGACATTTATCGGTATCTACAGATGCAACAGTATGTTAATAGGAGGGATAAAAATGTAACCAAGGCAAGTACATGTTTGATAGAGCTATTTAGAAAAGCATATAATTCCAGACGACGGTAGTAGAATAATTTCAAGCGTGTATAAGGGTTTGTCAAATCTTAAAACACATTCGACTTCATACATTAAAACAAAATGGGAGAAGGAAGGAGGGATAATAATATCTGAGGAAGACTGGACAATAATATGGAGGTATCAATGGAAGTGTACCAGTTCACAGAAATGGAGGGAGTTCGGGTGGAAAAAGTTGATAAGATATTTTATTACACCCTCTCAGAAATCCCATTATGATAGTAACCTCACTGTTTGCTGGAGAAATTGTGGAAATCAAAATGCAAACCATTATCATATTTTCTGGGAATGCCCCGTGATCAAAGACTATTGGAGTGGGATACACAATGCCCTACAAGACTTTTTTAAATATGAAATACCCTTAGAAACTAAGACCATATATTTTGGGTATGTACCTCAAGAACTGTTGAAAAGAGATAAATATTTAATGAATATACTGCTGGTGGCTGGTAAAAAGATCCTTACCAGGAAATGGTTATCACAGGAGAGCCCAACTTTAAATGTATGGTTGGAAATTACAATGGACATTTACAAAATGGAGAAGATAACAGCATCTGTTAATCATAAGTTGGAACAATTTGATTCATACTTGGAAAAATGGTTCAACTACATAACACCTCATACCCTGATTTTATTCTCACAAATCAATGAATATGTTGTTAAAAAAATCACTCCCTACTTGTACATAGCTTTCTTCTTTTGCTTGTTCTTCCTTTCCTCTCTCTTTTATAGGTGTATACCTCAGATAAATATTATGTGGAGATTTGTGGCAAATATGATTATATGATATATACGTACAATATTTGAAATACATCTTATGGAAATATTTGTTTGATGATGAACTTCATTAAAAATAAATTATAAAAAAAGCTTTAGACACTACCTCACTTTTTAATATACAGTATTTCTGTTTTTGCACATTTTAAAAAAATCTATTCAATATACATAATTGATTTATTTGTTTATTTATTATGTTTTATTTTATTTATTATTTTTCCTCTCTCTGCTAGGTTATGTATTGCATTGAACTGCTGCTGCTAAGTTAACAAATTTCACATCACATGCCGGCGATAATAAACCTGATTCTGATTAGAAAATTCCAAAGATTTCCAACTCTGTCAGAAGTTGACACTACAAAGCTCCATCACCAGAGGGAGCCAATGTGCCTTGGTAGAAGTCAACTAACCATACTGATGCGGTGACTAAAAACAATATTGAAAAGATCACACTGTATTTCACTTTGTATACCGTCTTGTCATTTTTCCACCTTCTCGCCACCTTTTATTAGGTGCTGTGAGTGTGATATTTGCAGCTAGAATATAGTATTTGGTTGTGATCAAACCATGAGTGACCTCATCATAACTACTTGGGAATCAACTCACATGTCACGTAGTATAGGTCTGACCACACTTCATTTTCACATCAGCCCTGCTCAAGTCCAGTGATATGTTACAAATATTTCACTGTTTTTCCACTTAGAGGCTGACACAAATCACACACCATTCTCCACTCTGCTGTGTGGTTAAAATAACCACAAGCATTCCAAACACCATGGCACATGCAGCACCGACCCAGTGCAATGACCAGCACTTCAGGAGAAGCTGTGGAATGGAGCCAAGGATAAAATGCATGACATCTGTTAAGAGACAGGGAAAAAATTTCCAGTTTCTGCTTACAGATAATTCTAACACATCAGGTTTCTCTGCAGCTGTACACATTAAACACTTCCCCTGTTACAGTTCCACATTTTTTCCGTTTCCTTTCTACAATGTTCACATTAATTGGCAAGCCAGTAGATTTGATTCAGAATTGGATGCAGACACAAGGGCACAGAAGGCCCTGAAGTTCAGAGCTTAGTTAGGGATCTTCTTGGATTGGAATAATCTTAACAACTCATTTCTTGTTCCCATGAAGAAAACAGTTTAATCCTCCCCCGTCTTGGAGCAAAGTTCTTGTGTCATAAGTTTGTCCAGACCAGCTATTTTGTAAAACCATAGCTTTAAAATGGAGGCTGTGAAATCTACCAATGAAGTCTGTTCATAATTAAGTGTTAATAATTCTTAAAGTGATCGATGAAACTATCTAAGGTGCTCAGATGCTTGCTATTCAGTAGTTAGTCCTCATTTATGGCATAAAGTAAGTTAAAGGTTGATAGTGTTGTGGATAGTGTCGAAGGTTGTCTTTAAGTAAAACAGGACATTGATAGGATGCAGAGCTGGGCTGAGAAGTTGCAGATGGAAGTCAACCCAGAAAAGTGTGAAGTGATTCATTTTGGAAGGTCAAACTTGAATTATTTAATTCTCCTAATTAGTTAATTGCAGTGTGGAGGAACAGGGGATCTTGGGGTCCATGCCCATAGATCCTTCAAAGACGCCACAAATTGATGAGTTGTTAAGAAAGCGAATGGTGTGTTGGTCTTCATTAGTTGGGGGATTTGAGTTCAAGAGCTGCAAGGTCATGTTGCAGCTCTCTCTATAAAACACTGGATAGATCACACTTGGAAAACTGGGTTCAGTTCTGGTTGCCTCATTATAGGAAAGATGTGGAAGCTTTTGAGAGGGTGCACAGGAGATTTACCAAGATGCTGACTGGATTAGAGAGCATGTCTTATGAGAACAGTTTGAGTGAGCTAGGGCTTTTCTCTCTGGAGTGAAGCAGGATGAGAGGTGATTTAATATAGGTGTATTATCACTGCAGGTCATAGTTATTTGTCAAGAATTCACACACAAGATCCATATGAATTTTCAACTGAAGAAATATGCAAGCAATTGACCAAAAAGTCAGCTCTTGCAAATGCTCGGAAAAATTCCCAGTCAGTATGTTCCAGGCTTTCAGGGAATAACACGAGGTAAAGAAAGATCAAATAGGGGAGTAAGACTTGGGCTGGAGTACAGAGGTAGCCCAGCCCACACTGAATCAGAGTACGGCACAAGTAAAGACTGACATAACTATAGCAGCCTTGGGTCATCCCAAAGCACTTTGTGGTCAGTGGAGTTTAAGAACTACAATACTGTAAATAACTGTGGCTAATTTGAGCACAGCAAGACACTAGAGCAGTAAAATAGCTTGAAGGGTGAATATCAGCCAGGACTCTGTTTCTCATTCAAACTTGTGCTCTGGGATCAACTGCATTCATCTGAGCTAACCCTCAGTTCAACAGCTCACCTGACAGACCAAACAGACCAAATTTCCGTCAGTAAAGACCTCTTGCTTAAAATGACAGTCACTGTCATTGCCCCAGAGTACCCACCATCCGTTTATAGCAACACCACCAATAAAGTTCCCATACAGAGCCTCTGTCGTACTGCTTTTTCTTCAGGCAGAAACAATTGAACTTACCAACATGAGTGAAGTGTCTGTAGCAAACGAATAATTAGGCTTTTAAATATATAGAGTCATGAGGCCACTCTGTTTGGAGCAGCAACACCTCATATTCTGCCTGGGTAGCCTCCAACCTGATGGCATGAACATTGATCTTTCCTTCTGGTAACCTTTTTTTTTAAACTTTTCCCTTTCCCATTCCCTCTTCTTCTATTCCCCACTCTGGCCTCATATGCCTTCTTCTCATTTGCCTATCACCTCCCCCCACTTGATACCCCTCCTTCCCTTTCTCCTATGGTCCACTCACCTCTCATATCAGATTCCTGCTTCTTTACCTTTCCCACCCACCTGGCTTTGCCCATCACCTTCTTGCTAGCTTCTTTCCCCTTCCTGGACCATTTTATTCTGGCGCCTTTCCCCTTCCTTTCCGGTCCTGAAGAAGGGTCTCAGCACAAAACGTCGACTGTTTATTAATTTCCATAGATGCTGCCTGATCTGCTGAGTTCCTCCAGCATTTTGTGTGTGTGTTGCATCCAGCATCGGGAGAAATTCCTGTTTACAGCTCAGAAACAGGCCCTTCCCCCACTAGTCCATGCCAAACTGTTAATCTGCCTAGTCTTCTCAACCCGCACTTCGACCACAGCCCTCCGTTCCCCTCCCATCCACATACCTATCCAAACTTCACTTAAATGTTGAAATCGACCCCGCATCCAGCACTTCTGCTGGCAGCTCATTCCACATTCACACCACCCTCTCAGTGAAGAAGTTTTCTCTGATGTTCTCTTAAACTTTTCACCTTTCACCCTTAACCCATGACCCAACCTCAATAGAAAAGCCTGCTTGTATTTACCCTATCTATACCCCTCATAATTTTGTATGCCTCTGTCAAATCTCCCCTCATTCCCCTACATTCTAGGGAATAAACTCCTAACCGATTCAATCTTTCCCCATAACTCAAGTCCTGGCAACATCCATGTAAATTTTCTCTGTACTCCTTCAACCTTATTTACATCTTTCCTGTAGGTAGGTGACCAAAACTCAACACAATATTCCAAATTAGGCCTCGCCAGCATCTTATACAAATTCAACATAATATCCCATCTCCTGTACTCAGTATTTTGATTTGTGAAGGCCAATGTGCCAAAATCTTCTTTACAACCCAATCTACCTGTGACACCGCTTTCAAAGAATTATCTGTTTTCCCAGATCCCTTTGCTCTACCACACTCCTCAGTGCCCTACCACTCACCATGTGAAACCTATCCTGGTTTGTCCTCCCAAACTGCAACACCTCGTACTTGTCTGCATTAGATTCCATCTGCCATTTTTCAGGCCATTTCTCCAGCTGGTCCAGATTCCACTGCAAACCACGATAGTTTCCTCACTGTCCACCACACCCCCAATCTTGGTGTCATCAGCAAATTTGCTGATCCAGTTAACCACATTATCATCCAGATCGTTGAATCAGATGACAAACAACAACAGGCCCAACACTGATCCCTGTGGCTCTCCACTAGTCACAGTGTCCAGTCAGAGAGGCAACCATCTACTACCACTCCCTGGCTTCTCCCACGAAGCCAATGCCTAATCTAATTTACTATTTCATCCTGAATGTTGAGTGACAGAACCTTTTTGGCCAACCACCCATACAGGACCTTCTTATAAAATACTTTGCTGAACATCCACCACCTTGCCTTCATCAAAATTACTGGTAACTTCCTTGATTGGTTCGACACAAAGCCATGTTGACTATCCCCGTCTATCCAAATACTGAACTATCCTGTCCCTTAGAATACCTTCCAAAAAATTTCCCATGACTGATGCCAATAATTTCCTGGCTTATTCTTCAAATCCTTTTTAAACAACAGAACAACATTAGCTATCACCCAATGCTCCGGCACCTCACACGTGGCTAAAAATGTTTCAAGTATCTCTGCCAGGGCCCCTGCAATTTCTGCACTTGCCTCCCACAGGGTTTGAGGACACACCTTGTCAGGCCCTGGGGATTTATCCACCCTGGTTTGCCTCAGGACAGCATTCTTACCATTGCCATTGTCTTATAATTGCCAGGGCATCAGTCCCGGATCACCATTGTTTTCTAACCACCAGAGTTTATGATCATCAGGATTTAGTTCTCTCAGTGTCACCCAAATTTAACATTCTGCCAAAGTTTTAGATATTAGAGTTCCTGGGATCACCAGTGTTTTATGATGCCCTCAGTTTAGCACCTCTATTACTACCAGGCTTTTGCATTGTCATGTGTGGGCATTGGCTTATTTGCCCATCGAAAGCTGCTTTTATCGTGCCAGTCATCAGTTGGCACATTTGAAGGATGCAGCAGCTCTTTCTCATTGGTTGCCTTGTGTGCCATGGCACCAGTGCCCAGTTTCAAGTGCCTCAGCAGTATAAGAATAGCACATGCGGGAGGCTCGGCCTCTTTCCTTTTGTCTCCAGGGGTCAGTGCTGAAGGACCACTGGGAAAGTATGCTCCAGACTTACAAGGCACACTTGTACTCTTAGCTAAGTATCTGTTTGTTGAATATTTAGTTTCATTGTTTGTGTAACTTGGCGGGACTTAGATGTGTGGTCAAGTCTTTTACTGTTTGTAAATAAGTGATTAATATGCTTATTCGTAGTCAGTGTCTTCTGTCTCTCTCACTGAACCCGTGAACCTGCTTCCAAGTTAAAAGCATACTTTAAATTGCAGGGATTAGGACTCTTGTTGTTTAGTGGGTCAGTATTCAATGCCCTTGTAGAAGCTACAACATCTGCTGTCACTGGGTTGTTAACGCAATCCATGGACAGTACATCTGTTAAACCAGCAAACAAAGATAAAAAGGACCACAAAAACATTTATATTTTTAAAGAGTCAAATGAGTGGGATTGCTCTAATTAAATCATAATTGTTAACTTCATTTATATCCCCGATCAAGAAAAAGGCTTGCACATCCCAGATGGCATGACTGAGGTCGGAGTGCAAGGTTCTGATAAATCATGTCAACGGGTACCTTAATGAAATCTCCTGAAAGTTAAGTGGTCTACAGATTATTGGTGGGTAAGGGTTTTGTTCACTGTCAGTGTTTTAAAGTTCAAAGTAAATTTATTATCAAAGAACATATCCCACCATATACAACCCTGAGATTCGTTTTCTTGTGGGCATACTCAGTAAATCCAAGAAACATAAAAGAATCAATGAAAGACCACACCCAACAGGACAAACCATCATTGTGCAAAAAACAACAAATTATGCAAATACAAGGAAGAAATAATAATAATAAGGAATAAATATCAAGAACGTGATATGAAGAGTACTTGAAAGTGAGTCCATAGCTTGTGGGAACAGTTCAGTGATGGGGCGAGTCAAGACAGTGAAGTTATCCCCTCTGGTGTAACAGCCTGTATGGTTGAGGGGTAATAACTGTTCCTGAACCTGGTGGTGTGTGTCCTGAGACTCCTGTACCCTCTTCCTGATGGATGGCAGCAGTGAGAAGGGAGCATGGCCTGGGTGGTGGGGGTCCCTGATGATGGATGCTGCTTTCCTGCAACAACACTCTGTGTAGATGTGCTCAGTGGTGGGGAGGGCTTTACCTGTGATGGACTGGGCCGTATCCACTACTTTCTGTAGGATTTTCCATTCAAGGGCATTGGTGTTTCCATACCAGGCCATGATACAACTGGTCAGGACACTCTCCACTGTGCATCTATAGAAGTTTGTCAAAGTTTTAGATGTCGTGCTGAATCCGGGCAACGAGACACTGCCTTCTTCCTTCACAATTGGCCCTGGACAGATCCTCTGAAATTATAACACTGACCCTCTCCACCTCTGATCCCCCTGATGAGGATTGGCTCATGGACCTCTGGTTTCCTCCTCCTGAAGTTAATAATCAGCTCCTTGGTCTTGCTGACATTGAGTGAGAGGTTGATGTTGTCACACCATTCAGCCAGATTTCAACTTCCCTCCTACATACTGAATCACCACCTTTGCTTCAGCCTATTACAGTGGTGTTGTCAGCAAACTTGAATATGGCACTGGAGCTGTACTTGGCCACACAATCACAAGAATAAAGCGAGCAGAGCAGGGTGCTAAACACACAGCCCTGCGGTGCACCTGTGTTGATGGAGATTGTGGAGGAGATGCTGTTGCCAATCCGAACTGACTGGGGTCTACAAGTGAGGAAATCCAGGATCCAATTGCACAAGGAGATATCGAGGTCAAGGTCTTGAAGGTTATTGATTACTTTTGAGAAGATGATAGATTTGAATGCCGAGCTGTCATCTTAAAGAGCATCCTGATGTATGCATCTCTTCTGTCCAGATGTTCCAGGGTTGAGTGAAAAGCCAATGAAATGGCTTCTGCTGTGGATCTGTTGTGCTGGAAGGCAAACTGGAGTGGATCCAGGTCACTTTCCAGGCAGGAGTTGATACATTTAGTCACCAACCCCTCAAAACACTTCAACACTGTGCAGCAACACACATCAAAGTTGCTGGTGAACGCAGCAGGCCAGGCAGCATCTCTAGGAAGAGGTACAGTCGACGTTTCGGGCCGAGGCCCTTTGTCCTGACGAAAGGTCTTGGCCCGAAACAGCGATTCTACCTCTTCCTAGAGATGCTGCCTGGCCTGCTGCGTTCACCAGCAATTTTTATGTGTGCTGCTTGAAATTCCAGCATCTGCAGATCTCCTCGTGTCAACACTGTGGATGTAAGTGTGACTGGATGACAGTCATTGAGGCAGGTCACCACGTTCTTCTTAGGCACCGGTATAACTGAAGCCTGCTTGAAGCGGGTGGGTACCACACACTGCTGAAGCGAGAGGTTAAAGATCTCAGTGGCACTCCAGCCAGTTGATAAGCGCAAAGCAATGGAGATTATTATCATCAATGTCACAAGAGCAGGTTTATGGTTACTAGATGAGTGACACAAAGGAAAGAGCCAGTGAACTGGTCTTATGTACATGAGGAGCAAGATTTTATAATTACATGCATGTGCCTTCACAGCCACAGGAAGCCATCCTACCCTTCATCAGAGGCAAGCAATGTTTAGAGAGCAAAGAAGTCAGATAATAAAGAGATGGCTGTTTCAAGCAATTTGTGCTTGAGTCCACTAGAGAAAAGGCAATTCTGGATTGGGTGTTGTGTAATGAACCAGAATTGATTAGGGAGCTAAGTTAAAGGAACCCTTAGGAGGCAGTGATCATAATATGATAGAATTCACCCTGTAGCTTGAGAAAAAGTATCAGTATTACAGTGGAGTATAGGGAATTACAGAGACTTGCGAGAGGAGCTGGCCAAAGTTAATTGCAAGGGAACACTCACAGGGATGACAGCAGAACAGCAATGGCTGGAGTTTCTGGGAATAGTCTGGAAGCCACAGACAGTTACAATCCAAAGTAGCAGTATTCTAAAGGGAGGATGAGGCAACTGTAGCTGACAAGAGAAGTCAAAGACAGTATAAAAGCAAACGACAGGGCACATAATATAGCAAAAATTAGTAGGAAGCTAGAGGATTAGGAAGCTTTTAAAAACCAACAGAAAAAAAGCAATAAGGGGAGAAAAGATGAAATTTGAAGTTAAGCTTGCCAATTATATAAAGGAAGATACAGAAAGTTTTTTCAGATATAAAGGGTAAAAGAAGAGGAGAGAAAGGAAAGTGGACCACTGGAAAATGACATTGGAGAGCTGGTATTGGGGGACAAAAAATGGCGTACGAACTTAAGTTTTTTGCATCAGTGGAAAACATTGTGGAAAATACCAGCTGTATGCCAGAAATTCAAGAGTGTCAGGGGGCAGAAGTGAATGTTGTTGCTATTACTAAGGAGAAGGTGCTTGTGAAGCTGAAAGGTCTGAAGGTAGATAAATCACCTGGAGCAGATGGTGCTGAAAGAGGTATCTGAAGAGATTGTGGAGGCATTAGTAGCGATCTTTCAAGAATCACAAGATTCTAGAACGTTTTCAGAGGACTAGAAAATTGCAAATGTCGCTCCGCTCTTTAAAAAGACAGAGAGGTAAATGACAGGAAATTATAAGCCAGTTAGCCTGACTTCAGTGGTTGGGAAGATGTTGAAGTCCATTATTATGGATGAGGTTTCAACGTACTTGGAGGCACATGATAAAATAGACCGAAGTCAGAACGGTTTCCTCAAGGGGAAATCTGTTGGAAATAACAGACAGGGTGGACAAAGAAGAGTCAGTGAATGTTGTTGTTTGAATCTTCAGGCCTTTGACAAGGTGCCACACATGAGGCTGCTAAACAAGATAAGAGCCCATGGTATTACAGAAAAGATTCTAGCATGGACCGAAGGCAAAGAGTGGGAATGAAGGGAGTCTTTTCTGGTTGGTTGCAGGTAACTAGTGGTGTTCCACAGGGGTCAGTGTTGGAACCAATTCTTTTCACGTTATACGTCAATGATCAGGATGAAGGAATTGATGGCTTTGTGGCCAAGTCTGCATACAATACAAAGATATATGGAGGGCCAGGTAGTGCTGAGGAAGCAGGGAGCCTGCAGAACAACTTGGACAGATTGGGAGAATGGGCAAAGAAGTGGCAGATAAAATATAGTGTCAGGAAGTATACGGTCATGCACTTTAGTAGAAGCAATAAAGGTAAAGACTTATTTTCTAATTGGGAGAAAACTCAAAAATCAGAGGTACAAAGGGACTTGGGAGTCCTTGTGCAGGATTCCCTAAAGGCTAACTTGCAGGTTGAATCGGTGGTGAGGAAAGCAAATGCAATGTTAGCATTCATTTTGAGAGGACTAGAGGCTTCACAAGGTACTGGTCAAACTGAAAGCAACTGCACTTATGTCAACTACACAACCTGAATGCCTATCATAGACAACTCCACCACTCTGCAACCTAAATAGACCTGTTTCCTCATTTCTCCAGTTCTTACAGAGGATCTTTAGCTTGAAACATTAACTTTTTCAACAGACACTGCCTAATCTGCCAAGCATTACCAAGTTTCTTTTTTATTTTGGGTTTCCAACATCTGAAGTTTACTAATTTTACTTAAGGGTCTTAAGCTTAATGTCTCTTTCAAAATACTTAGTTGGATGAAATAGACTTAATGTTAAAAACAAGATAATTGGGCCACTGAGATTAGACATAAATCTCCTTCGACCAAAACAGCAAGTAAGCAAAATGGGAACACAAGCACAATTAGTGATGAGCTCCAGGCTGGTCAGTGAGAGACTGTCCTTACACACCACCTTCTGCTGACCCCCAGACCCTTCTAATGCGATTGCCATTCAACTTCCTTTCTGTGTGCTTCATTTGAAGATGCGAATTATAGTCATATAGCATGGAAACAGGCCCTTGGGGTCATTTAAAAAGAATATTCTTGTGTAGGTTTTAAGGAGTTATACAGTACAGAAGCAGGCCTTTTGGCTCACTGAACCCATGCTAACCATCACCCACCCACTTATGCAATCCTACACAAAGCATGTTTTTTTCTCTCCCTATATTCCCATTAACTCCCAAGATCCATAATACACTGGAGGCAATTTACAAGCAGCCCAGTTAACTTACCAACCAACCTGCATGTCTTTAGAATGCGATAGGAAACTGGAGAATCCGAGGAGACCCACACAAAGAGAATGTGCAAACTCCACACAGGCAGTGCCAAAGGTTGAACCTGTGTCTCTGGAGCTGTGCCCACCGCACCTCCTGGGAAACTTTTCTTTCTCAAGCACGTGGTACTCCACCTTAATGTTCCTCCATTTACTGGTACTATCTAAATCTTTCTAACAAACCATGCTCTCTAACATTCAGTTCAATCCCCAAGCCTCTCTCTGCATCCCCACAAGATAGCCACTTATTTTTCCAGGGAGAAAGGACTGCAAAGATTATTGCAATTCAGAAAAAGGAAACTGCATCTTAAGCATGACAGAACAAGAGAAAGAGGGCTTGCATTTAAAATAAACCAAACTAATTGAATGGTAGCAATACGTTTGGGATTTCCCTCATCAAGGTTTGCCTAGACAAACCAATTTTAAAATGCGCTATCCTTCAAAATTTAGCCCCCTCCTCATACTCCTCAAAAAGCCGGTGAGATCAGGGGAGGCAGGGTGAGAGCATTAGTATCAGAAATAGAAGAGGTATAAGATTGGACTCCGTCAACGACAGCAGAAGGGAAGGCACAGAAAAGCCTCATCTTGAGAGCAGATATGGTGGAGATGGAGAAACTGAGAGAAAGGAAAGGCATCCTTACTCACCTCTCCTCTAATGATTCCCATTCTCACTTCCTTTACTTATCAGAGTCCTTCGTGTTCCTGCTGCTCTCCCTCCAGCAGCTGTATCCACCCTCCCCTGCCCTCACCTTGCTCCATCTGGTTTACTTTACTCTCTCTCTCTCTGTCTCCATCTATCATCCATCTGCCACCGTCTCCCTTCTATACCCCTGCTGCCCTCCCCTGCCCATCTTTCCATCCTTCCTCAGTCCACCAATCACACTCTCACCCCACCCTGCTTTCCCACTTTCTTCCAGTCACATCCCCTCTCCACTCTCAGTCCTGGTACAGGGTCTTGACCAGAAACGTCAACTGTTCCTTCCCCCCTCCCCCACGGATTCTGCTCGACCCATGAGTTCCTCCAGAAGATGTTTGTTTCTCTGTGGAATACTTCACTTACCAAAGAAGCAGTAGATGATCCCAAAAAGGCAGCACATGGCACAGATAATGGATGGAATGAGTTGATATTTTCTTTCCACCTCCAGGTCACAGCGGTTCTCATCAACAGCCTCCTGGCCAGTGTCCATGAGGTTAACGTTAAACAGTGCAGACGCCATGACTGCTCAAAGCCCACAGGAGAAAGAGCAGGAAGGCTAGGGGAGTCTGTCCATTCAAATGGACACCTCAAGCTCTAAAAGGGAATGATGCAAAACATACAGAATTAGATCAAGTGGAAATGGTCATGAATGCTAGAAATCCAGAATGTATTAATTTTCACTAAACCAGTGGCCTTGGGAAATCAGGGCAGAACCACACAAATTCTCTGAAGTATGGGGCCTCCACAGCTTCTGGAATATATCTAACCACAAGCCAAATCCAATTGAATTATCTTAAACTGATGAACTGCTTACACAAGCTCAGCCAAATCTTGGTTTGGCTACACTGGCCATTAACAAATACTCCAGAACATGTAAAAATATCTGTCAGCAAATAAGTAGCCTGTGGCAATTTTTTTTCCTTGCTGGCAGCTCAAGCCACACTTGTGGTAACTTAAGACTATCTCCAACACAACAGCACATGTCCTAAAATTTGAAACAGCACAGAAGTAAACACCCAGCTCCTAAAATATCACATATCTTGCCCCAAGGAGGCAAGAAGTTTGACAAAAGCAAATAAGCAACAGAGGACTTCGGATGCAAGTGTACAGCACTGCACAATTAAATGATGCAAAGGAGCCGAAGTCCTTCGTGACTGGTTTTACTATGGTTCCATAAATGTACGAAGAGACAAAGGTTATTGAAGATGTACGCATTGGAAAGGAAGACTGGGGCACAGTCTGGTAATTAAATCTAAATTCAATGACTAATAGCTCATGTTCAAAGCTTTAATTCCCAACATTAGAAAAAGGATTAAGAACTTTAATTGTTTGTTGAATAACACAATATTGACAGAACCTCGGAAATAGGTCAGCACATTGAGATATAAAAGCCTATCCCCATGGTAACCTAGCCTCGCCCTATCAGGGACAGGCCCTTTGTCCTATCCGCCTCTTCCTCACACTCTCTGGAACTTAACCTAACTTGTTTTCTCTCTTTCCAGTTCTGACAAAGGGTCTTTGACCCCTGCTTCCCAATCCACAGATGTTGTCAGCCTATTCTGTTTTATTTCTGATTTCCAGCAGCTATGGGTTGTTAATGTTTATTTAATACCTGTGGCACACAGCTGAACCTTAGCCTTCAGGAAACTGAGGGACATAGCACCATTTCCCGTTTAGCTGCTAAACAATCACTTCATTCATTTGTCCGGTTTGCTCTGCTCACTGATGTACCTTGCTGCTTTTAAACAAAACAAGCCTGTTTCAATTGTCTCAACTAAATCATCTTGCTGACCCATCAGATGGTTCACCTAGTAACACCTTCATCGCTGAATCTGGACGATTGTGGATTCGAGCTCCACTCCAAAAGTACAGACTCAAAGCCCTATGGCTGCCACCTTCTGAGCTTTAAAACAAGATGCCCTAGAACTAATGAGGTAAAATTGAGACAACACGCCAATAAACCCCTTGGAGTAAATATTTATTCAGACCGTTGCTGCTCAGGTAAAGCACTTACCAACAGATTTCTGGGAAAATAATCCTTAATGAACGAGATTGGAGAGGTTTCAGAGACGCAAGTGTGATGAGGGACTGGTTAAAAGCAAGTTCTAATTTCCTGGCTGGAATCATTTCCTCCCCTTTAACTTGCTCGTGTTGAGCTGAGAGCAGTCGCAGAACGTGGGGTAGATTTGCTGCAGAGCGGATACACGTTCAGTCCAGATCGGAGGATCACTCAAGACAGGGATGGCAATTACAGCACCACAGTTGATGCACACGACAACATAGCATAAAATCATCAGCAGGAATTAAAACAGAAACTGCTGTAAACACCCAGGGAACTAGGCAGCATCTATAGAGAGAACCAGCGTCAATATTTCAGGTTCCTCTCTCCACAGTTGCTGCCTGCCCTGTTGAGTGTCTCTGATGTTTCTTGTTTTTATTTAAGACTCGCAGTGTCTTATACCATATTGATTTTCAAATGGAAGCAGGAATAGGCCATTTTCCCCACTCCCCCCACCCAAATTTGCTCTACCATTCCATGAGATCATGGCTAACTTTTTAGCTCAGTGTCACTTCCCTGTTCTAACCGCCTTTTACTCTATTACATTCATATCTAAACTTCTATTGGTCTAAGTCCTGAAGATACTGAGCCTCCACAGCCATCTTGGATACATGTGAAATTATGTGTTAGAGCTGAAGTAAATCACTCAGCCTCTCCAGCCTGCTTTGCCATTTAGTAAGATCTCATTGTAAACAGCTCTGCATTCCTATCTAGCCTTAACAAAAATCTACCTTTGCCTTAGAAATATTCAAAGACTTTGTTCCCACCGCCCTGTGAGGAAGAGAGTTCCAAAGTCTCTCAATCCTCTTTGAACTTGAAGCCGTGACCCAGCAAAATGGGAAGAACAACCCCTAAAATGGGTTGGGGCTCTCTGATGAATCCCCCCCAGTTCTATCCCTAGCGACAGCATTGCCAAATGGTCAATGGAATATCCAAAAGATTGTGTTGATACAGCATTTCTGTTACAAATTTCACATTCAGCCCTGTAACCTTGACAGCAGAAGAGTGCATTTCTGATTCCTAATCCATGACTTGCCTTCAACCAAGAAAACAGTGCAGTGGGGTGAGAGATGTTAGGCCACAGATTGCTCAAGTTGTTTTATCCTTATGCAGACTTGTAAACACATTGGCCCGATGTGTAGGTGAGTGGAAGAACCTGGGAGGGAGTTGACAGGAACATGGAAGGAATGGAATGGGATTAGCGTAAATGGGTGAGTGAAGGTCAGCGTGGATTCAGTGGACTGAAGAGCTTGTCTGTCAGCTGTCTGTCCCTACAATTCAAATTCTAATCCTGTCTATAGCCACTAGGGGGCATCAGAGTCAAGCCTACAAGTCTTCACCTATTTGCATGCACATGCTGGGTCACTTAATGCAAAGTTTGCAATTTTCACTCTGAATCCACAGTACACTGGCCCAGCAGCCAACCACATTTATCTACAGCTTTATGTAGCTTGGCAACAGGCCTGGCTGGTTGTATTCCAGTGAAATATTCCCACACAATGATTATTCCTTGCACTATTCTCAAAAGCCTTCCAGTGGCACCACCTCCAACACAAGAAATCAGCTGACAAACCCAAATTCCATCGCCAGGCATCACAAATTCCATGATTTTTAAATGTTCTATTTCATCAACAAACAATTACATGCAATGCCAGAGGGCTTTCCTGTGTTCTAAATAGGTTAATTCGAAAACAAATAAGATTTTATTTTATTAAAAAATGCCAAACATGGTATTTATTGACAGGATTCTGACCTTGAACTGCTTCTAAATCCAAATAGCCTAAGTCCCTGGATCCCATGCCTCCTGACTTTCTGAATGGACCTACCATGGGGAACCTTGTCAAATGCTATATATATGCAGCAGATGCCCAGACTCTTCTCTTGCTTCCTGGATGGATCTATCCCAACCAGCCCCAGGAACTTAAAAGTTCCAGCACAACTTCTTTTTAACATTGACATGCTCCAGTGTATTAGCCTGTTCCGCATTGTTCCCACATTAGTCAATGTCCTTCTCACTGGTGAATCCTGAAGCGAAGTATTCATTAAGGACCTCCCCTACCTCCTCCAACTCCAGGCACATGTTTGCTCTTCTATCCCTGATCTGTCCTACGCTCACTCTTGTCATCCTGCTTCATGTATGTGTAAAACGCTTTGGGGCTTTCCTTAATCCCAGTTGCCAATCGAGTCCCCTTCTAGCTCGAAGTCCCTTCTTAAGTTTCTTCCTGGCTACCTTGCAACTCCCCAGAGCCCTGTCTGATCCTTGTATCCTCTTGGCTAAATGTTCTACATCTTTTGTCAACTATGGTTCCTTCACCCTTTCCCTGTCTCAGTGGGACAGACCCATCCAGAACCCCATGGTAGTGCTCCATAACAACCTCCACGTTTCCATTGCTCATTTCCCCGAGTACATCTGTTCCCAAAGTTCGGCCTAATAGCATCATAATTCGCCCTCCCCAGTTGAATACTTTTCCATACTGTCTGCTCCTATCTCTTTCCAAGGCCATGGCAAAGGTCAGGGATTTGTGGTCACTGTCTCCAAAATGCTCACTTAGAGAGATCTGTCAGCTGACCAGGTTTATGGCTAATACTAGATCCAGTATGGCCTGTCCTCTAGTCTGCCTGTCCAGATATTGTGTCAGGAATCCTTCCTGGACACACGTAACAAACTCTGCTCCATCCAAACATTTTGCACGAAGGATGTGCCAATCAACATTGACAACAACCCTGTTATTTTTGTACCTTTCCAAAATCTGCCTCCCAATCTGCTCCAATGGGGGTGGGGAGGCTATAGAATACTCCCAATAAAGTAATTACTCCCTTCCTGTTTCTGACTTCACCAACACTGACTGGGGATTTCATTTTAATAGCTTTCGAATGTCAGAGACATTCAGAAATATTTAAAGCTCTTTACAACATCGACAGCTGACAAAGGTTTCAGGGGAAATTTTGGGGGCAGTACTGGAGCTTGGGACACTTTCAGGGCCAGGTAAGTTGACCCTCCAAATCAGGATCTGGTGCACCTGAACCCAAGTTGGAGGCAGGCAGCGAGCACACACATTCAAGCAGAAATTGAGCAACTTCTCATACCTGGGTAAACAGCCTCAGAAATCAAGCTGCTTTTCTAGCACTTGTACTGAACCATTTCCTGGACCCTGATTTAATCCAGTACTTTCTGCTGGAAAGTAAACGTGTGTATACGTGGAATTTGGATTGCAACCAGATCACATGAAGAATGGATTGAAAGTTCAACACAATCCCAATGCCAAGCCACACCTCCAGGGGTTAAAGGTTTAAACCCAAGCTTCTAATGTATTTTATATAGAATTTAAAACCTTACTGAGAGTTTGAATTTGTAAAAAGTACACGGCAATTTGAAAACAACATTCAGCATCAATATTTCAAATGAGAACTCCACAGTTTGCCATGAAGATTTTCCTTGATAAATTGTCTTTTTGCTTTAATTGTTCATTAAGAATAGAAGATTGCATCAGAATGGCCCAATATGGATGTACAGAAATGCCTCAGAGATTGAGGAAGAGTGAAAATTCCCTAAATAATCAGTCTGCGCTCCTTTCTGAATTCACCTCAACTAACTGCCTGTTGCAGTTCATGCAAGGCAACACATTGGTACAGCAGGTAGTACTGCTGCTTAACAGCTCCAGAGACTTCCGGTGCTGTCTATGTGGAGTTTGCAAGTTCTCCCTGTAACTACATGGGTTTCCCCAGGTGCTCCAGTTTCCTCCCACATCCTAATGACGTGAGGTTTGGTGGGTTAATTGGCTGTGGTGAATTGCCCCAAGGGGGTAGAATTGGAGAGGGCTGTTGATGCCAATGCAAGAGAAAAGTAAAATGGGGTTATTATAGATGGACTTAATGGTCAGCAAAGATGAAGTGGGCCAAAGTGCCTTTTCTGTAAGCTCAATTAAGAGCATATCAGTTCATGGGTTCATAAGACCATAAGAAATAGGAACAGTAGGCCATCTGGCCATCGAACCTGCTCCACCATTCAACAAGATCATGGCTGATCTGGCCATGAACTCAGCTCCACCTACCTGCCTTTTCCCCATAACCCTGAATTTCCCCGCTATGCAAAAACCTATCTCCTGTATACCTTAAATACATTTAATGAGGTAGCCTCTACTTCACTGGGCAGAGGATTCAAGTCCCACACCTGACAATTAAGCACAAAAATATAGCGTGACTCTCCAGTGAAGCACTGAGGCAGCTCTATACAGGAGGTGCTCGGTTTTAGAGAGGATGTTAACCCTCGGTGTTCCCTCTGACAGACAGATGCAAAAGACTGTGATCCTATTCCAAAGTAGAGCTGGCTGCTTCCCCCTTGCCCTGCCAGACATTTATCCCCCTAAGCAACATCACTGAAGCTCATTTTCCGCCCATTACTAGTCTTGCTAATGCTGTGCACAAATTGGGGTGCTGCGTTTTCGACAGTAAAACAGTGACCACGGCTCACAGGTGACCCAGGGCACTTTGAGATCCCTGAACAGAAAGTGGGGGGAGCTGCACTGAAATGTGGGTGTATCTTTAAAGTGAATCCTGCAGGAAAAGTCGTATCCAGGAGAGCCCCACCAAACTCATCTCAACCCAGCAACTTGCCGTCACCTATTCTTCCCACTTCCCCCAGTCGTCCCACAAAAGATTAAAGAGGATTTTCCTTACTTGACAATGTCTGCAGATCACATGACTCTCCGTATCAGGACAAACAAATCCACCGCTTTTGGACTAAGCTAAAGGAGGTTTCCTTTGGCAACCATGTCGCTTTACTTCTGAGGGTGTTTTCACATGGGCTGTGAGATCTCTGCACCCAGCCAAGTGAGTCACTGCAGAAACATCCTCCCCTCCACATCTGCAGTAGTAACAGGACAGGGAAGGCAGGCTGGAACGCTTGGCATCCGTCCAGACACCATGTGGGAGACAAGCAGCTTCCACAACTGCTTTTCAGCAGATTGCACTACAGACCATCTGCCTTCCTTTTCCCATTTGAAGCTTCTGGTGTCACGGAAGGGATGGAGGACAAAAAGCCAATAGGACTTGCCCAGCAGACTGAATCCAAGCACAGCCCTTTCCCTAATCATTAAGGACCTTCACCATCCAGGACATGCCCACTTCTCATTACTACCATTGGGAGGAAGTACAGCAGCCTGAAGACCCACACAGATTTCTGAACCCACGAACACGACCTCACTATTTTGCAACACACATCAAAGTTGCTGGTGAGCGCAGCAGGCCAGGCAGCGTCTCTAGGAAGAGGTACAGTCGACATTTCGGGCCGAGACCCTTCGTCAGGACTAACTGAAAGAAGGTGGTTGAAAAGTTGAAGAGCCGAAGAAATTACAGATGGGGAGCAGTGAGAGATGGTTTCACTAAACTCCCGTCGAAGAGAAGATTTAAACTTCTTCAGTGTAGGTATCACCGGAAGAGGCTTCGCAGTAGTGAATTTAAAAACGCAAACACGAGGAAATCTGCAGATGCTGGAATTTCAAGCAACACACATCAAAAGCGACGCAGGGTCTCAGCCTGAAACGTCGACTGTACCTCTTCCTATAGATGCTGCCTGGCCTGCTGTGTTCACCAGCAACTTTGATGTGTGTTGTTTGAATTTCTAGCACCTGCAGAATTCCTCGCTATTTTGCTCTTTTTATAAAAATATATTCATATACTTCCTAATTTATAGGGTTACTTTTTTCACCCCACCCCCTTGGCAGTTTTCATATTTTATTGGTTTACAACATTGAATCACAGTGGATTTAATTTGGCTTTTTCTGACGCTGATCAACAGAAAAAGACTCTTTCATGTGAAAGTGAAAACAGATCTCTACAAAGTTATCTAAGTTAATTACAAATATAAAACATAAAATAATTGATTGCAGAAGTGTTCATTCCCATTAATATGACACACCAAATCATCACTGGTACAGCCAATTGGTTTTAGAAGTCACATAATTAGTTAAATGGAGATCTGTTTTTGGAGACCTGTACATAGTCAAGGTGTTTCAATTTGATTGTAGTAAAATACACCTGTATCTGGAAGGTCCAACTGCTGGCCAGTCAGTATCCTGGCAAAAACTACACCATGGAGACAAAAGAACACTCCAAGCAAATTCGCAAAAAGGTTATTGAAAAGCACAAGTCAGCAGATGGATACAAGAAAATTTCCAAGTCACTGTATGTCCTTGGAGTACAATTAAGTCAGCCATCAAGAAATGGAAAGAATATGGTACAGCTGTAAATCTGCCGCGAGCAGGCCGTCCTCAAAAACTGAGTGACCGTGCAAGAAGGGGACTAGTGAGGGAACCCACCAAGAGACTTCTGACAACTCTGGAGGAGTTACAAGCTTCAGTGGCTGAGATGGGAGAGACTGTGTATGCAACAACTGTTGCCCAGGTGCTTCACCTGTCACAGCTTTATGGGAGAGTGGCAAAGAGAAAGCCACTGTTGAGAAAACCTCACATGAAATCTCAGCTTGAGTTTGCCAGAGGCAGGTGGGAGACTCTGAAGTCAGCCAGAAGAAAGTTCTATGGCCTTTTGGCCATCAGACTAAATGCTATGTTTGGCATAAGCCAAACACTGCACATCATCAAAAACACACCATCCCTACCGTGAAGCATGGTGTTGGCTGCATCATGCTGTGGGGATGCTTCACTGCAGCAGGCCCTGGAAGGCTTGTGAAGGTAGAAGGTAAAATGTCTGCAGCAAATTACAGGGAAATCCTCGAGGAAAACCTGATGCAGTCTGCAAGAGAACTGCAACTTGGGAGAAGATTTGTTTTCCAACAAGACTGACCCCAAGCATAAAGCCAAAGCTACAAAGGAATGACTTAAAAACAACGAAGTTAATGTCCTGGAGTGGCCAAGTCAGAGTCCAGACCTCAATCCAACTGAGAATTTGTGGCTGGACTTGAAACAGCTGTTCACTCACAATCCCCATGCAATCTGACAGAGCTTGAGCAGTTTTGTAAAGAAGAATGGGGGAACATTGCAGTGTCCAGATGCGCAAAATTGATGGAGACCTGTCCACACAGACTCAAGGCTGTAAATGCTGCCAAAGGTGCATCAACTGAATTGAATTGACTTTATTTTTTACATCCTTCACATACATGAGTAAAAATCTTTACGTAACGTTGCCATCTAAAATGTGCAATCATAGTAATTTATAATAATTTATAATAAATAGAACAGTCAATGTAACATAGAGTACACTTAAATCAGCGTGGGTTAAGCAGTCCAATAGCCTGGTGGAAGAAGCTGTCCCGGAGCCTGTTGGTCCTGGCTTTTATGCTGCGGTACAGTTTCTCAGATGGTAGCAGCTGGAATAGATTGTGAATGGGGTGACTCGGGTCCCCAGTGATCCTTTTTACACACCTGTCTTTGTAACTGTCCTGAATCATGGGAAGTTCACAACCACAGATGTGCTGGGCTGTCCGCACCACTCTCTGCAGAGTCCTGCGATTGAGAGAGGTACAGTTCCCATACCAGGCAGTGATGTAGCCAGTCAGGATGCTCTCAATCGTACCCCTGTAGAAAGTTCTTAGGATTTGGGGGCCCACATCAAACTTCCTCAACCGTCTGAGGTGAAAGAGGCGCTGTTGTGCCTTTTCACCACACAGCCAGTATGTACAGACCACATGAGGTCCTCGGTGATGTGGATGCTAAGGAACTTGAAGCTGTTTACCCTCTCAACCCCAGATCCATTGATGTCAATTGGGGTTAGCCTGTCTCCATTCCTCCTGTAGTCCACAACCAGCTCCTTTGTTTTTGTGACATTGAGGGAGAGGTTGTTTTCTTGACACCACTGTGTCAGAGGGATGACTTCTTCCTTGTAGGCCACCTCGTTGTTGTTTGAGATTAGGCCAATCAATGTAGTGACTTAGTACACAGCCTTGAGGGGCTCCTGTATTGAGAGTCAGAGGGTTGGAGGTGAGGGAGCCCACTCTTACCACCTGCTGGTGATCTGACAGGAAGGGGGTGAATACTTATGCAATTAATTATTTTGTGTTTTATATTTGTAATTAACTTAGATCACTTTGTAGAGATCTGCTTTCACTTTGATACAAAGAGAGTCTTTTTTTGTTGATCAGTGTCAAAAAAGCCAAATTAAATCCATTGCGATTCAATGTTGTAAAACAATAAAACATGAAAACTTCCAAGTGGGGGGTGAATACTTTTTATAGGCACTGTACTGTATGTCGGTGATAATAAATCTGATTCTGATAACCCTTCTACCAGGTTAACATTGGTGCAGGACATCTGGGAAATCGAACTCTGGTTTATCAGGCCAAGATATCGTGGTACTTTCAATGTCAGCTACTTATGAGGGGTAACTTATAGTGACCAGGCTGCATGTCATTGAGATGCAGGAGAAACCAGAGCACCCAAAAGGAAACCCACACAGTCACAGAGACAGCACCTGAGGTCTGGATCGAACCTAAACCCCAACAGTTCTGAAGCAGTGGAATGAGGGTCAGCACCTCCTTCACTAAGGGCATTTCAAAATAGGCAATGAGTACTGCCCTACCAGTGATGCCCACATCCCAGAGTCAGTGTTACATCAGTAAGACTGTGCAGCACGTACTCAGTATGGCACTGGGAGCATCAACCCAGGATCAGGCATTCGAGATTCCAGAGTCTTCACAATGATCCATGTCTCTGAGATGTGGGAGGAAAGCAGAGTGAGAGGTTAAAGATCTCAGTGAACACTCCAGCCAGTAGGCCAGTGCAGGTCTTTAGTACTCGGCCGGGTACCCTGACTGGGCTGAGTAGAGGAAATGATGTGTGCTATCTTGGTCATGAGATCTCTAACCTCTCGCTTCAGCAGTCTCAGGTACCACCTGCTTCAAGGAGGCTTCAGTCATACTGGTGCCTAAAAAGAGTGTGGTGAGCTGCCTCACTGACTATCACCCAGTAGCACCTACATCCACAGTGATGAAGTGCTTTGAGACGTTGGTGATGAAACATATCAATTCCTGTCTGACTGGCAGCTTGGATCCGTTCCAATTTACCTACTGAAGCAACAGGTCCACAGCAGACACCATCTCATTGGTTCTTCACTCACCCCTGGAACATCTGGACAGCAAAGATGCATACATCAGGATGCTCTTTATCAACTACAGCTAGCATTCAATACCGTCGTCCCCTCAAAACTAATCAATGAGCTCCAAGACCTGGGCCCCAATACCTCCTTGTGTAATTGGATCCTCGATTTCCTCACTTGCAGACCCCAGTCAGTTCCAATTGGCAACAACATCTCCTCTACAATCTCCACCAGCACAGGTACAACACAAGGCTGTGCGCTTAGCCCCTGCTCTACTCTGTTACAGTTGCGAATGTGAGGCTAAGTACAGTTCCAATGTCATATTTAAGTTTCCTGACAAAACCACCGTTGTTGGCCGAATCAAAGGCAAACAAGAGCTGCTGATGCTCTGTATACAATACTGTGCAACAGGCTTTTATATATTTAAGCAAGTGACCGTGTTGGTAAATCTGGTGGGAGCAAAGGTTGTTGGGAATGGCAAGGGTGGAGTACTGCAGGTGGGGTGTGAGACACCATTTAATTCCAAACAACTGGTTTATTGATGATAACAAAATGTCTCTGTGGTGCTTCCTGTTTCCCCTTGTCCCAACCATGACTTCCTTCTCCTTGCCTGCTTCCCACACTCAGTCCACAAGAGACCCATATCACAATCAGGTTTATCATCACTCACATACAGTGGTGCTAGAAAATTTGTGAACCCTGCAGAATTTTCTCCATTTCTGCATAAATATGACCTAAGATGTGATCAGATCTTCACACGTCCTAAAACTAGATAAAGAGAACCCAATTAAATAAACAACACAAAAACATTGTACTTGTTCATTTACTTATTGAGAGCAATGATCCAGTATTACATGTACTTGTTGGAAAAAGTGGGGGGAGAAAACACCTTACTGAGCTGGAATAAGTGCAGAGGTGATTTACAAGAATGTTGCCAGGACTCGGTGGTCTGAGTTTTCAGGAGACATTGGACAGGCGAGGCCTTTATTCCCTGGGCTGGAGGAAACTGAGGGATGATCTTACGGAGTTTTATACAATCATGAGGGGCAGAGATAGCGTGAATTTAAAAGGTAATTAGACGGATACATGGATAGCAAAGGGTTGGAGGGATATGGGCCAAATGAAGACAATGGGACCAGCTTTGGTGGGAATCTTGGTTGACACGGATGAGTTGGGCTGAAGGGCCTGTTTCTGTGAGTGTGACAAAGACTCCAAATGGCAGCATGTAGGATCATTTAAACAGGTTGTCAGGTCTGACCCTGCAGCAGAATTTACGGACCATTCAGATGGTCCCAATCCGTTGCAGCGTCGTAGCAGTCTCAACAAGTAGATGTTCAGCATGTTTTCAGTCTCTACAAAGCTGTGGCACAGCCTGCACCTGCTACAGCGTCCATGGGTTTAGTCAGCACCAGTCCATGCACATTGTTACCCCAGCAGCAAGTGCAGCTTCACATAAGACCACTTAAAAATAGCACCAAGTGCCAGAGGAAGGGGAGGGAAAAAAGATGAGTCAGGGATCTCAAAACTTGGCACGTCTCCACTGCACAAGAGGCACGCTGTGGACCAACAACAGGCACATAGCGCAGAGGTCAAAGAGTGCGGAAGCCACCAAGGGCACCTCGAGAGGAGACATGCCCAGACGTGGCTCACCCAGGTGTACACACAAAATGCTGGAGGAACGCAGCAGGTCAGGCAGCATCTACAGAAGAGTAAACCATCAACATTTCAGGCCAAGACCCTTCTTCACTGAGAAGGAAGGGGGAAGATGTCTGAATTAAATGGTGGGGGGGTGGGAAAGGTTAGCTGGAAAGTGATAGGTGAAGCCAGGTGGGTGGGAAAGGTCAAAGGCTAAAGAAGAAAGAATCTGATAGGCGAGGAGAGTATACAATAGGAGAAAAGGAAGGAGGAGGGGACCCAGGGGAAAGGTGAGCACAGAATGGGGAATGAGGAATGGGGAATGGGGGAGGGGTGGGGAGAACTTGTCACCGGAAGGAGAAATCGATATTCATGCCATCAGGTTGGAGGGATACCCAAGCGGAATATAAAGGTGTTGCTCCTACACCCTAAGGATGGCCTCATCTTGGCACAAGAGGAAGCTATGAACAGACATGTCAGAATGGGAATCTAAATTAAAATGTTTGGGCACCCAGAAGTCCTGCTTGTGGCGAGTGGTGCCGAGGTGCTCAACGAAGCCGTGTAGAGGAGGCCACGTCGGGAGCACTGGACACAATAGATGACCCCAGCACATTCGCAGGTGAACTGTTGCCTGATCTGGAATGACTGCCTGGGGCCCTGAATGGAGGTGAGGGAGTAACATTGAAACATAGAAAACCTACAGATGTGCTGGGCTGTCAGCACAATACAGGCCCTGCAGCCCACAATGCTCTGCTGAACACTAGTGTAGGTGAGGGAGCAGGCGCTTGACGGGATAAGTGCTTGGACAGAGGTTAGTTAGGAGGGACGGATGCACAAGGGAATCACGGATCAGCCATCCCTGCAGAAAGCGGAGGGGGGAGGGGAGGTAAAGATATGTTTGGTGGTGGTGCAATTTGCAGAGGATAATGTGTTGGATGCAGAGGCTAATGGGGTGGTAGATAAGGACAAGAGGGACTATATCACCATTACGGTAATGGGAAAGTGGGGTGATTGCAGATGTATGGGAAATGGAGGAGGCGCAGGTGAGGGCAGCGTCAATAGTGGAGGGAGCAACACCCCGTTCTTTAAAAAAAAGGGTAACACCCCTGATGTCCTGGAATAGAAAGCTGCATGCTGGGAACAGATGTGGTGGAGGCGAAGAAACTGAGAAAAGGGAATAGCATTTTTACAGGAGACAGGGTGGGAAGAGGTATAGTCAAGATAACCATGGGAATCAGGAGATTTATAAAAGATGTTGGTTGACACTTTGTTTCCAGAGATGGAGAAAGATTGAGAAAGGGGAGGAAGGTGTCAGAGATGGACCGGGAATTTAAGGGCAGGGTGGAAGACACTGAAGGAGCACATCAGAACCCACCTCTTCCCTCACCGTGCTCAGTGAAGGTCAGGAGGGTTTTGGCTGGGATAGTCACACAGGAGATGTTGTTCATGGAGGCAGCAGCCCATAGATCCAAATCACAGTTTCAGGCAGAGTGCTCAAACCCAAGTTCTGTCAATAAGTGACTGATGACCCTCACACCTCCTGCTTCGTTCCAGTAAAACAGCACCCTTCCTGGACTTGCTGATCAAAGAGATCAGGTGTGGAGTGAGTGAGGAGCTGGGAAGAGTGAACTACTAAAACAGCAGAGTGCGCTGGAGCAAGTGATGGGACTGAACAATGATAAACCCTCAGAACCCCCAGTAAGAGTATGGAATAAGATGGCACTCTCTGAATGCTCTCACCTGCAACAAATTACTGGTACCCATAGTTGTAAATAAAAATAATTTAATTACCAATACAGGAACATGGTTGCAAAAGCCTGGAAACTAAGTTCCCGGAAAGTGGCATTATAGGTAAAGAGGGCAGTGATGAAGCATTTGTCAGGACACCAAGTATGGAATTCTATAATTCTGTAAGCGAGTATGGAAGTTGCAAGGTTATGTTGCAGTTGTAGAAGCCATTGATGATGCCACAATTAGAATATTGCATTGGGTTTTGGTCACCCTACTACATTGTCACATTGAAGTCGACTATGCTGTCATCTACCTGCTGAGCAGAGCCTACTCCCATTTGGATAAGCAGGACAGCACTGTGAGGATCATGGTTTTTGATTTCTCAAGTGCCTTCAATACCATACAGCCCTCATTGCTGGGGGAAAAGCTCCATTCAATGCAGATTGACATTTCCATTGTATCCTGGATAATGGACTACCTGATAGACAGACCACAGTATGTGTGACTTCACAGCTGTGTGTCAGACATGGCTATAACAGCACTGGGGCCCCACAGGGGACTGTATTGGCTCCCTTCCTGCTTACCCTGTATACCTCGGACTTTAGGTACAACACTGAGGCATATCATCTGCAGAAATTCTCTGATGAGTCAGCACTAGTTGGGTGTATAAAGGGAGGACGGGAGGATGAATACGGGGCCCTGGTGGAGGACTTTGTCAAACGGTGCAAGCTGAATCATCTTTAGCTCAACATCAGTCAGACAAAGGAGATGGTGATGGACTTTAGGAAGACTAAGCCTGCATTACTCCCTGTTACTGTTGATGGTGAGGATGTGGATGTGGTGAGGACCTACAAGTACCTGGGGTGCACCTGGATGACAGACTTGAGTGAAGCACCAACACAGAGGCTGTGTACAGGAAGAGCCAGAGTCACCTCTACTTCCTGAGGAGACCGAGGTCCTTTGGAGTATGCAGGCCTCTCCTTCACATGTTCTACCAGCCCGTCGTCACCAGTACAATCTCCTATGTGGTGGTGTGCTGGGGCAATGGCATCAACACGGGTGATGCCAACAGGCTCGGTAAACTGATTAGAAAGGCTGGCTCTGTTACAGGAGTCAAACTGGACACACTGGAGGCTGTGGTAGAACGAAGGACCCTACGGAAAATCCTGCCAATTCTGGACAATGTTTCTCACCCCCTGCATGCCACCTTGGCTGAACAGAGGAGCACTTTTAATAATAGACCAAGACAACTGTGCTACTCCAAAGAGTGCTGTATGAGGTCATTCTTACCCTCAGCCATTAGTCTATAATGAGTCAACCTATCGCCGGGGAAGTGATAACCCCCTCCTGTTAGACTGTTTGAGGCAACTTATTTATTATTCTTTCTACTTCTTTTCTAGTATTCTTATATTTGTATATCTGTGCACTTGTAATGCTACTGTGATACAGCAATTTCCTTTCAGATCAATAAAGTATCTATCTATCTAGCTACAGGAAAGATGCCAGTAAGCTGAAAAGAATCTGGATTTATAAGAGATTTATGAGGATGTTACTGGGACTAAGTTATGGACAGAATGAGGGGTGATATTATAGAAGGGTGTAAAATTAGAGGGGGGTGGACGCAGATGGGGAGAATGCGTAGAATCTTTATCCCCCCCAGAGTCAGGGAGTTGGGAGCTGCAGGTCATGGGTTTGACGCAAAAGGGGGAGAGATTTTGGTGGGATTTGAAGGCAGTTTTTTCATCTAGACACTGGTCATTTTATAGAATGGGCTGCAGGAGAAGCAGTTGAGACAGGTATGTTAACAACATTTAAAAGATATTTCAACAGGTACATGGTTTGGAGGGATATGGGCCAAATGCAGACAAATGGGACCGGCTAGACGGGAATCTTAGTTGGCATGGACTGGTTGGGTCGAGGGTCCGTTTCCATACTGTGTGACTCTATGCCTCTAATTCAATGGTACGCATCCAAGGGGTTTCAAAGGAGGGAGCTCTGGAGACAGTGGATGCATTGGTTGACATCTTCCAAAACTCCAGAAATTCCAGCATAATTGGACAGGAATCAATGTAACCCTAGCAAGAAGCGAAAGAGAGACAAAAATGGGGAACTATCCACCAATTTGCCTGACACCAGGAGGAAGGAAAATGCTGGAATCTAGTGCTAAGGAATTGGGACCTGGGCACTTAGGAAATAGTAAAGGGTTTGGGGAGAGTCAGCATGGGTTTGTGAATGGGAATCGTGCTTGACGAACTTGTTTGCATTTTTGAGCCTGTTAACTAGCAGAATAGGTGGTGGATTTCACTGTCCATCACCAGGAGTGGGTCAGTAACATCATCACAGACTAAAGGACAACTCCTTCCTGAGAGAGTTTAACATAGCACATTGCATTAGCCTGGATGAATTCAGCCAGTACAAAAGCCGACAGTGTCACACCAGACCAGCAACAATTTCCTATTTCATGCATCGAGAGTTCCTCACGAGTCAAGGCAGGCCAAAGCTCGGTAATAGTTAGAAAGGATAAATAGACATTGCAGTTCTTCCCAAACACGGGATTCTGTTTGTTGAAAAAGCTTGGCATTCCCATCAAGGCACACACTGAAGCCCACACATTTTACATAGGCCCATTAAGCGATATTAGGCCATCACTGAGTCCCACTAAATCACAGGCTATGGATTAGTTCAAACTTGCTTGCTGCTCACTCATATTCAATAGATGACCTGGTTGGCAGTCAGGTCAGACAAGGAGGCCACTGCTGTAGTTTCTGCCCATTTTAATGGGAAGAGTCTCACATTTTTCTTCCTTATTAGGACACTGTCTCCAACCATGACCCGAGAGGCCACAAACATACAGTATAACACGCTATATCCTTTACCCAGCTATGTCTAGTGTGGTAATCCCTCACTAAGCACCCCGGTCGATAGCACACAATGCAAGTTCTCAGTGTTTACCACTGCCACCTTACACTTCTCTTTCTCACCCCAGTCCACTTCTGCTCCTTAACATTTCCACAGGAGCTGGATCTTTCCAGTGCGGTGTTCTCCAGGAGCACGCACCCTTTGCCCAAGTGATCATCTCCCCCAACACCACCGAATAGCCCCACATATGCCAAGGTCTGCAGGTCTTGCTTCACTTTATGCTAACTATATCGCCTGTTTAGACAATTTAAACGCCAGCCCAGATCAAAGAGAGCCAATTTCTCTCGCTCACTGCAATCTTTACTCCTCTCTCCAGGGCATGGAGCCTTTCACTCATCCATTGTTTGGTCAATTTAAACATCAACCCAGGTAGACTGAAAAGGCGGTGTCGGCCGGGATGAGAGCTGATTTCACTCGTTCTCCTCGATGGTCATCTTCATGGTGCTAAGGCTATGAAGACTGCCCCAGCTGCTGTGCTTTGTGCCTTCTAATATGATGAACTGATAAGCGAGGCTTTGGGCCTATTCGAGGCTGTTCTGGGATTCAGATCCGAGGACTCAGTTTTGGTTCAGAATGCTGACGTTGTTTGCTTCAATTCTTTGCATGATTTGTACTTTTTCTTTCTCTTGCACACCAAGGGTTGCTCTTATTTTTTTTTCTTTAATTGGGTTCTTTCAAGTTTTTTACTTTGTGGCTGCCTGTGAGCAAGCAAATCTCAAGGTCGTGTAATTTATACATTTTAATAATAAAAGTACTTGAATCTTATTTTCCCAATGAGCACATCCATATATCAGGAATAAATAGAAGTGTGTTTGAAAGAACCTCTGCTCCGTTAAATCTCACTTTTGTGCAAACATTTACCATCATAAATCAAGTCATAGCATAACCTGCCATTCAGCTCAGAAACCCTGTTTCTCTCCCCACAGTTGCTGCCTGATCTACTGAGTGTTTTGAGCATTATTTTCACTGCAATTTCCAGTAGATGCAGTTTATTGCTTTATAATTGCCCTCGATGTATGAGCTTGCAATGGACAATTTCACTGTGTGCATTACAAGGCAGGGTCTGAAACTACCCAGGAATGACAGGTTGGGAAGCAGTTCATGAAAACAGACACTACAAAATATCAGGGCCAATTCTGTCGCAGATTCCAGACAAATGGAATGAAACACTAGGGATTAAGAGGCATTGGGCTCAGTCTATAATCAGTATGCCAGTTGCCACTGAACAACAAGTGATATCAGCAATCTATATTAAACTCAATATCAGCACAGCAAAAAGGAGCCTTTAGCAAACAGGTCATGAACACTAAAGCTAAGCATAGATTTCCAAAGTGCAGTTATTTCAAGCCTACAGATGCTACACCAGTTCTGGTATCACTATGGTCCAATGCCAGCACTGTCTGTTGCTGCATATTAATCCCAAATGGGAATATTTGATGATCCACTTGAAAGCTGCACACAATAGGGCACCAGGCGTCATCTCAGCGAGTCCTCAGCGAGGGAGCAGCTTCAAGTTCCTGGGTGCAACATCTCTGAGGATCTATCCTGGGCCAAACATATTGATGCAATCATAAAGGCGGCACACCAGCAGATAGACTTCATTAGGAGTTGAAGGACTCCAGCACATTTCTACAGATGTACCGTGGAGACCATTCTGACTGGTTGCATCACTGCCTGTATGAATGCTCAGGATTGAAAGAGGTTCCAGAGGGTTGTAGACTCAGGCAGCTCCATCATGGGCACAAGCCTCCTCACCATCAAGGATATCTTCAAAAGGCAGTGCCTCAAGGAGGTGCCATTGATCTCTAAAGACCCTCACCATCTGGAACTTGCCCTCTTCTTATTACTACCATCAGGGAGGAGGTACAGGCAACTGAGGACACACACACTATGTTTTAGAAACAGCTTCTTCCCTTCTACCATCAGATTTTTTTAATGGTCCAGGAGCACAACTTCATTATGAAAGAAATTTTCTCCTCAGCTCTGTTCTAGAGGGACACACTTCTGCTCTGAGGCTGTACCCACTGGCCCTAGAGTCTCCCATTGCTGGAAACATCCTTTGCATGTCCATTCTATCCAGACCTTTCAATATTCAATAGGTTTCAGTGAGATCCCACTCATTCTCCTAAAGCTTCAGCGAGTCAGGACCAGAGCCATCAAACACACCTCTTCATTTTCAGAATCATTCTGTGGACCCTCTCCAATGCCAGCATATTCTTTCTTGGATATGGAGCCCAAAATGGCCCACAATACTCCAAATGTGGTGTGAAGTCCTCATCTTCACACCTGTAAAATAAAAATATGCCTGAGCTTACACCACACCTCAGCTTCTGAATGAGTTACACAAGGACAAGCCATAAAACAAGACTGCTGGTACTTCTGAGCTGGGGAGCTGGCCAAGGTTTTCACCTCCAGAGATTCATGGTCACCATTTCTAACAGTACCTTTATGAATGGGAAGGCCTCAAATCCTTTACTTGCAGGGATCACAGTCAAGCTTTCCATTAATTCCTTGAGCAAATTGGAAGGAAAAGCCAAAATGGCAGCTGTGAAATGACAACAAGAACGAGAGAGAGTCATAGAGTCACAGAGTGTGGAAATAGGCCCTTCAGCCCAAATGATCCGTGCTGACCAAGATTCCCATCTAAGCTAGTCCCATTTGCCCACATCCCTTTAAACCTTTCCTATCTATGAACCTGTCCAAGTACCTTTCATATACATATATAGATTTTTAAAAGATTAGCTTAATTCTTCATAAGTACATCAAAACAGAGTGAAATGCTTCATTTTGCTTCAGTGGCCAACACAGTACTAGGGGCAGCAGCGACATAACATGCCCACAGCTTACTGGCCTTATCCATACATCTTTGGACTGTGGGAGGGAACACACGTGGTCACAGAGAGAACAGACAAACTCCTTACAGACAATGGCAAAATTGAACATGGGTCACTGACGCTGTTATAGCATTACATTGACTACTAAACTACTGTGACACAGGTTATTAATGTGTCTGCCTCAGCCATTTCCTCCGGCAACTTGCTCCATATACAGACCACCTTCCAGGTGAAAAAGTTGCCCTTCAAGTTTCTATTAAAGCTTTCCCCTCTCACCTTAAACATGTGCCCCCTAGTTCTTGATTCCCCAACCCTAGGAAAAAGGCTGTGTACATTCACCTAATCTGTGTCCCTTGTACACCTCTAAGGCTATGTCTACACTACGCCAGGTAATTTTGAAAACGAAGCTTTTTCTCTTCATTTTAACCCTCCGTCCACACTGAAATGGCGTTTTCATCCCCTGAAAACGGAGTTTTTCTAAAACACTCTCCAGAGTGTGTAAATCTGAAAATGATTGTTGCGCGTTGTAGTGTGTACAGGGTAGACGAAGAGATTTTAAAACACTGTCATGACAACACCACAACAACAATGCTTTTTCTGCTTCTGCTCGGTACTGCGCAAGCTCTGTCGGACGGCTGTTATAACGGGCAGTCGTCGTGAACGGCATGAGAGATAAATTGTAAAGTGAACTTTTTTGACTAGATCCCCGAAATTGATTTGATTGAGTCTATCTTTAAAAATATTAACGTCAGAAATACTGCGCAGGTCTGGCGGCAGAAGATTCCACTCTCTTGTTGATCTTGGGTAGAGGACGGCTTTGTGCGTGTGTTGGTTACTTTATTGTCTACGTTAATAGCTTGTTTGGAATTAAACATCTCCACTGCTTTGTTGACTTTGTAGTCATTTGTAACTCGCAGAAACAGCTCGACTTCATTGTCTGTCTAATCGAAGAAGCCCGGTCTGATTTTTCCAGTGGAGGTTTTCTTTGTATTCCTCGAAGACATTGTTGAAAACTTTCTTTTGCTGTTGTTGTTGGCAGTACTCTAGCTTTTGACCAATGGAAATAGCACAACGCCGCCCTGGCAACGTAAATATTATACCGTTTCCTCTTCACTTGTTTTCTGTAGATGTGTCTGCGCATGCACAGTAGGAGTAGATTCACCCAAATATCTGTTTTAGTGTGGACAGAGATATTTTGAAAAACGCCTAGTGTGGATGCCTGTCGGTTTTACTCGAAACCAGCGTTTTCAAAATTATCTGGTCTAGGGTGGGCGTAGCCTAAGTTTGCTCTCATTCTCCTACAATCCAACGAAACATGTCCCAAACTGGTCAGTCTCAATTCAAAGGCTCAATTCCAAGTACTTAAGAGTTTCATGGCACCCCTGCAAGCCCCTAAAATCTGGAAAAGATTGGAAAATGTGACAGATGCTGTCTGAATTATGTATTTTTAAGGTCAAATTTCCAACAGCTATGGCCCTTTGCACCTTGTTGCCTCGAGGGGCAGGAATTTTCTTTACACAAGTAGAATTGATCTAGAAGACACTGTTCAATAAGCTGACAGGAACAGATCCGACAGGAACTTACAGAAAGGAAGTTGGACCTCTACTTGAAAATGAAACAAATTTGCTGAGCTGGACAGAGGCAGCAAGGGCCAGCACAACACAATGGGCCAAATGGTCTCCCCTTTATGCTCGGATTCTCAGTGCTTCTGACTTCAGGAAATGTGGTTGGATCAAAAGGTTGATCCATTGCCCACTGGAAGAGAGGACCATTGTTGAGTTCCCCTCCCCCAACCCAACACAGCCCTCTCAACAAAACCACACTTCTGACTTTGGACAGTATGAAGCCTTTGTTGAAGGAACTGTATTCCCTTTGTCAGAGCTGGCTCCAGTCTAAAGTGACTGAGTTGAATACTCACTTCTGAAGTCCTTTACAATTTTTTATCTTATTTATAGTCTTTGAAAGATCCCCTTCAAATGAAGCAATGTTTACTGAAGCATTTTGTTTAGCCTAGCATATTCTGCCAGAAATATTTCTGCATTTGAAGTTTATCCATTAATGTTTATTATAAAATGAATACTGCAAAATGCAGTATCCCTATTTGGCCTGCAAACACTGTGACCAAATTAGCAATTTAACTGAAGTTAATGTCAACTGCCGAAAACGTCGACTGCTTACTCGTTTCCATAGATGCAGCCTGACGTGCTGAGTTCCTCCAGCATTTTGTGTGTGCTGCTTTGGATTTCCAGCGTCTGCAGATTTTCTCTTGTTTGTGGCCCCCTCTGTCCTCGTTCTCTCCTCCTGGTCTATCCAGTTGCTTCTACACCCATCACCGTCTTTCTTATCCCCCCCCCCAACTGTTCCCACCCGCTCTCCTCACCTCCCTTATTTGGTTCCATGCTCTACCTTCCTCTGCCATCAGACGCCACCATGCACAGCCCTTTGTCACCCTCACCTTCCAGCCTCTTTTGCTATCTTCACCCTCCCCTCTTCCATCTGCTATTAGGGATCCAACTATCACCTACCACCCCTTCACTTCACCTCTTTATACTGACCATCTCCCCACTACCCTTTCAACCTTGACCTGAAACGTTCACTGTCCTTTCCCCCCCCCCCCACCCCCACAGGTGCTGTCTGACCCACTGAAACAGCTTGATTTTTCTGCTTCGGATCGGCCTGTCCAGTGCTCAGGATCCCCGATCACTGGATTACTCATGCAGGTTACACCGATCCAAACACAATCAACCAAAGGGGAGGCGGGTGAGCCACTCTGCAACTTTTAAGGAATCCAAAGCAGATTTGTTGTATCCTTGGGAAAGCGGAGAAAGCAGGCGCCTGGAGTGTTTCACAAAGTAATCACGCCAAGGAGGCTTGGCAGGCTGAACTGTTCAATCTCCTGTCAACACCAGCAGAATCGGGACCCTCAGCAGCTCTTGGCCATACCAAAGATTAGACCGAGTAAAAAAAAATCTAACACTTTTGTCTTTTGCATTGGTGGATCATTAACTTTGCTTTCGGACGACCTCAAATCCTTCTCATTTGCATACGCACAAGGGACCACTGTGAGAGGGACAAAAGATATGGTCTAAATCAAGGAGAAAGTGCGTGGGCCAGAAACAAGAGCCAATTCCAAGTGGGTCACTCACGCTGTGCCAAAGCAACGCTCCACTCACTTAAGGCTCATATTCACTGCTCTCAGAAGAATATTTTTTTCACCCTTTTCTTCCCAAAGCTCTTCTCTTTCATACAAGGCATCGATTCCAGTCTGAGTTCGAGGGATGGAGGCACCTTCTCCCCCACGGGAATGCCAGTGTCAAGGTATCATCTTCTAGATGGGACATTAAACCAAATTCTGCTCTGTTAGGTGGGTGTAGATCTTTGCTATAAAAGAGGGGTTGGGGAGACCTTGATCAACGATTATCCCTTAACTAAATGGTACCTAAAAGAACAGCCCACATGGTCTTTCTTCAATTGCCACTCACAAAATCTCAGTCTGCCAAAACTGGCTAATCTGTTTCCTACAGCGACTACATTTCAAAACTATTTCATGACAGCACAGTCCTCTTCCCCAGAAATAGGTCTTTAGACTGTGGAAGGAAACCGGAGCACCCAAAAGGGAACCCATGCGGTCACTGGAGAACATACAAAGTCCTTACAGGCAGTGACCGGAATTGAACCCAGGTCGTTTGTGCTTCGAGAGGTGACCATACAGAGCTTGGTGACGGGGTCTGAGGGAAGGGCTATAGCGAGAACGTTTCCACACGTGCAAACACCACTCGGGAAGAGAATGGAGAGTTCAGAAGGAACGTCTGCATCCAAAGTGTGGAAGGACTGAGAAATTCCTTCCCGTACACAGAGCTGGTTGAGGTGAATGCTGCAGGTGCGGCTGGGCAAAGGAGTGGTGCAGCCAGTGCTGCTTCTTACAGCCCCTGGAACCTGGGTTCAATCCCAACCTTGCAGGCTGTCTGTGTGGATTGTGCACATTCTCCCTGTGATTTCCTCCCACATCCAAATCATGTGCAGGGTTAATTGGCTGCTGTAAAATTGCCCCTTGTAGGTGAGTGGTACACTCTGGGGAACATTGATGGGAATGTGAGCGAGGAGAAATGGGACTGATGGGATGGCTCCAACAGGAGCGAGCACAGATGACTGAAAGAACAGGGTCTGAGTGAGGAAGTAGAATGTTACATTGACAGATATAGACAACAAAACGATGGGCGAGATTCAAGTGGGGCATAAATGTTGGCGCGGACTGGCTGGGCTGAAAGACTTGCTTCTACTGTAAATCCCATTTAATCCTGTGTCGAGGCACCATCAGCACTCAGCTTACCCTTGGTGTGTGCTGCTCTTAATGAGCCAGCCTGCCAAAAAGGTTCACTGGGAAAACAGAGCTGTGGAACGAGCCTAATGAGAGTCTGAGCCAAGAGAGAAGGAAGCATGTTAACCCCTGATTAACAAGCTTCAGTGATTTGGTTGCAGGAATATCATATCAACACATTCCATTTGTGGCTGTGACATAATTGGAACATTAAGTGAGAGTGACAAGGGTTAAAAACTGTAAAAATTGAAACCATGCCTTATATATATGGAAAAAAATTCAATCTGACTTGTTTTCCTAAACCTTGGTCAAAAATCAAGTCATCGAGTAGAATAATTATAAACAAATTGTCATTTTATGCTATGCATCAAGTTACTCAGCATAAACACACCATAGTTGACCCCCCCCCCCAAGTTCTCACACTCAGAACATGGCAAACAACTAATAACTATGGTATCCAGATACAATTTTTAAAGTTGTAGATTTGGTCCTTATAGGAATAGGAGGAGCCATTCTGTCACTCAAATCTGTGCCGCTACTGAAGATGATCACTACTGATCTGCATTTTAACCCCCGTGCTCCCTCCACGTGTCTGAAAATTGGGCAGCATCAATGTAGGAGTAGAAGCAATTTTGGGCCGAGACGCTTCATCCTGACAAGGATGCTGGTGCTCCTCTTACACTTTCTCTTCTCACCTGCCCGTCACCATCATCTGGTTCCCCTCCTTCCCCCTCTCCCATGGTCCACTGTCCTTTCCTATCAGCTCCCTCTTTCAACCCTCTATTTCCTTCACACATCAGCTCCCAGTGTCTTCCTTCATCCCCCATACCCTACACACCCACCTCCCTCTCACCTATCATCTGCCAGCTTGTACTCCTTCCCCTCCACCTTCTGATTCTGGCTTCTGACCCCTTCTGCTCCAGTCCTGATGAAGGGACTCAGCCCAAAATGTGACTGTCAAGTTCCCCTCAATAGATACTGAGCTGCTGAGTTCCTCCAGCATTGTGTGTGTTGCTCAAGATTTCCATCATCTGCAGAATCTCTTGTGTTTATGGCAATTATTTGTCCCCAATTTTGACAACTCCAGTTCACTCCCAGCATCCACGACTTCACTTGAAGAAAAGTTTAGGGACAATTTTAAGGTGACCCCTCCCCCTCTCCCAACCATGGTCCCCTCACCAAGTGAAAAATTTCTCTGAGTTAATGCTATCAAATCCTTTTAAACACACTGTAAGGTCCACATGTAGAGTGAAAACTAACTGCAGAAATTTGTCAGGCCACAATTAAGCTCTGTGGAGGCACAGAACCACAGTTCCAATTGGGCATCCTACGGGAACCAATAGCAGAGTGAGCCAATATTATGGAAGGGAAATGAGCCTCATACCATGAGGCTCTACTACAGCACTACTGCATCATCTCCTGCTGCCCCAGTGTGAATACAGAAGAGATCTCAGCCAGTTATAGTCTATTCAGTGTTGGCACAACAAAAGCACATCCAGCTCTTGGAAGCAGGAGGAGATTTATCGAAATTGGATGCAAACTGACATAACTGGCCTCTTTTACATGGCATGAAGGACTTGTAATAGCATTTGAGGACTCTTGGCAATCCTGGGAGTCGGCCAGGAACACAAATTCCCATGTACTGTTTTCAATCCTAATGGGATGTTGGTAAGATCCGATGCTTTACTATCCTTGAGCAGTCTGAGCCAGCCTCGTGGTCAATGGGCACAGTTAGGTCACAATGGGCAGCACGATGAAGGGGCTGCTGGCAGGTTGGACAGAATTAGGTTCAATATCACTGGCATATATTGTGAAAATAGAGGAAAAAAGCAATTAAAGTGTACATATATTAAATAGTTAAATTAAATAAGTAGTGCAAAAATAGAAATAAAAAACAGTAGTGAGGTAGTATTCATGGGTTCAATGTCCATTTAGGAATCGGATGGCAGAGGGGAAGAAGCTGTTCCTGAATCACGGAGTGTGTGTCTTCAGGCTTCTGTATCTCCTACCCAATGGTAACAGTGAGAACAAGGCATGGCCTGGGTGATGGGGGTCCTTAATGATGGATGTCACCTTTCTGAGGCATCGCTTCTTGAAGATGACCTGGATACTATGGAGGCTGGGTGTTTACAACTCTCTGAGGCTTATTTCAATGCTGTGTAGTAGCCCCCCATACCAGACAGTGATGCAGCCAGTTAGAATGCTCTCCACGGTACATCTGTATAAATTTGCAAGAGTTATTGGTGACATACCAAATCTCCTCAAACTCCTAATGAAATATAGCTGCTGTTGTGCCTTCATTATAGCTACATCGTTATGTCAGATCCAGGTTAGATCCTCAAAGATGTTGACACTCAAACTTGAAATGGCTCATCCTTTCTACTCTGGTCCCTCTATGTGGATTGGTGCACGTTCCCTCACCTTGCCCTTTCTGAAGTCCACAATCAGTTCTTTGACCTTACTGATGTTGAGCACAAGGTTGTTACTGTGACACCACTCATCGAGCTATCTATCTCACTCCGGTACACCCTCTAATCACTATCTGAAATTCTCCCAGCAATAGTTGCATCACAGCAGCCAGGAGAATGTCTGCTATGACTGATTTATATTTTGTGGTCAATGTTATATTATTCATTTATATCTCTGTCCCTCATTATTAAATTGTTAAACGGCATCTAAAACCCAAAGAGCCCAGTATGTCAAACTCCACAATGGCCATTTACACTTGGAGAACAGCCTGTGTACTTGTTCAAAGCTTCCACAAAATATATTGCTTTACAAAGCATGTGACTAAGCTCCTGGAATTTCAAAGATTTCCTTTGGAAGTCTTTGGAATTCACATGACATATTGCTTTTGAAAGCATATGGACTTCAAGAGAAGTGCAGCAACAGCCTCATTACCTGTCCTTTACCAGCCTTGCTGAAGACACCAACTTGATCAAGAAGGACTGTGGACCCTCCTCAATTTTGGCTACCCACAGAAATTTGTCTCTGCCCGGATATTGGTTCAATGAATACAATGCAAAGCCAGAGCCCTACCAATGGGCTCTCAACAGATCCAATCACATTGCAGGCCAAAGTCAAACAAGGTGCCGTCAGTGAGAACGACTGCTAAGGAAATCCTGAAATTCAGCATTGCCTCTGGTCTACTGACACTATCTTCTGGTTGACAGAGGAACACCCTCAAACTGGACACAAAGCTCATAACTAAAACTGTGCAGCAGTAATCTCTGCCTTCCCGAATGCTTCTAAGATTGGTTGCATCGGGACCTGGTATGGGGACGCCAATGCAGACATAACAGATGCAGCAAATGTTGGACTCGGGCCGTTCTATCATGGCTACAGCTCTCTCCCCACCAGAAGACAGCTGCAAGTTGAGACATCTGAGTTGACGTCTCAGGAAGGCGACATCCACAATCCAGGCCATGACCACCTCTCGATGTGACCATCAGACATCAGGAAGCACAGCAGCCTGAAGACCCACACACCAAGGTTCAACAACAGCCACTTCCCCACTGCCATCAGGTTCTTGAACCCACCTGAAAAGCCCCAACACTGCCTTACACTACATCACTTTTCATAGGCAAAGATTCAAGGTCACATTCAAAGTTTATAAAAGATAATGCAACTTCCCCCCACCCCCTCCGCAAGCTCCTAGGAAACTCTGTTCCAGTCACTCACCATGAAGGAGGAGCATTACCACTCCACACAAAAAAAGTGGATGAACTCCAGATCATTTGGGAGGGAGTTACACCCAAGGTGCAGGACACAGGAGACTGGGTGACAGTCAGGAAGGGGAAAGGGGTTAAGTAGCCAGTGCAGAGTACCCCTGTGGCCATCCCCCTCAACAACAGGTTTATCACTTTGGATACTGTTGGTGGGGCAGACCGAGCGGAGGAATGTCACAGGGTTCTGTGATGCAGAAAGGAAAGTGGGGAGAAGAGGCACACTGTGGTAACAGGGGATTCATTAGATAGGGGTACAGAAAGGAAGTTCTGTGGACAAGAACGAGATTCCCGGATATTATGTTACCTGCTGGGTGCCAGGGGCCGGACATCTCAGATTGAGTCCTCAGAATTCTTTAAGTGGGAGGGTGAGCAGCCCAAGGGTGTGGTCCACATACGTGCCAATAACAACGAGTAGAAAGACTGATAAGGTTCTGCAAAGTGAGTTCAGGGAGTTAGGTGCTAGGTTAAAGGGGTGACCTCCAGGGTTGTGATCTCAGGACTGCTATCATGCCACGTGCCGGTGAGGCCAGAAATAGGAAGCTCATACAGTTTAACATGTGGCTAAGGAGTTGGTGCAGGAGGGAGGACTTCAGATATTTGGATCATTGGGCTCTCTTCCAGGGAAGGCGGGACCTGTACAGAAGAGATGGTTTACAACTAAACTGGAGGGGGACTAATATCCTTGTGGGAAGGTTTGCTAGTTCTGCAAAGGGGGTGGGGTTAAACTAGAGTTTCAAGGGATGGGAATCAGAGTACCAGAACAGATAGTGGAGAGGTTGTGGAGACCGATGTTGTTAAGACCTCAGACAAAGTCAGGAATCAAAAGGTTGAGCATGGTGCGACAAATATTCTGAGGTGCTTATATTTCAATGCGAGACGTATTGTAGGAAAGGCAAATGAGCTCAGGGCACAGATCAGCATGTGGAATTATGATATTGTAGCCATTAGTGAGATTTGGTTGCAGGAGGGGCAGGATTGGCAGCTCAATATTCTGGGGTTCTGTTGTTTTAGATGTGACAGAGCAGGAGGGATTAAAGGAGAAGGGGTGGTGTTACTAGTCAGGGAAAATGTCACAGCAGTGCTCCGTCGGGATAGACTGGAGAACTCGACTAGGTATGAGCACGTTAGTGGGGCATATTACAGACCACCCAACAGTCCGAGGGATTTAGAGGAACAAATTTGTGGAGAGATCGCAGACTGTTGCAAGAAACATAACGCTGTTATAGTAGGTGATTTTAACTTTCCACATATTGACTGGGAATCCAATACTGTAAAAGGATTAGATGGGATAGAGTTTGTCAAATGTGTTCGGGAAAGTTTCCTTCATCAGTGTGCAAAAGTCCCAATGAGAGAGTGTGAGATACTGGATCTGCAATTAGGGAATGAGACGGGGCAGATGTCAGAAGTTTGTGTAGGGGTACACTTTGCATCTAGTGACCATACTGCCATTATTTTCAAAGTAAGTATGATAAAAGATAGGTCTGGTCCGTGGGTTTAAGATTATAAATTGGAGAAAGACCAATTTTGATGGTATCAGAAAGGATCTGGAAAGTGTGGATTGGGACAGGCTGTTTTCTGGCAAAGGTGTACTTGGTAAGTGGGATGCCTACAAAAACGAAACTTTTGAGAGTACAAAGCTTGTATGTGCCTGCCAGAATAGAAGACAAAGATAACAAGTAGAGAGGACCTTAGTTTTCAAGAGGCCCTGGTTCAGTGAAAAGTGGAGGTGCATAGCAGGTATAGGCAAGTAGGAACAAATGGGGTGATTATGAAGTACCAGAAATGCAAGAGAACACAAGAAATCAGAAAGGCCAAAAGGAGGCATGAAGTTGCTCTAATGGACAAGGTGAAGGAGAATCTCAAGAGATTCTACAGATATGTTAAGAGCAAAAGGATTGCAAGGGACAAAATTGGTCATCTAGAAGACCAGAATGATAATTCATGTGTGGAGCCAAAAGAGATGGGGGACATCTTAAATGAATTCATTGCATCTGTACTTATTAAGGTGATGAGCACAGAGTCTATAGAAGTGAGACAAAGTGGCATCAACTTCATGGACCCTATACCGATTACAGAGGAGGTGTTTGCTACCCTGAGGCAAATTAGCATGGATAAATTCCCAGGGCCCGACAAGGTGTTCCCTCAGACCCTACAGGAAGGAAGTGCAGAAATTGCAGAGACCCTAGCAGAGACATTTAAATCATCCTCACCGACAGGGGAGGTACCAGAGGATTGGAGGGTGATAGATATGGACACAGTAGGTCATTTCTAACCAATCTTGTAGTTTTTCCAAGGAAATTACCAGAAAAATGGATGAAGGCAAGACAGTGGATTTTGTCTACATGGACTTTAGTAAGGCATTGGACAAGGTCCCACATGGGAGGCTGGTCAAGAAGGTTCAGTTGCTCAGCATTCAGGATGAAGTAGTAAATTGGATTAGACATTGTTGTTGTTTGTCATCTATATCAATGGTCTGGATGATAATGCGGTTAACTGGATCAGCAAATTTGTGATGACACGGTGTAATGGACAGCAAGGAAAGCTATCATGGCTTGCTGTGGGATCTGGACCAGCTAGAAAAATGGGCTGAAAAATGGCAGATGGAATTTAATGCAGACAAGTGTGAGGTTTTGCATTTTGCGAGGATGAAGAGTGTGGTAGAACAGAGGGATCTTGGAATACAGATATATAATTCCTTGAAATTGTCATCACAAGTAGACAGGGTTGTAAAGAAAGATTTTGGCACATTGGCCATAAATCAAAGTATTGAGTACAGGAGTTGGGGTGTTATGTTGAAATTGTATAAGACGTTGGTGAGGCTAAATTTGGAGAATTGTGTGCAGTTTTGGTCACCTACCTACAGGAACAATGTAAGTGAGATTGAAAGAGTGCTGAGAAACTTCATAAGGATTTCAATAGGATGTTTCCAGGACCAAGTTATCAGGAAAGATTCAATAGGTTAGGACTTTATTCGGACTTTGATAGAGGGATACAAAATTGTGAGTGATGTAGATAGGGTAAATGCAAGTAGGCTTTTTCCACTGTGGTTGGGTGGGACTACAACGAGAGGTCGTTGGTTAAGGGTGAAAGGTGAAATGTTTAAGGGGAACATGAGGGCGAAATTCTTCACTCAGAGGATGGAACCAGCTGCCAGTGCAACTGGTGGATACAGGTTCAATTTCAACATTTAAAAGAAATTTGTACAGGTAAATGAATGGGAGGGGTGTGGAGGGCGATGGTCCAGGTGTGAGTAGGCAGATCAATGGTTCAGCATGGATTAGATGTGGCAAAAAGCCCATTTCTGTGCTGTAGTGTTATATGACTCTGTAAACAAAAACTCAATTAATTCACCACTTCTTCTTGTGTGAGGGCATCCCATTTTTCATCTCTCCAACAGACCTCACTTTAGGCTGAATACAGCAGCAGCAGCCAACAGACTTTGGCAACATCTGGTTGTGACTGCACAAGCACTCTCCAAAAACTCGGTGCAACCCTGGCCTCACTGACAGGGTCGTGGAGTTCCTGCGCTGAGACAGGCCAGACTAAAGAAATGTTTCCTGCCCTACAGGTCAAACTGCTCCGCTCACACTGAACCTGCTGGCAACATGAGAGTGCTGACCGGATTCAATAGGCAATGGTCATTTGGCCTCACCTTTGCAAGCCCACTCCCTGAGCAGATCAAATTAGTTTATTGTCACAGACACCAGGGTGCAATGAAATTCCCTGATCAAGGTTAATTTATTATCAAAGTGCATATATGTCACCATATACTACCCCGAGATTCATTTTCTTGCAGGCATTCACAGTAGATACAAAGAAATACAATAGAATCAATGAAAACCTACACAAACAGAAACTGACAAAGAAAAACAATGTGCAAAAGACAAACTGTCCAAATAGAAAAACCAAACAACAATAAATAAATACGGAGAACGTGTGAAACTCAGCAAACTGTGTACACGATAGAAAATCAGCAATGAGCACAAGCAGCAGCAGAACGGTGCAAAGATTGTGCTGCAAACTAAAGTAGTGCAAGAAATGCCAAAGTGACATTAACAGAATAACCAAGAGAGCTAGAGCTAAGAGTCTGAGAACTTGGCAGCATCACGAGGAAGGTGATGTGACAGAGGGGTTTGGTTCAAGGGTCAGACAGCAGTGGGGAAGAAGCTGTTCCGGAGTCTGGTCACCCAGGCTTTCAAGGTCCTAGATCATCTCCCAGAAGGTAGAAAGGAGAAAAGGGAATGGCCAGGGTGGCAGGCATCTCTGTCCCAAGCCACGTCCTGTCGAATGAACAACCAGGCTCCTTCTGCACCAGAGTTAACAGCTGCTTCACTTTATGTGCATTTCCCCCAGGGCGTGCTACACCCGAGACCTAGCTTGGTTGTTAAATGATTCTAAAACAAACCCCCACCACATCCCCCCACACAACCTCAACCCTTTCAGTGTGCTGACCGTGGTGCACTGAGCAGCTGTCACCCATGGTAACTTGAAACTCTCAGGACACGGATTGTAAAATACTCCTTTTAAAACCCAGGAGACGGAGAAAGGAAACTTGATGCCAGTCTTTCTTCTCTGAGGTATCGCATTTAAAGTCCTGCTCCTTTCGTGCTCCAACCTGCTTCCCCGCCCAACCCATCCGCCAGACAAGGCCAATGTACCAACCCCCAAACTCTGCAGTTCCCAGCCCCTCCAATTTCATCCTTGGGTCTCTCACTTTTCCCACACCCTTTAGCCGAGCTTTTACTGGGCCGTTCATTCCCTTACTCAGTAAGATCATGGATCATGCTCGACTTCAACCACTTCCCTCCTTTGCTCCCAATATCTCATTTCCCAGTGTCTGAAGCAGCTCAACTAATAGAGTTGCTGCCTCAGTTCCAAATCCCCGAGTACAATCCTGACCTCAGGTGCTGCCTGTGTGCAGTTTATAGATTCTCCTTCCTTCCATCTGCTCCTGTTTCACCCGGGTGCTCCAGAGTCTGGATTGTCCCTAGTGCGTGGGGTGGAGTAGATGGAAGTTTGGGGAGTGTGAAGTGGGATTAATGTAAATGGACCCACTACCACACACACACACACACACACTTTCTTCATCCTTCACTGAAGCGCCCCAGTCCGTATCAATCAAACTGCTCAAAAACAGCAGGGGAAAAAAAAAAGAGTAACCAGAATTCAGAAATACATGCACCACGAAACTCAAAGTCCCCCAGAACGAGTCCCCAGCCTCACCGATCAATCTTTGCAGCATGGAACCCAAGGCTCCTGCACTTCCTTCCGACAGCAGCGAGTGAGAGTGAAACACAGCGCAGAATACCTGCCCATCCTCCGCTCTCGATTAGAGTGAGGTTTATCACTGACAGACAGCATGGTGTGAAATGTGTTGTTTTGTGACAGCAGTACAGTGCAATACATTAAAAAATTAATAAGTTACAAGAAATATATAAAAAATAATTTGTGCAAAAAGAAAGCAAAATAGTGAGGTAGTGTTCGTGGACCATTCGGAAATCTAACAGATGTTCCTAAAGTATCGAGCGTGGGTCTTCAGGCTCTTATACCTTCTCCCTGACGGTAGTAATGAGAATCTGCAGCATCGCGGCCTTTGCACTTTGTTTACCTTTTCCACCTATACCATCCCATATTCTTACTGCATCCTCCCACCCCACCCACCTTCCCCCTCACCTGGTTCCACACGTCACCTGCCACCTTGCTCTCCTCCGCCTGCCCCCACCTTCTCATTCTGGCTTCTGCTCCCTTCCTTTCCAAACCACTCCTGATGGAGGGCTCCCCCGAAATGTCGATTGTTTATTCCCCTCCGTAGATGCTGCCTGACCTGCTGAGTTCCGCCAGCATTTTGTGTGGGTTGAATAATGGCGTCTGTTGGCACCAGTGAGTGTCTACCCCCCAAGTAAAATTGCCTAAAATATGGCTCCCTGAGCCAGCCTAACATGTTGCCCCCACACCAGGGGCCAACAAGCACAGAGGATGGTCAACAAACATAACCAAGCAACCCCTGGTGTGGGAATCTACTCTGGGTAACTCAGGACAGGCTGGTGACTGAACCGGGGAACTTGCTAGTTTGGGTTGGCCACACTCAGCGTCACTGCAAAACCACCGGAAATGGGGCAAGAATAGAGAGGCTGTGGGAAAGAGATAAACGCAGAGTCCTTTGGAGTTGCATTAAATCAGAGATTAGGGATTCTTTCCCCTCTTCCCTCCCTCCAGTACCTCTTACAGGAGCAGAAAGATGACAGAGACATGTCAGAATCCCTACATTAGCACCAAGGGGTTTGTGATACACACACAAAATGCTGGAGGAACTCAGCAGGTCAGGCAGCATCTATGGAAATAAATAAACAGTCAACTTTTCAGGCCAGAACCCTTTTTCAGGACAGCAAAGGAAGGGGGACGATGCCAGAATAAAAAGGTGGGATACTCATTGTATCTCGGTAAAATACTAAACCCATTCCAATCTACACAGCAGCTTCAACAGCAAACAACAGGAATTCTGCAGATGCTGGAAATTCAAGCAACACCCATCAAAGTTGCTGGTGAACGCAGCAGGCCAGGCAGCATCTCTAGGAAGAAGTACAGTCGACGTTTCAGGCCGAGGCCCTAAGTCCTGACGAAGGGTCTCGGCCTGAAACGTCAACTGTACCTCTTCCTAGAGATGCTGCCTGGCCTGCTGCGTTCACCAGCAACTTTGATGTGTGTAGCTTCTGAGGCAGTGGTGTTTCCCCAGTGCTGAGGTCTCTCTTCAGGTGGGACTTCCGTGCAAGGTCATGCATTTTTGACACTAAACCGAGTCCTTCACACCAACTCCTTTTTCCAGAAAAGATATGACCTATTTTGTCCTAATTATTAGTTTACAAGGAAACATACGCCATTGTTAGTCATTGGAAATCCTCTTCCCCAAATCAGAATCAGAATCACAAGTGCCCGCACTGCTCTCAGTCAAAGGCAGGGCCCCCTCACTCTCAAAAACGTTGCCTCAGGATCTTCACAGATTGCCTCTGCCCACAACACCTCACTATTCACTGCCCAATACAGGGGTTCAAAGCTGTTCAGACAGCAAGCTGGGGTAAAAGCTTGCAATCTTGGTATTCACCCTTGGAAGAGCCAGTTGGCTACACTACCAAAGTTTAAACTAAATTTATTATCAAAGTACAGTTTTCACTCATTGGCCACTTTAGTAGGTACACCTGCTCGTTAATGCAAATATCTAATTAGCCAATCATGTGGTAGCACCTCTGTGCACAAAAGCATGCAGACATGGCCAAGAGGTTCAGTTGTTGTTCAGACCAAACATCAGAATGGGGAAGAGACGTGATCCAAGTGACTTTGACCAGGGAGTGATTGTTGGTGCCTGATGGGGTGGTTTGAGCATCATAGGAACTGCTGATCTCCTGGGATTTTCACGCACAAGTCTACAGAGAATGGCATGAAAACAAAAAACATCCAGTGGGTGATAGTTCTGTGGGCGAAAGCGCAATGTTAGTGAGAGAAGTCAGTGGAGAATACCTAGATTGGTTCAAGCTGACAGGAAGGTGACAGTAACTCAAGTAACCAGGAGTTACAACTGTGGTGTGCAGAACAGCATCTCTGAATGTTGAATCTTGAAGAGGATGCTACAGCTGTGGAAGACCACAAACATACAGAAATACACTGAGTGGCCACTTTATCAGTTACCTCCTATAACTAATAAAATGGCCACTGAGTATATTACTATATACTACCTTGAGATTCATTTTTTTTGCAGGGATTTACAGGGAAAAAAACACAATAAAATTTTACAGAAAACAATATATAAACAAAGACTGACAGACACCCAATGTGCAAAGGACAAACTGCAAATTAAAAAGAATACTGAGAACAGGAGTTATAAAGAGTCCTTGAAACTAAGTTTGTAGGTCGTAGAATCAGTTTGGAGTTGTGTTCAGTGAAATTATCCACACCATTTCAGGAGCCAGATGGTTGTAGGGTAATAACTGTCTCTGAACAAGGTAACGTGGGATCCAGGGCTTCTGTACCTCCTGCCCAATGGTAATAGCGAGAGGAGGGCATCGTGAAAGAGCAGGCTCACAAAAGTGCAGGTGTTGAAGACATCGCCATGCAAACACCCTGCCACAAGGGCCTTTTGGACAACGAAGCAGCCTCCTACAGGCACTACTTTTCATCCAGAGGTCTGAGCTCTGAAGTAAGGTGATTAAATGTAGAAAATCTGCCTCAACATCCACAACTCCTACAGGAGACAGCATCAAACAAAAGGGAACCATAAGCTCAGTCTGGAACTGGACTAACAAAATTTGTGTTCTTTTAAAGCTTTTTAAAAGTCAGGAAAATGGCACAGATAAATTCATTCGCAACATACTGTAATATTTTCAAATGCTGATTCAGGCCCCTTTGATGGGGCAATGGATAAATCCTTTGGACTGAGCCACCTATTGTCCGAGATGGGAGGAATGACAGTGGGCGGGCACAAATGCTGCCATGGACCAGATCGGCTGATTGATTGTCACTTCATTACTTGCTGTGGATGGTAGTTCACTGTACAGCTGCTCACCTTGCCAGCAGTTCAGTCCAGCGAGATACAGCATGTTCTAGGTTCAATCCCAACTGACCCTGTGGGAATTTCCTTGCACAGCAGAGCTAAAAGCCGTTTCCTCATGGAACTCGCCGTCGATCTTTACCTGCGGGATATTCTCCTGTCAACTCTGCTCTTCTTTCAGGATCTGCAAGCAGTTTCAGCACAGGTCTGAAGAGTTACATTAAAGGTGGGGGGAGGGAAGGAGAAAAGTAAAGGGCTGGGCTCACCTATCACCTACCCTTTCCCCCTACCTTTTAATTCTGGCATCTTCCCCCTTCCCTTCCAGTCCCAATGAAGGTCCTTGGCCCGAAACGTGGACTGTTTAGAGATGCTGCCTGACCTGCTGAGTTCCTCCAGCATTCTGTATGCTGCTCTGGATGTCCAGCATTTACAGAAACTGTTGTGTTCAAGATTTCCCTGGATTAGAGAGCATGTTTTACCCGGAAAGGTTGAGTACACTAGGGCTTTTCTCTTTGGAGCAGTAGGCAAGAAGTGACTTGATAGAGGTGTACAAGGTAAGAGTTATTGATAGAGCGGACAGCCAGCACCCTTGTCTCAGGGCGGAAACGGCTATAATAATATATAATATTTCTGTTTTTGCACTTTTTAAAATCTATTCAATATACTTAATTGATTCACTTATTTATTATGTTTTATTTTATTTATTATTATTATTTTTGTCTCTCTCTGCTGGATTATGTATTGCATTGAACTACTGCTGCTAAGTTAACAAATTTCACGTCACATGCCGGTGATAATAAACCGCTACATCGACGACTGCATTGGCGCTGCTTCCTGCACGCATGCAGAACTCGTTGACTTTATTAACTTTGCCTCCAACTTTCACCCTGCCCTCAAGTTTACCTGGTCCATTTCCGACACCTCCCTCTCCTTTCTAGATCTTTCTGTCTGTCTCTGGAGACAGCTTATCCACTGATGTCTACTATAAGCCTACTGACTCTCACAGCTATCTGGACTATTCCTCTTCTCACCCTGTCTCTTGCAAAAACGCCATCCCCTTCTTGCAATTCCTCCGTCTCTGCCGCATCTGCTCTCAGGATGAGGCTTTTCATTCTAGGACGAGGGAGATATCTTCCTTTTTTAAAGAAAGGGGCTTCCCTTCCTCCACTATCAACTTTGCTCTTAAACGCATCTCCCCCATTTCACGTACATCTGCTCTCACTCCATCCTCCCGCCACCCCATTAGGAATAGGGTTCCCCTGGTCCTCACCTACCACCCCACCAGCCTCCGGGTCCAACATATTATTCTCCGTAACTTCCGCCACCTCCGACGGGATCCCACCGCTAAGCACATCTTTCCCTTCCCCCCCCCCCTGCATTCCGCAGGGATCGCTCCCTACGCGACTCCCTTGTCCATTCGTCCCCCCCATCCCTCCCCACTGATCTCCCTCCTGGCACTTATCCGTGTAAGCGGAACAAGTGCTACACATGCCCTTACACTTCCTCCCTTACCACCATTCAGGGCCCCAAACAGTCCTTCCAGGTGAGGCAACACTTCACCTGTGAGTCGACTGGGGTGATATACTGCGTCCGGTGCTCCCGATGTGGCCTTTTATATATTGGCGAGACCCGACACAGACTGGGAGACCGCTTTGTTGAACATCTACGCTCTGTCTGCCAGAGAAAGCAGGATCTCCCAATGACCACACATTTTAATTCCACATCCCATTCCCATTCTGACATGTCTATCCACGGCCTCCTCTACTGTAAAGATGAAGCCACACTCAGGTTGGAGGAACAACACCTTATATTCCGTCTGGGTAGCCTCCAACCTGATGGCATGAACATCGACTTCTCTAACTTCCGCTAGGCTCCACCTCCCCCTCGTACCCCATCTGTTACTTATTTTTATGCACACATTCTTTCTCTCACTCTCCTTTTTCTCCCTCTGTCCCTCTGAATATACCTCTTGACCATCCTCTGGGTTCCCCCCCCCCCCCCCGTCTTTCTTCCCGGACCTCCTGTCCCATGATCCTCTCGTATCCCTTTTGCCAATCACCTGTCCAGCACTTGGCTCCATCCCTCCCCCTCCTGTCTTCTCCTATCATTTTGGATCTCTCCCTCCCCCTCCAACTTTCAAATCCCTTACTCACTCTTCCTTCAGTTAGTCCTGACGAAGGGTCTCGGCCTGAAACGTCGACTGCACCTCTTCCTAGAGATGCTGCCTGGCCTGCTGCGTTCACCAGCAACTTTGATGTGTGTTGCTTGAATTTCCAGCATCTGCAGAATTCCTGTTGTTTGATAATAAACCTGATTCTGATTCTGATTCTGATAATAAAACAACAGCAATTAGCAAGTTTTATGCCTCATTTTTGACTTCTGAAGAACCTCTGGATCATAATATCACCAGATCCAACATTAATCGTGGCCAATTTTCTACTCGAGAACCATTTTCTGCACTTAGTCCAGAGCCTAGCTTCAGCTACAATAACGCAGCATCCCCATCCCAAGGCCCTTCACAGAAGCATCAAAAATAGCCCTTGGCACCAAGGAGCTATTATTGCAGTTGGCTAAAAGTTTCAACTAAAAGTTGGCGCTAGAAAGGGAGAGGGGTTTAGGGAGATTATTCCAGAGCTCAAGCACCAGGCAGCTGCCAATAGTGGAGCTAGCTAATCCGGGGATGGTCAACAGGCCAAACTTGGAAGGGGTGGGGGTGGGAGGGGGAAGAGCCATAGATCCAAAGAATATGGAGCAGGAGGACATTCCAGGCATACGAAAAGGCCAGGCCAATGAGGGCTCGGAGTCCCATGTGAGGAACCCCAATGAGGCCTCAGTCCTAGCAACTGGGACAGGATGAAGACTGAAGCCCCCCCCCCCCCAACCCCTGTTATCCCACTTGAATCAGAAGACAACAGGCTTAATCGGTGCTTGTTCAATAGTAGGAAATTCCAAAACTTCATCAAGAAACACTTCAAATTACAAAATTGAGGAACGCATGAAGCAGCCGGTAGATACATTCCACTTTAGGGAGTGAACAGATGGCCTGGGAGATGGCTGATCCCAGCACAGATGCCTGACATATTTGACACTTATCTTTTGCTGGGAACACAGAACAATTTGAGTGTCGAGATAACAAGTGCGCAGGTCTGGGGCTTGGTACTCAAGTTCCAAGCGAATACCTGAAGGCTGGACAGATTCACCAAATGTCAGTAGCACAAGATATGACTTGGAAGTGTAAGAAGCCATTTACTCTCAAGTCCAATCCAGATCCACTACGATTGCAGCTCGCGGCACAGAGGTTCAACCAATGGAACCACTACCACATGGCTCCAGAGACCCAGGTTCAATCCCGGCTTGAGAAACTGTCCGCAGGTTCTTCCTGTGACCACATGGGTTTCTCCCCATCCTAGCAGGTTGGTGAGTTAATTGACCACTGTAAGTTGACTCTAGTATGAGAGTTCTGGAACCTGAGGGGATGCAGAGAGTTAATGGGAGTGTGGGGAGAATAACAATACCATTGGTCCAAGTACCTGGTAGTCAGCACAAACTCTGCGGGCTGAAGGGCCTACGTCTCAGCTCACAGGCTACACCTCAACGTTTGAAAATTTACAACGGACACCCAGTCCCAACAACGTCTTGGAGAAGGGAGTTCCAGATTTCTGACCCTACTTCTGAATGCTGATGTTGGGGAATTATAGAGTCATAAAGCACTAGAGCGTAGAAACAGGCCTTTCAGCCCATCTAGTCCATGCCAGCATGACCTGCCTAGTCCCAATGACCGACACCTGGTCCCTAGCCTTTCAAACCGCTTCCATCCATATACCGGTCTAAATTTCTCTTAAGTGTTGCAGTTGAACCCACATCTACCATTTCCACTGGCAGCTCATTCCACACCCATACCACCCTCTGAGTGAAATCAAATATTTCACCTTAAATATGTCAGCTTTCACCCTTAACCCATGACCTCTAGTTCTAGTCTCACCCAAACAGAAGGGAAAAAGCCTGCATGCTTTCACTCTCCTCATATTCTTCATAATTTTGTATACCTCTACAGGGTCTTCCCTCATACTCGTGCACTCCAGGGAATAAAGTCCTAACTTATGCGCTCCATTGCCAAAAGAAAGACATTCACAGTAAACACAAAGAAACACAATAGAATCAATGAAAAACCACATACTAGATAAAACAAATCAATGCGCAAAAGATAGCAAGCTGTTGAAAATGAAAAAACAAAAAAAGCAAAATAATAATAATAATAATAAATAAATAAACAATGAGAACATCAGATGAAGAGTCCTTGAAAGTGAGTCCACAGGTTGTGGGAACATTTCAGTGATGGGGCAAGTGAAGTTATCCCCTCTGGTTCAAGAACCTGATGGTTGAGAAGCAAGGGATGATAACTGTTCCTGAATCTGGAGGTATGGATCCCAAGGCTCCAGTACCTCCTTCCTGATGGCAGCAGCAAGAAGAGAGCATGGCCTGGGAGGTGGGGGTCCTAGATGATGGATGCTGCTTTCCTGTGACAGTGTTTCGTGAAGATGTGCTCAGTGGTGGGGAGGGTTTTCCCTGTGATGGACTGGGCTGGATCCACCATTTCTTGTAGAATTTTCCATTCATGGTCAGAGAGGCAGTTGGCATCTGGAAGGAGCATTTCAAAAATCTCCTGAGTTGAGTTGTGCAGAGGGGAGAAGGCAGTAGATTGGGGTTGAGAGGGAAAATGGATCAGCCATGATGAAATGGCGGAGCAGACTCAATGGGCCAAATGACCTAATTCTGCTCCTATATCTTATGGTCTTATTCAATCTTTCCCAATAATCCAGGTCCTCAATTCCTGGAAGTATCCAGGAAAAATTTTCTCTGTCCTCTTTCAATCTTATTGATATCATCCCTGTAGGTAGGTGACCTGAACTACACATAATACTCCAAATCCAGCCTCACCAACATCTTATACAACTTCAGCATAATATCCCAAGTCCTGTATGCAATACCCTGATTTATGATGGCCAATGTGCCAAAGGCTCTTTTTATGACCCTAACTGTGATGCCACTTTCATGGAATTCCAGAATCACAGATCCCATCGTTCTGCTGCACACACCTCAGAACCCTTCTATTCATTGTACAAGTCTCACCCTGGGCTTGTCCTTCCAAAGTGCAATGCCTCACACTTATCTGCCATTTTTCAGACCATTTTCCCAGCTGATTCAAATCCCACTGCAAGTTGAATGTGAAGCAAATATCAAGGGAATTGAGGGGCATGGGTCAGTGCTGGAACGTGATACTGAGCTAAAGGTCAGCCCTTAATACTAAATATGCGACTTACAATGCTTCTATTTCTCATGTTCTTTTTGTTTACCTTATCAACTTCTGTGATTGTCATAAAACACCCCAAATAATACTTGGCCTATACTAGAGATTAGCCCATGGTATATTAAAAAAACAAAGGGACAAGTATCAGGCAGAGTCTGTTTCCCAGGGTTGGGGAATCAAGAATTAGAGGGATAGGTTTAGGTGTCTGGGGGGGGGGGCGGGGGAGTTAATAGGAACCAGAGAGGCAGCTCCCCACTCCCACCGCACCACCCCCGCACCCACTCACACAGAGGGCAGTCAGTATATGGAACGACCTGCCAGAGGAAGCGGTACAGACAGGTATATTAACAACACTTACAAGGCACTTGGACAGGTACATGGGTAGGAAAGGTGTAGAGGGATATGGGTCAAATGGGACTAACCTAGATGGGCACCGTGTTTAGCATAGACCAATTGGGCTGAGCGCCTGCTTCCATGGTGTATAACTGACATCAGTAGGTACCAGGGACAGTGGCCAAAGTCTAGATCAAAAAGAATGATGCATTTTGAGGACAGGTGGTGACACAGTAAAGCTTAATGCAGAGAACTCCGGAGCATAGCTCCTGCGTGGTGGAAGATTAAGGACTGGTGAAGAGTCTGCTGACTTCTAGTGACTAAAATTTTTGCATCAGAAATTATCAGTTCACATTATCTTCCAAAATCTGAGTGGGTTCAACATCAAGGAAGGTGCTGCGTTGTTTTCTCGAAAGTTCCGTGGATACACACCTTGGTGAATGAGGGAAAATGTCTTTCAGTTCACATCAGTATTTTTGGTTAATCTCTGGGTGCAAGGTTTCCAAATCTGCAGAGAACAGACATGGAAAAGAAAAGTCCCAAGGGAAATGTAACATTTTTCCAGTGCTGGCAATAATACTTTCCAGCACGTTTACAGCCCATAAACTTTCTTAACATTGTATGGAATTTGAGATTGGCAGGGGTGGTTGTGAAAGGGGCAAATTCAAGTGTTCTGCCAGTCAGGAACAGGCTGATACACAGATCATCATTTGCGTTTGTGAGCGGGTATCCAGCCACCAGATGTGATCAGTTCAAACACGCCCCTCATGAATTAATGCACCGTATGACGAGGCCATTCAGCCCAAACGTATTCCCAAGGCAGTTACTGATCTATGCTTCTCCAAGCCACAAGCTAATTGCTAGTGTATACCTCAAATAAGCTCTGCAAACAGAACAAGTTGCACACCAGTCCTCCTCCAAGTCTGAGTTCTGCAAAGACGTGGTGAAACCTAACAGGTTGCTCCTCACCTTACCTCCAGTAGAAAGTCATATCTCCAATACTTTGAGGTCCTCGATGTAGGTAGCCCACATCTCGGAGGCATACAGGAGGACAGAGATCACCGCTGCCTAGTGAACCACGTTGGGTTGGAAACCTCGATCTTTCAACTCATTTACCAAAGGGCATGCTGGTGTGTTGCAGGCATTGCAGGCTTCCATCATCAATGCCTGCCTCGGCTGAGAGGTGGTTCCTCAGATGTGGCGAGCCTCTCACAGTTCCTGGAGTCTCACAGCTTGTCGAGGACCTTTGCCCTCTGGAACATTACTGCAAGGAGTCAATGACTCCTCAGCGCTCAGCCGCAGTGCTCACGTATGTAACACGCAAGCGCTACCTACATGCTGCAGCTCGGGGAGGGGAGGTGGTTCTCCATCATCCCACTTGGCTTTCTGCGCAGATTTCAGAGAGGTCAAGGGAGGTCAGGAACAGTGGCCGGCGCTGCTCCCTGCACTTATCTTGGAATCGCTGCGTGGTGAATATCATACCCATCCACCATGCCTCTGAGACAACACAGTTCACAGCAAATTTTGGTGAGTACCTCTGACCCCAGGAAGGAGGTCAGTCAAAGAGGACCTTGATGACGACAGATGGCTGGGAAATTCACTCCGCCCCACTAGTTAGTGCAATTTGTTTTGCCCTTTATCACAAAGATAATCATGATTACTACACCCTACTGAGCAGAAAATTGCAGGGAGCTGCAAACGCAGCCCAGTACATCACGCAAACCAGCCTCCCCTCCACTGACCCCATCTACACTTACTGCTACTTCAGGAAAGGCAGCCAATTATCATTAAGAGTTTGAGCAGATTTGATATGTCACCAAGGACTCTAGCAAATTTCTACACACAAGAGATTCTGCAAGTGCTGGAAATCCAGAGCAACACACACAAAATGCTGGAGAACCTCAGCAGGTCAGGCAGCATCCAGGGAAATGAATACACAGCCAACGTTTCAGGCTGAGACTCTTCATCAGGACTCTGCAGATGTGGAGAGGTTTGACTGGTTGCATCAGATGGAGCCTCCAATGCAGAGAATCGAAAGGGACTGCAGGGGGTTGTGGATTGAGCCAGTTCAATCACAGGCACAACCCCCACCATCAAGGAGATCTACAATACGCAACACCTCAAGGTGGCAACATCCATCATCCAGGACATGCCCTCTCCTCGTTTCTACTATCGGGGAGGAGGTACAGGAGCCTGAGGACGCAATCCAACATTCTAGGAACAGTTTCTTGCCCTCCACCAGACTTCTGAACAATCCACGAACACAACCTTGCTATTTCTCTTTTGCACTATTTACTTATTATTGTAACTGACAATATTATTTTTATATCTTGCACTGTTCCTGCTGCCCAAAACAAATTTCACAACACACCAGTGGTAATAAATCTGATCTAATTATGATCCTGCCTATTTCGCTGCACAGATGTTGCCTGACCCGCAGAGTTCCTCCAGCAGATTGTTTGTCAGCTCACATTACTTCATCCCATCAAATTGCGTTTCTTCTATCCACTGCTTTTTCTGCTACAGAGGCCGACTCACTTCCTTTCTTGGTTTGGATAAAGGGTTTTGACCTAAAGTGATAAGCATTCCTCCTTCAACAGTTGGAGATACTAGAGACTACATTTGATGGAATAAGACCATAAGACCATAAGACAAAGGAGCAGAAGTGGGCCATTTGGCCCATCAAGTCTGCTCTGCCATTTTATCATGAGCTGATCCATTCTCCCATTTGGTCTCACTCCCCCACCTTCTCACCATAACCTTTGATGCCCTGGCTACTCAGATACCTATCAATCTCTGCCTTAAATACACCCAATGACTTGGCCTCCACTGCTGCCCATGGCAACAAATTCCATAGATTCACCACCCTCTGACTAAAAAAATTTCTTCGCATTTCTGTTCTGAATGGGTGCCCTTCAATCCTTAAGTCATGCCCTCTCGTACTAGACTCCCCCATCATGGGAAACAACTTTGCCACATCCACTCTGTCCATGCCTTTCAACATTCAAAATGTTTCTATGAGGTCTCCCCTCGTTCTTCTAAATGCCAAGGAATACAGTCCAAGAGCGGACAAACGTTCCTCATATGTTAACCCTCTCATTCCCGGAATCATTCTGGTGGATCTTCTCTGTACCCTCTCCAACGTCAGCACATCCTTTCTTAAATAAGGAGACCAAAACTGCCCACAGTACTCCAAGTGAGGTCTCACCAGCGCCTTATAGAGCCTCAACATCACATCCCTGTTCCTATACTCTATTCCTCTAGAAATGAATGCCAACATTGCATTCACCTTCTTCACTACCGACTCAACCTGAAGGTTAACCTTAAGGGTATCCTACACGAGGACTCCCAAGTCCCGTTGCATCTCAGACTTTGAATTCTTTCCCCATTTAAATAATAGTCTGCCCGTTTATTTTTTCTGCCAAAGGGAGCAACACAAAGGGATAGAGGAACTCAGCAGGTCAGGCAGCATCTATGGAGTCAAGATTCTTCACCTGTATTGAAGGGTCTCAACCCAAAATGTTAACTGTCCATTTCCCTCACAGATGCTGAGTTCTTCCAGCAGTTTCTGGTTTTCATGCATTTGTAGAGGATTTCCCTCCCAACAACCTGCTTGCAACCTTCTTCACCCACAGTATCACCAGTGCATCTTTTTAGGATCATTTGCGACAATTGATCACAAGAAAACAAGAGAAACAATTGAGGTCTGGAGTTGTTAAACACAACACTAATGTAGCAAGTGAAAATCCCAGGCTGAAAGCTCATGCGTTGTCCCTCAGAAGAGGTCGATGCGGGAGCAGGACAGAGAATGAAAGCAACAGGCAAAATGAAACAATTAAAAACAAAAGACAATCTGCAGATGCTGGAAATCCAAAGCAACACACAAAAAAAAATTGCTGGACAAACCAGGCAGAATCTATGGAAAAGAGTAAAGTCAACATTTCGGGCCAACACCTTTCACAGGACTGGGAAAAAAAAATGAGGAGTCAAGAGTAAGGTGGAGGGAGGGGAGGAAGAAATACAAGTTAGTAGGTGATAGGTGAAACTGGGAGACGGCAAGGTGTAAAGAGCTGGGAAGTTGAAGAAAGAGATAAAGGGCTGGAGAAGGGGGAATCTGATAGAGACAGAAGGCAATGAAGAAAGGGAAGGAGGAGGAGCACCAGAGAGAGGAGATATGGCAAGAGAGGGAAAGGGGAATGGTGAAGGGGGAGGGGGAGGTGGGGCATTACCGGAAGTTAGAGAAGTCGATGTTCATGCCATCAGGTTGGAGGCTACCCAGACGGAATACAAGGTGTTGCTCCTCCAACCTGAGTGTGGCCTCATCACAACAGTAGAGGACTACCATGTTGGAATGGGAATTGGAAGTGAAATTAAAATGGGTGGCCACTGGGGAAATCCCACTTTTTCAGGTGAATGGAGAGTAGATGCTCAGTGAAGCGGTCTCCCAATCTACGTCAGGTCTCACTGATATACAGGAGGCCACACCGGGAGCACCAGATACAGTAGATGACCCCAACAGACACACAGATGAAGTGTTGCCTCACCTGGAAGTACTGTTTGAGCCCCTGAATGGTAGTGAGGGAAGAGGTGTAGGGGTAGAGGTATAGGGGCAGGTGTAGCACTTGTTCCACTTGCAAGGATAAATGCCAGCAGGGAGATCAGCAGGAAGGGACCAGTGGACAAGGGAGTCGCGTAGGGAGCGATCCCTGTGGAAAGCAGAAAGTGGAGGGACGGGAGTCGGTGGAAGGGAAATATGTGCTTGGTGGTGGGATCCAGTTGGAGATGGCAACATGATGTTTGGGTCCAACCTACAAACTGAAGAGAGGTGTCCTGCATGTCACTCAACCTGCCCTTGGCTTCCCTGGTGTGGAGCAGCAAACGTGGCACTGGGTTGGCAGGAGGCAACAGCTGACCTGCCAGCAGAGGCGGCTTGGAGTGTGAGTGGAACTGTCACAGTGTAAATTGTTGCCATTACAGACAAATTGCAGTGCAGGCAGACAACAGGCTGCAAGGCCTTGAGGTCAAATATCCACCTTACTGTCCGAGGGAACCGTTCAACAGTCTTACAACAGCAGGGTAGAATGTGTCCTTGGGCTTGGTCATGCGTGCTTTCAGGCTTTTGTATCTTCTGCCCAATGGGAGCGGGGTGAAGAAATCATGTCCTGGCCGGGTAGGGTCTGGCTGATTTACTGAGGTAGCAAGAAATGTAGACAACTGCAGCTGCCTCTGCCACTACATAATCCTCCTCCCCCTGATACTACAGGAAAGTAGTCACGTACACTTGTGATTGCATGAGCAGATTCTGCTGTGACTCCATCTACAAGTACATCGACAGGTTTGCAGGTGATACTGCTGCAGTGGGCCGTACAACATGCAATGAGTCAGAGTACAAGGAGGAAATAGAGAGCTTGGTGACATGGTGTCAAAACGACAACCTTTCCCCCACTGTCAACAAAACAAAGAAGCTGGTCATCAACCTCAAGAAGGTGGTGGGGTGTGGGGTGGGGTGTGGGGTGGGGGGGGGTGTGGGGGGAGTGCGATGCACATGTTCCTGTCTAATCAACAACTCCAAGTTCCAAGGAGTGAATATCACAAATAGCCTATCTGGTCCAACCACATAGACGCCCTGGCCAAGAAACTCACCGATGCCTTCACTTCCTCAGGAGGCTAAGAAATTTGGCATGTCCCCATTGACCCTTTCCAATTTTAAATTGGTGCACTCCAGAAATCACCCTGTCACAGCCTGGTACGGCAACTGCTCGGCATGTGACCGCAAAAAACTGCAGAGAGTTGTGGACACAGCTCAGCACGTCACGTGAACCAGCCCCCCCTCCATGGGCTGTCTATACTTCTTGCTGCCTTGGTAAAGCAGCCAACATAATCCAAAACCCCATCCACCCTAGCCATTCTCTCTTCTCCCCCCTCTCACCAGGCAGATGATACGAAAGCCAGAAAGCACGTACCACCAGACTCAAGGACAGCTTCTACCCCACTGTTGTAAGACTATTCCATAGACCTCCTTTACAATAAGATGAACTCTAGGCCTCACAATCACCGAATCAGGTTTATTATCACCAGCATGTGTTGTGAAACTTGTTAACTTAGCAGCAACAGTTCAATGCAATACATGATAATATAGAAAGAAAAGTAAATAAATCAATTGCAGAAAATGACAAAAATAGTAAAAAAAAGAAATTATTTATTTATTTAAAGTGAGGCAATGTTCATGGATTCAATGTCCATTTAGATATCAGATGGCAGAGGGGAAGAAGCTGTTCCTGAATCACTGAGTGTGTGCCTTCAGGCTTCTGTACCTCCTCCCTGATGGTAACAGTGAGAAGAGGGCATGTCCTGGGTGATGGGGGTTCTTAATAATGGACATCACCTCTCTGAGGCACTGCTCCTTGAAGGTGTCTTGGATACTATCCTGCACTTTATTGTTTTCCTGCAATGTACTTTCTCAGTGGATGTTACTTTATTCTGGTATTGTTGTACCTTATTATACTCAATGCACTGTGCAATGATTTGATCTGCATGACCAAGATGAAAGACAAACTTCTCCACTGTATTTTGGTACATGTGACATTATAAACCTCTGAGCTGTGCCCCTCACAATCTCATTCTTCTGAACTGCAATGCATTTAGATCTAGCTTTTCTTCACAGGTCAACTCCTTTATCTTATTTCCCTGTAGAGAGGAACAAAAACAAGATTCACACCTGTCATGGCCATGGTGTCTAACAAGGATGGACCGGACTGTACAGACGCATTGGTACATTAGAAGTGTTGACTAGAGGCTCCCCTCAGGATTTTGCCATATGTCCAGCAGGAATGGAGAAACAGAAAGCCGGGATGCAAGGAAAGAAGAAATGAACACAATTTATCTTCTAGAAAAATGTAAATTTAAGTCAAAGGCTCAAACGAGGACCAATTTTTGTTGCTGTTTTTGAACATGATGCTAGCCTTGGGAGAGAGCAGGTAAAAACCACAACCTCAGCAGAATGTTTCGTCGCCCAATCACCGTGCAAGGTTTCTTAATACCCCGAAAGGTAATTGTTTCCGTTGTCGTTGGATGGGTTTAAACAAGTGGCCAAAACAGCAAACAGAACACAACTGTTTCACCTGTAATTAATTAAACACAGCATCTTTCTCCTCTTTCACCTCACCAACCTCAGTCCAATGCCTGATTTTCATCCCACCCAGAACCAGTCTTGAGGCATTCACAAATTACACTATTCATTGTAAAACCAGGGCACCATTGGAATGGAAGCAAATTACAAATCACAAAAACTAATCGTTTACAGGAAATCAATTTGCATAACAATGAACTGCATTTACATAGTGCCTTTAACACAGAAAATAGTTGCAAGATGCTTCACTGCAGTATTATCAAACAAAATTCCACAGAAGACTGCAGATTAAAGCAGGTGACTGAACCATTGACCAACAACAAAGGTTTTAAGAAATGTCTTACAGTAGGAGACAGGACCCACCTTGCAAACTGCATTTTCCAAAGATGCAGTTCTAAAAAGCACTATGAGGCTATTAAAACAAAAACCATTTTAAAAGCATCTTCCCCCAGGCAGTTAATGTGACCAGCCATTCTCATTAGCACCCACCCCCACCCTCCTCTATTAATCCCATCACTTCACTGTAAACACTTTAATCCACTTTTTATAATGCTATTTACATTGTAAATACATGCTGGTATTTAAGCATGATGCACACTTTATACAAATCTGTACGTTAAATTTATTTGTATGGCATTGTTGATATTATTCTTTACAATTATTAAAATTTGCTTTCTGTTACATGTCACACCCTGACAAACATACCACAGCAAATTCCTAATCATGTAAATGTACGTGGTGAATAAAGTTGATCCCTGATCCGTGAGAGGGAGGTGGATTCAGGGAGGGAGTTCCAGAGTTTAGGGCTCAGTAGTGGATCGATTAGATTCAGGGACACAAAAGTATATAAAGTATCCTGAGGACTGGAGGAGATTTGCAGAGAACAGGAAAGAGCCGAGGCCATGGAGAGATTTACAGTAACAGGCCCTTTGGCTCTTGACGTCTATGCCAAACAGGATGTCAAATTAAACTAATCCCATCTGCCTGCCTGTACAGGGTCTATATCGCTCCATTCCCTGTCTGTTAGTGCAATCCACACACTGAGAGCAATTTAGCTAAAACAGTGGCTGCAGTCTCTCCTCTCCTCCCACCCCAGTGTTTAATCAGACGCTGCAGCACGGGGCTGGTTCAGCCAATGGGGAGGCAAGGGTAGGTATCAAACTCTGGTTTGTCACCCTCTGCCCTGCTCACCAGCGACAGCTGACAGATGAAGATGGGGCATGCAGGGGTGAGATAGACTGGCTTAGAAACAACAATCTTCTGCTCAGTGTGGCTTCAGGAAGGGGAAGTCAGGAGAACTCGCACCCGTCGTCATCCTGGGCATCAACATCTCTCTTGGGCCCAAAACATTGGTACAATTGCAAAGAAAACACACCAGCAGCTATACTTCACTTAAGCAGACTTGGTATGTCACTAAAGACCCTAGCAAACTTCTGCAGGTGTATAGTGAAGGCCATTCTGACTGGTTGTATGACGGCCTGGTACGGAGGCTCCAATGCACAGGATCGGAAAGAGGCTGCAGAGAGCTGCAGATTCAGTGAGCCCCACCACGGGCACCGCCCTCCTCACCACAGGACACCTTCAAGAAGGCAGTGTCCATCAGTAAGGACCCTAACCATCCGGGGTATGCTCTCTCTCACTACTACCATGAGGAAGGAGGTACAGGAGCCTGAACACCCATGCAGCGTTTTAGAAAGTTTCTTCCCCTCTGCCATCAGATTTCTGAACAGGCCAAGTACAGCATCTTGCTATTCCTCTTTTGCATGACTTATAACTATTGTAACTTTTTAATGTTGTTCACTGTTCCGCTGCCACAAAACAACAAATTTCGCAAGGCCGGTGATAATAAACCAGATTCTGAAAATGCCCACGTGGGTAAAGTAAAGAGGGGTAGGCAGTGCTCCCAGAAAACATCTGCGATGGCAGTGAGAGGGCCACTTCCCCACAAGCCCCACCCCGCCACCACGTAAACACTGCAGATCAGTGACGGGGAAATCAGAAACAGCTGCAACTGGCAGACAGGAGGGAATACCAGGCTGTAATCCAACCCTCCACGGGGCGGGGGGGCAGCCCGAACATACCTCCACGCCCATACTGGCTGTTATTTAAAACCTCGCCATTGGATTACTCTTTTGATTTGACAACACTTGACCATTCTCGATTTTTACCAGAAATTCTGCTTGTGTTTCTTTTGAGTTATTATTTCGTATTAAGAGTTAAAACGTTTGCCCTTGAAACACCCAAAGCTAAAATCAACATGCTTCCTGCACCCAACTTTCTCTCACCTGATCACTACCCAACAGTCTTGTGCTGGTAGGTCAAAGTCACCACTCCCCTCCTTGCTGAACAACCCACATGAAGTGCAGCCCTGGCCAAGAGACTGGTACTCATCAGACTCAGAACCACACCCCGATAAGGTAAGCAACAGGACAGTTACAGCATTGAAGCACAGGCAACTGAAATACATACAACCAAACAAGACAGGTAGTGAAATTTTGACTGCAGCCAGCAATCAACATTGCAGCTTTCGGGTGGCAACTGACCCAAGACACTTTTTCAGACTGAACGACGCTGAGCCTCACACAGATTTTAGGGTAGGAAACACCAAGCTTGGGTCAAAGAGTGTCTCAGGGGGGTGAGGAGGGAAAAAGAGAGATATGAAGAGATTTAAGCTGGCAAGACCAGAGCCCAAGACCCATGGCAAAGTTATTTCCCATGGTAAGGCAGCTCAGGACAAGAGGGCACGACTTCAGGATTGAAGGACGTCCATTTAGAACTGAGATGCAGAGAAATTACTTTAGTCAGAGGGTGGTAAATCTGTAGAATTTGTTGCCACGAGCGGCTGTGGAGGCCAAGTCATTGGGTGCATTTAAGGCAGAGATAGATAGGTTCTTGATTAGCCAGGGCATCAAAGGGTATGGGGAGAAGGCAGGTGAGTGGGGATGACTGGAAGAGTTGGATCAGCCCATGATTGAACGGCGGAACAGACTTGATGGGCTGAATGGCCTACTTCTGCTCCTATATCTTATGGTCTTATGGACCCAGGCACAGACCCTAATAGATTTTCCAGAACCTGCCTGTCGTTGGCAAGGGCGGCATTTATTGTCCATCTGTAACTGCCCTTCAGCAGTTGGGGTGAAGCTGCAGAGAGAGTGTTCCTTGTAACCACAAAGGACCAGCAAAGATTTCAAAGTTAGGATAAGCTGGAGATGCTGATGTTCCCCATGCACCTGCTGCCCTGGTCCTCCATGGCAGCAGAGGTCATGAGTTTAGGGAGGAGCTGTCGGAGTTGCCAGGGTGAGTGACCTGCAGTACTTTTGGTAAATGGTGCATGCAGCAGCCACTGGTGAAGGAAACCAACATTTCAGGAGATGGATAGGGTAACAATTAAGTGGGGTGTGAAATTCTGCCTTCTTAAGAGTTGTTAAAGATGCACTCATCCAAGCAAGTGGAGAGAGTCAAAATTAGGCACAATCAAAACTGCAAACTAGTAATCATGAACCATTTTCTTAACACCACGTCACTCAGCAGGCTGGGTATGTTCATTCTCTTTAGGTCACCATGATTTCCTCACCTGGGCTGATGTTCGTCCTTACTCAATGTCTTGGTCGTTTCTCCCTGTTCTTTTGTTTCTGCTTTCCTGCAACACAAATCCGTATTAACACAGCTCCCCAAATATCACAAAACATCCCCCAACAAGAGAAAATCTGCAGATGCTGGAAATCCAAGCAACACACACAGAATGCTGGAGGAACTCAGCAGGGCCAGGCAGCGTCTATGGAAAAGAGTACATACTGTACAATTTTTTTCCATAGATGCTGCCTGGCCCGCTGAGTTCTTCCAGCATTTTGTGTGTGGTGCAAAAGATCCCCAGGTGCTTTATCAAACAGAATTGAACAGAGTCACATTCTAAGGCAGGTGTTCAAAGAGGAGTGTCTTAAAGAAGGAAAGAGCTTTGGAGTCCCCAGCATTCACCACTTAATAAAGAAAGCGCTCAGCAAACGTGGACTGTTTCTAATCTGGCCATTTAGACCAAATAGTGAACATCTTCCAGGGTTTGCTTTAAAACCAATTAACAATCATTATTACAACAGCTTCAGAAGTTCTTCCAGTTACTCCAATATCCAACCACGTTTTGCTTAATGGTGTGCCTTTGTCTTGGAAAAATACTTGATATTTTAAAAGCATGTAGAAAGCAAAGCAGCAATAAATTCTGGTAAGTACACCTGCCTCCTCCCTTCACTACCATTCAGAGCCCAAAACGGTCCTTCCAGGTGAGGTGATACTTTACCTATGAGGCCTGATAAAGGTTCAGGGCCCTAAATGTCAAGTGTTTATTCACCTCCATAAATGCTGCCTGACCTGCTGAGTTCCTCCAGCATTCTGTGTGTGTTGCTTAAGACTGCCAGCATCTGCAGAATCTCTTTTGTTAATAAATTCCAGTTAACATTTTTTTGTCTCCCATCCATTTAGGCTTGCAAAACTTGCTTTAGGCAATGAGCACACAGCAATCAAGTTACCATGTTTATCCGATTCTGCTCCCTCACTGCACAGCTGTACATGTTAATTTAGTTCCACCCCAATCCACCCCAACTCCCCCCGCCCCAATCAACATCAGACAGAGCAAAGCTAACCAAACAAAACCTCCCCATGAAACTGACAGAACAAACTGTTCACTGGGGGCCCTTCTGCAAAATGTCATTTCAATTGCGTCCTTGGCTGTGGGGCTGTTAAAAGAAAAACAGACATTTCCCTTCACCGGCTGAGCTCAGTTACTAGATTGTCCCACTGCATCGCTAGCACCTCCAGCTCCAAATGTGCCATTGCCCATTATCACCACTACTGGTGACTGGTGGCACACCAACTGCTGCCTCGTGGTGCCAACAATATCAACATGACCAAAACTTCTGAATCATTATTTATCACATGTACATCAAAAAAATTTACAGTGAAATGCATTGCTTGCGTTAACGACCAACTCGACCAAAGATGTGCTGGGGGCAGCCCATAAGTGTTGCCACGAACTCTGGTAACCAAAACTTCTGCACCAATATGCATACCCGTTGTAGGAACTATGTCAAGGCTTTGAAGAGGGTGCAGAAGAGGTTTACCAGGATACTGCCTCGTTTAGAGGGCACGAGCTATAACGAGAAGTTGGGCAAACTTGAGTTGTTTTCTCTGGAGCAGCAAGGCTGAGGAGAGATCTGATAGAGGTTTAAGGATTATGAGAGGCATAGATAGAGTAAGCAGACAGTATCTTTCCCCCATGGTTTAAATGTCTAATGTCAGAGGACATGCATTCAAGGCGAGAGGGGACCATTTCAAAGGAGATATGATGGGTATTTTTTTCTTCTACACACAGAGAGTATGTAACCAATATCTAACTTAGTTTTGTTTAATACTGTTCCTTTGTCTTAGAAGTGTGATAGATGGGACTCTCAACCTCACAATTGACCTTGTTAAGATCTTGCACCTTATTGTTTATCTGCACTACACTTTCTCTGTAGCTTTTACACTTTACATTGTTAACGTTTTACCTTATTCTACCTCAATACACTGCACTGTCGGGAAAGAGGTACAGAAAGCTGAAGACAGGACACCACCAAGTTCAGGAACAGCAACCCAACTCAACAGCAGAACACTGCACTGTGGACTTGTTGCTGATGTGCAGTCTTTTTCTAGTATAGCTTATATTCTGTGTGTTGTCTGTACCTACGTGTCTGTGAAGCTGCTGCAAGTTTTTCATCGTACTTGTACCCCACCGTAATTGTACCTATGACAATAAACTCGACAGTGAGATAACAGTGGACAGAACCAAGCCCAGCAGTAACCCTGGGCGATGGGACAGAATCCCAGGGTACCGTGGAGGTAAAACAAAACAGTTAACTGTCCTTGAAACGTTACAAAAAGTGGAGCCGATGACCCGAACGATCCCCACCCCCACCTGTCCTTCTCTTTGTGAACTTGATTTTAAACCATGCCAGAATTAATCCTCTCGTTAATCTACTCAAACGGGAATCAGCATACGGCTAGCCGGACAACACACAGTACTCTCTTTAAAATACACTGTGTTTCTGGTAAAAAACCACCCGAGACTAAAACCATGATCCAGATCCTCTTTGCGAGCAGGAATGTCTGGGAGTTCCAAAGCCTCATTTTATTCTTTGCCGAATAATTGACTCAATCACCAAAGTCACTGTGCTTAAAAAGATAACGGTAAGCATCTTCTGGTTGTTGCCGCGGTTTTCTTTGCATTGCCAGCACTCACCGTGCAGCGGGTCGTTCCCAGGAGTCCCCCTCGCCTCAAGCAGGGCCCCGTGAAGTACAGCGAGCAGACCCCGAATGAAGTCAAGAATCTGGGGCTGCGGAAGGAAACAGCAAACACTGAACAGACCCTATGTCATCTTCTGCAAACGGCAGACAAAAGCCAGGATACCAGACACCACACGCTACTCACCCCTCAGAGCCGGCGATCGCTGGGACACGCGTTTCCTCTGTAGTGTGAGAGGTCCAAGCAAAGTCCAGGTGTCTGTCAATCGCCAAACTCTTCCCGGGAAGCAGACACCAGTCTTATGGGAGGTCACTGAAACTTCTACACACAAGTGGAGAGATAGGTAAAGAAATAAACCCCTCACTCTATTAACTGTCCACTCTCCCACAAAATATGAATGTCTGCGCCGCTTCTCCTTCTCTCGCTATTTGAATGTCTGCACCCCCTCAGCTTTACTACGAACGTCCTATCACCAACAAGTCTCCCAACTCTCTGCCTGTTACACTTTCACCAACTGTTCCTTCAGATTGAATTTAAATTTTTTTTCTCGCTCTCCAACCCCGGCTCGCAATGACCTCACTCTCAGACTCTACCAATTCAGCGCCCCAGTGAAGGGATGTGAAAGGCGAGTTTAATTTATGTGTACAATCAACGCTGATACTGCCTGGTTAACATTAGCATTGTAATGGGACATTTCTGCAACACAATTTTTCAAATCTGAATATTTTTCACTGATCAGATAACGTCGCCTCCATATCAAGTTAAGCTGCTTTCCCACGTCCCGTTTAACACTGATAAACTGGGCGACTGGGCTGCATTCTAATTGCAATTTATATGTGGAGCCGTTCAAGTGTCTGGTATGTTGAGACTTCGGGATAAGCGATTTTACAGAGGCAATCCCCTGTTTTCCAGGAGTGGTTTGATATACCGAACCCGTTCAACTCGAGACTAAACTAATAGTTCGCCGATAATAAAAAAGTTCTCCCATTGCGCACTTTAATCTTAACGCTCTCAATAGGATATCGCGTTTCAACAATGGTTTTGAAAGTTTCACAATGCGTTTTGGAGTGTTGTAATGTAGGAGACGCGGCAGCCGATATGTGAACAGTAAGATCCCACAAACAACAACTATGATGATGAGCGGGTAGTCGGTTAGGGAAATGATAACCGTCCAGGTCCCGTTGAGAAAGCCACGGCCCTTTAAAACCTTTTATGTCCTTTCGAGGAGAGAGTAAATGGAATCTCCGCACTGTTGAAGGGTCCAAAACCTGAAACATTAACTGTTTCTCCCTCCGCAGATGCTGTCTGGTCTGCTGAGTGTTTCCAGTATTTTCTGCTTTTATTTAAGATTTCCAGCTTCAGCAGTTTTTAAAACTCCCCCCCCCCCCAGTTTAACATCCTATTGGGTAAATAGCAACTACAACAGAATCAGATTTTTATCACTGACATATGACATGAATTTAGTTTTTTTTGCAGCAACAGTACAGTGCAAAGACATAAAAATCTATAAATTACCAATATAAATAAATAGTGTAAAACAAAGAAATAATGAGGTAGTGCTCATGGGTACTCCCTGGGCATTACACTAGATAGTCAGATTTGGTTCTTATGTACAAATCTGTTGTGTGGGATTTAAGCCTCAGATTCAGAAAGAAACATGTTGGCCGATTTGTCACCTCAGGAAGCAAACCAGTTTCAATTGTCACGTTGACTGGATGGTGTGCTCTGGATGGTTGAAGCTAGCAGCAGTCACTGCCTTGAAGAGGGACCGTTATAAACCCAATGTGAGGAAACAAAGAGAGATAGAGACCAAGGAGCTCATTGTTGACTTCAGAAAGGAGAAGCAGATCACATGCCAGTTACCATTGGTGAGTCAGAGCTCAAGGGAGTGAGCAGTTTCGAATTCCTGGCCTTTCAGTAAACCAAAACTAGGTACATAGATTTAAGGGACCTGAGAGGAGAAAGATTTAAAAGGGAACTGAGGGGCAGAGGGTGGTGAGTACCAGAGGAAGTGGTTGAAGTGAGTACAATAGTGTCATTGAAGAAGCATTCAGACAGGTACATGGAGGGGCGATTACAGACTTGGATGTCTCAGGGGCAGGAATGGTTGCTGAGTGTGCTGGGCCTTAGGTGTTTCAAAAAGGACAGGGAGGGAGGTGAAAGGTGGGGGGGTGGCATTGCTAATCAGGGATTGTATCACGGTTAAGGAGGAAGTCATGGAGGGATTGACCACTGAGTCTCTATGGGTGGAAGTCAGAAACAGGAAAGGGGCAATAACTCTATTGGGTGTTTTTTATAGACCACACAATAGTAACAGGGACATCAAGGAGCAGAGAGGGAGGCAGATTCTGGAATGGTGTAATAATAACAGGGTTGTTGTCATGGGTGATTTTAACTTTCCTAATATTGGCTGGCATCTCCTTAGCGCAAGGGGTTTAGATGAGGTGGAGTTTGTTAGGTGTGTTCGGGAAGGTTTCCTGACACAATATGTAGATAAACCAACTAGAAGAGAAGCTGTCCTTGATTTGGCATTGGGAAAGGAACCTGATCAGGTGTCAGATCTCTTGGTGGGAGAGGATTTTGGAAGTAATGATCACAACTCTATCTCCTAGCACTGGAGAGGGTTAGGAGCAGGCAATTTGGGAAAACATTTAAATGGGGTAGGGGGAAATATGATGCTATTAGACAGGAAATTGGGAACATAAATTGGGAGCAGATTTTCTCAGCGAAATGCATGGCAGAAGTGTAAATATTCAGGGAACATTTGCGTGGTGTTCTGCATAAGTATGTTCCATTGAGGCAGGGAAAAGATGGTTGGGTAAAAGAACCATGGTGTAAAAAGGGTGTAGAAAATCTAGTTAAGAAGAAAAGAAAAGCTTACAAAAGGTTCCAGAAACTATGTACTGTTAGAGCTCCAGAAAATTACAAGGGTGCCAAGAAGAAGCTCAAGAATAAAATTAGGAGAGCTAGAAGGGGCCATGAGAAGGCCTTGGCGAGCAGGATTAAGGAAAACCCCAAGGCATTCTACAAGTATGTGAAGAGCAAGAGGATAAGACGTGAGAGAATAGGACCAATCAAGTGTGACAGTGGAAAAGTGTGTATGGAACTGGAGGAGATGGCAGAGGTACTTAATGAATACTTTGCTTCAGTATTCACTACGGAAAAGGATCTTAGCGATTGTAGGGATGACTTACAGTGGACTGAAAAGCTTCAGCATATAGATATTAAGTAAGAGGATGTATTGGAGCTTTTGAAAGGAATTAAGTTAGATAAGTTGCTGGGACCAGACGGGATATAACCCAGGCTACTGTGGGAAGCAAGGGAGGAGACTGCTGAGCCTCTGGCGATGATCTTTGCATCATCAATGGAGACAGGAGAAGTACCAGAGGATTGGAGGGTTGCAAATGTTGTCCCTTTGTTCAAGAAAGGAAGTAGAGATAACCCAGGAAATTATAGACCAGTGAGTCTTACTTCGCTGGTGGACAAGTTGTTGGAGAAGATCCTGAGAGGCAGAATTTATGAGCATTTGGAGAGAGATAATCTGATTAGGGATAGTCAGCATGGCTTTGTCAAGGGCAGGTCGTGCCTTACAAGCCCAATTGAATTCTTTGAGGATGTAACAAAACACATTGATGAAGGTAGAGCAGTAGATGTAGTGTATATGGATTTCAGCAAGGCGCCTGATAAGGTTCCCCATGCAAGGCTCATTCAGAAAGTAAGGAGGCATGGGATCCAAGGAGATCTTGCTTTGTGGATCCAGAATTGGCTTGCCCACAGAAGGCAAAGAGTGGTTGTAGATGGTTCATATTCTGCATGGAGGTCGGTGACCAGTGGTGTGCCTCAGAGATCTGTTCTGGGACTCCTCCTCTTTGTGATTTTTTATAAATGACCTAGATGAAAAATTAGAAGGGTGGATTAGTAAATTTGCTGATGACAGTTAGGGGTGTTGTTGATAGTGTGGAGGGCTGTCAGAGGTTACAACAGGACATCAATAGGATGCAGAACTGGTCAGAGAAGTGGCAGATGGAGTTCAACCCAGATAAGAGTGAAGTGGTTCATTTTGGTAGGTCAAATTTGAAGACGGAATATAATATTAATGGTAAGACTCTTGGCAGTGTGGAGGATCAGAGGGATCTTGCGGTCCATGTCCTAGGACACTCAAAGCTGCTGTGCAGGTTGACAGTGTTGTTAAGAAGGCGTATGGTGTGTTGGCATCCATCAGTCATGGGATTGAATTCAACAGCCATGAGTTAATGTTACATTTATATAAGACCTTGGTCAGACCCCACTTGGAGTACTGTGTTCAGTTCTGGTCACCTCACTACAGGAAGGATGTGGAAACTATAGGAAGGGTGCAGAGGAGATTTACAAGGATGTTGCCTGGATTGGGGAGCATGCCTTATGAGAATAGGTTGAGTGAACTTGGCCATTTCTCCTTGGAGTGACAGAGGATGAGAGGTGACCTGATGGAGATGTATAAGATGAGGAGAGGCTTTGATTGTGTGGATAGTCAGAGGCTTTTTCCCAGGGCTGAAATGGCTAACACGTGAGGGCACAGTTTTAAGGTGCTTGGAAGGAGGTACAAGGGGGATGTCAGAGTTAAGTTTTTCACACAGAGAGTGGTGGGTGTGTGGAATACACTGCCAGCGACGGTGGTAGAGGCAGATACAGTAGGTCTTTTAAGAGACTCTTAGATAGGTACGTGGAGCTTAGAAAAATAGAGGGCTATGCACTAGGGAAATTCTAGGCAGTTTCTAGAATAGGTTACATGGTTGGCACAACATTGTGGGCTGAAGGGCCTGTAATGTGCTGCAGATGTCTATGTTCTATGTTCAAATCCTTCCACAAACATCTACAGATGCACTATTGGAAACATCCTGACTGGTTGCATCATGGCCTGGTGTGGAAATTCCAATGCACAGGAGTGAAAGCAGCTGCAGAAAGTAGTGGACACAGCCTGGTCCATCACAGGTACAGCCCTATGCATCATTGACAGCATCTCGAGGAGGTGCTGTCTCAAAAAGGTGGCATCTATTATCAAGTACCTTACCATCCGAGCCATGCCATCATCTCACTGCTACCATCGGGCAGGAGGCACAGAAATCTGAAGTCCCACACCACCAGGTTCAGGAACAGCCACTTCCCTTCAATCATTCAGTTCCTGAACCAACTGACAAAACCCTAACCCTACCTCAGAAATGGACTATCTCTTGCATTACCATGATTGTGCATTTTTTCCACTAACATTCTGTCTAGTACAGCCTTTTTCTTCATTGTCATGTATATTTTCTGTATAATTTATGTTCTGTGTGATGATTATTTCTTTGCATCTGTATTTACTCAGGAGGTGGACACAGAGTCTATAGAAGTGAGGCAAAGTGGCATCAACTTCATGGACCCTGTACAGATTGCAGAGGAGGAGGTGCTTGCTGTATCGAGACAAATTAGGGTAGATAAATCTCCAGGGCCTGACAAGGTGTTCCCATGGACCCTGTGGGAGGCGAGTGCAGTAATGGCAGGGTCCCTAGCAGAGATATTTAAAACATCCTTAGCAACAGATAAGGTATCGGAGGATTGGAGGATAATTATTTCCTTTCATAAATCCAATCCTGTTAGCCTTCTCGGGGTACTCTGTCTTTACATCCTTCAGTGCAGATGTTAGGACTAACAGGTTGGTCATTGCCCACTTCCTCTCTCCCTCACATTTGTCTCCTCACCAATGTCTAGGAACAATTCCAGCATCTATTGCATTTTGGAAGATGGGAAGAAAACTCACTATCTCTACAACCAGTATTTTCAAAACTCTAGGATGTAGATTATAGTACCATTGGGATAACTCAGCTTATGGTCTTATCAACTTATATTCATAGTAATTAATCATAGAGTTACACAGCACAGAAACAGGCCTTCTGGCCCAACTGGTCCATGCCGGCCAAGATGCCCATTTAAACTGGTCCCATTTGCCTGCATTTGGCCTATATCCCTCTAAACCTTTCCTATTCAAGTACCTGTCCAAGTACATTTTAAATGTTGTTAATGTGCCTGCCTCAGCTTCATCCTTTGGCAGCTCATCCCATATACTGACCACCCTCTGTGTGAAAAGGTTTCCTCTCACAATGCTATTAAATCATTCCCTTCTCACCCTGTACCTATGCTTTCTATACCTATTCTCCAGCACTGGAAAAAAGGCTATGCATCCACTCTCTCAATGGCCCTTATGATTTTATACACTTTTATAAGATCCTCTTTCAATCTCCTACACTCCAACAACTTCCCTAGTACTTTATTATGAACTTATATTTCTTAACCCAGTTAGTCATTCTCACTAGATTCTTGGAACTCTTGTATTTCTTGTGTTTTCTTTGTATCTTCCTCCACAAAGACAGACACAAAGTATGTGTTTAATTCCTTTGCTATTTCCGTTTCCTTATTCCTGTTATAAATATTCCTTTCTCTGTCTGTAGAGGAACGACACATTTGTCCTGTGTTATGGTTTTTTGCTAATTTAATGGTCCTATTCTTTCTTGCCTCTCTGTATCAATTTCCTGGTCCTCCTCTACTGAATTCTAAAATGTTCCCAGTCCTCAGATCCGTTGGTAATTCTGGTGACTTTTAAGCTTCTTTGGAGTTAATACTATCTTTAATTTCCTCTATCAGCCATGGATGGACCACTTTTCCTGTTGGGTTTGTGCCTTAGAGGCAAACTATGTCTTATTTCTTTAAATGCTAACCATTCCCCATCCACTGTAAAAACTTTCATTGTGTTCTCGTAATCAGCACAGCCAACTCTCCCTCTCGTACACTTACTTTGTTAAATTTTGAGTTCTAAGTTGAACTTTCAAACTCAGGAGCGTATTTAAATGCATTAAAATATCCCTATGTGCATCACAGCCGAGTCTCATTGAAACATTGAATTGTTCTGGCATGGAAGAAGGCCATTCATCCTATGGAGTCATCCCCAGCTCCCAGAGAGAAATCCAGTCAATTCCAGCCCACCATTCCCAACATTCCCAACAAAGTCCTGCAGATTAATTTCTCTTACACCCCTCTCATGAACAAGGCAACAGCCCTTTGGCCCACTAAGTCTGTGCCAACCATGCAGCACCCATCTATCCTAACATTACACTATCCCATTTTATTCTCCCCACCTTCGCTTCAATGAGAGGTTCAAGGTGTGTCTCAAAGGAAGAGAGAGAAGGTGAACGGTTAGAAGTAGGTGATAGATGAGTAGAAGGGGAGAGAACTGCAGAATCAGGGTTCTGTTGAAGCTCATGCTCTCTGAGTGACATTGATGGGGCTGACCTGGGGTCAATGCATAGAGGCACTGGGTCTCTCTCACCTGCCCTCAGGTCCCCTTTGAATCTCTCCCCTCTCACCTCGAACCTATTCCCTCTAGATTTCAATTCCTTTTCCCTCGGAGAAAGAATGCTGAGTTATTCTGGCAGTTACTGGGTCACTTTCATTCAGCAATGGATTTAAATCCTCCTCCCCTTCCACCAGTGTGACCAGGAGAATAATCCTGCCTGTTAGTGGACAACTTCTCCCATCAACTCACACTTGGGACCATAGTCCTTCGTATCCCTCCCATCCATGTACTTAAATGTTGCAATCAAAGCCACATCCACTACTTCCACTGGCAGCTCATTCCACACTCACAGCACCCTCTGACTGAAGAACCTTTCCATATAACTCAATTCCTGCAAACGTCCTTGTAAATTTTCTCTGTACTATTTCAATCTTATTGACATCTTTCCGGTAGGCAGGAGACCAGAATTGCACACAATATAAATTAGGCCTCACCAACATCTTGTACAACTTCAACATAACATTCCAACTTCTGTACTCAGTACTTTGATTTATGAAGATCAATGTGCTAAAAGCTTTCTTTACGACCCAATCTACCTGTGAATGCCACTTTCAAGGAATTATGGCTTTATATCCCCAGATCCCTCTGTTCTATCACACTCCTCAGTGCCCTACTGCTCACCGTGTAGGCCTACCCTGGTTGGTCCTCCTAAAGTGCAATACCTCACATTTGTCTGCATTAAATTCCATCTGCTATTTTTCAGCCCATTTTTCCAGCTGGTCTAGATCCCGCTGCAAGCTTTGATAGTCTTTCTCTCCATCCACTACACCCCCAATCTTGCTGTCATCCGCAAATTTGCTGATCCAGATCACTGAAATAAATGACAAACAACAAAGGACCCAGCACCGATCCCTGCGGCTCTCCACTAGTCACAGGCCTCCAGTCAGAGAGGCAACCCACTACTACCACTCTCTGGCTTCTCCCACAAAGCCAATGTCTAATCCTATTTACTACCTCATCCTGAATGCCAAGCGACCAACCTCCCATATGGGATTTTGTCAAGTGCCTTGCTAAAGCCCACTGCCTTTTCTTCATCTATAAGATTGGTTAGATATAACCTGCCATTCCCAAGGCCATGTTGACTAGCCTTATTCGGGTCCCATCTATTCACAGGTTGCCTATGGTATACATAGTTTGATAATAAATTTGAACTTTGAACTTTGAAATACTTAGATATCTTGTCCCTTAGAATACCTTCTAATAATTTACCCACTACTGACGTCAGGCTCACTCTCCTTAATTTCCTGGCTAATACCAGAGGAGGGTCACGAAAATGATTCCCAGATTGAACAGCTTGTCATATAGAGAGCATTTGATAGCTCTGTATTCGCTGGAATTTAGAAGACTGAGGGGTGACCTCATTGAAACCTATCGAATGGTGAAAGGCCTTGACAGAGTGGATGTAGAGAGGACGTTTCCTATGGTGGGAGAGTCTAAGACCAGAGGGGACAGTCTCAGAATAGAGGGGCATCCTTTCAGAAAAGGGATGAGCAGGAATTTCTTTAGCCAGAGAGTGGTGAATCAGTGGAATTCTTTGCCACGGGCAGCTGTGGAGGCCAAGTCTTTGCAGAGGTTGAGAAATTCTGGATTGGTCAGGGCATGAAGGGATACAGGTGTAAGGCAGGAGACTGGGGCTGAGAGGAAATTTGATCAGCCATGGTGAAATGGCAGAGCAGACTTGATGGGCCAAATGGCTTAATTCTGCTCCTATATCTTATGTATTATAGAAACATAGAAATATAGAAAACCTGCAGCACAATACAGGCCCTTCGGCCCACAAAGCTGTGCCGAGTATGTCCTTACCTTAGAAATTACCTAGGGTTACCCATAGCCCTCTATTTTTCTGAGCTCCATGTACCTGTCCAGGAGTCTCTTAAAAGACCCTATCATATCCACCTCCACTACTGTTGTCAGCAGTCCATTCCACACACTCACCACTGTCTGTGTAAAAAACTTACCCCTGACATCTCCTCTGTACCTACTTCCAAGCACCTTAAACCTGTGCCCTCACATGTTAGCCATTTCAGCCCTGGGAAAAAGCCTCTGACTATCCACACAATCAATGCCCCTCATCATCTTATACACCTCTATCAGGTCACCTCTCATCCTCCATCGCTCCAAGGAGAAAAGGCTGATATCCCCTTATGACATCCTATTAAGGTGAGTGGAGGAAGGTTTAGAGGAGATGTAAGAGATAGATCTTTTAAATAGAGAGTGATAAGTGCATAAAATGCACTGCCAAGAGTAGTGGTAGAGCAGATACATCGGGGACATTGAAGAGACTCTTAGATGAGCACATGGATGAAAGAAAAATGGAGGGCTATGGGCTGTGTAAGAAGAAAAGATCAGATTGATCATGGAGTAGGTTAAAAGAAGCTTCATTCTTGAGGTTTTAAGATGCATCATAAATGAGGAGGGAGAGGCTTGGGGAGGGAAATGCAGAACTCGTGGAGCAGGCCACTGAGAGTACACTGCCAGTGGTGGAAAGATGGAAAGAGCAGACATCACAGAGGGTTGTGGGGCTGCAGCGAACTGAAGGGATAGGGAGTTACAAGGCTAAGGGGAGAGTTGAAAACAAGGAAGGCAACACTTTTTAACTGAACTAGTTAACATGAAGGATGATGGGCGAAGGAGACTCACTGGGTCTGGGTTCAGCCACAAACAGGCAGTGCCAACATCACAGATTCTGCAGACGCTGGAAGCCCAGAGCAACAGACACAAAACGCCAGAGGAGCACAGCAGGCCAGGCCGAGAGCACTGGATACAGCAAAGACTCTGAGTCCAGACATCATCGCAATTATAGTACTGAAGATCTGACTCCAAAACCAGCTGTGCCTCTAACCAAGCTGTTCCAGTGCAGTCATAACACTGGCATCTACCTGACTTTGTGGAAAATTGTCCATGCTAAGTTCTGCACACAAAAAGCGGGGCAAATTCAGCTTGACCTCAGTTGAGCTGCACCCTCTTCTATAACCCGCTCGGTTACTCAGACCCCACCCACCCTGGATGTTGTCTCTTCTACCCTCTTCCATCATGCGGAAGGTAAAAAAGCCTGAAGAACAGCTTCTACCTGCTGTTCTAAGCCTGGTACAATAAGATGGACTCTCGACTTCACAGTAATAAACCAATTCCCATTTCCAATTCCAAGATGTAAGGGGGATATTAAGAATTTTCTGTTTTTATGAAGAAGGTGGTGATGATCTGTGCTCATCAAGACTTTCAAAGAGGATTGGGATAAGCCCAGAAGGGCTAGTTATCAGCAGAGCTCAGGCAGAGGAAATAAAGGAACAGGTTTTAGTCAATTGTTCTGTGGGAAGCCAGCACAAACTCAATGGGCCAAATAGCCTCCTTGAACAGTACAACAATTCTATGATGTTATATATAGTTCAGCCAGGAGCCAATAGTACAAATCTGAACACAGCAGCAAAGCTCTGGTTAATCCTGATCTACAGAGGCCATGATTTTTGACCATGCAGAGTGCAAAGGCACTTGGAATAGTAGAAAATTTAAAGGGCCTCACCTATTTTAAACTCTAGTTTCATACTCTGAGCTCTGACAAGTGAGTAAAGGTCACGAGCGTAAACACAGACTGTTCGGTACACTGCAAAAGTGCAAGTGGTTGGAACACAACAGGTTGTATCACTATGCAGCTCCCCAAGCATTTCGTAACAAAGCAAATGTTTCTTTTTAAGCATTTTTGGTGACTAATGGGGATGATCTGTCGTTTGAAAGCATGAGTTTAGAATTCTGAAGCAGCATTAACAGCTCTGCAACACACTGACTTCAGCTGAGGGTACAGCTCCAGATGCAGTATTCAGAGCTTGCTGGGATCTTTCCCAAGTGCCCAACCCTATCCAGAAACATGGTAAATTCCTGGGAGAAGCCCGGACTGATCTGGGAAATAAATTTATAGGACCTCCCCCCCCCCCAGCACTAGCTACCCCTCTTCTCCAGCAGACCCCAATCCCTGTTGCAATCGAAACATGTCCAGGAGATCACGGGGCTTGATTAGTGTGTCAGCTGTGCCTCAGTGCATTGTAACTCATGCCTCTGAATCAGAAGGTTGTGGGTTCAAGTCCCTGTCCAGACACCTGAGCACAACAGCATAGAACACAGAACAGTGAGAACAGGCCCTTCAGCCCACAATATGGTGCCAAACATGACAATGAATCAAACAAATCTCTTCTGCCTGCACATGATCCAAATCCCTCCATCTCCTGCATACTTATGTCTCTTAAACACCACCATCATATCTAGTTCCACCACCACCCCATTAGCCTGTTCAAGGCACCCTCCACTCTGTGTCAAATATTTCTCTGCACATATCCTTTAAACTTATCTTAAAGCTATGCCCTCTAGTATTTGACATTTCTACACTGGAGAATAGATTCTGGTTCTATACCCTATCTATGCCTCTCATTATTTTATAAATGTCTGTCAGGTCTCCCCTCAGTCTCCACTGCTCCAGAGAAAACAGCCCAAGTTTGTCCAATCTCTCTTTATAGCTATTACTGTCTAATTCAGGAAGCATCCTGAGGAACCTGATTTATACCCTCTCCAAGTATAGGCTGACTTCAGTGGAGAGCTACACCGCCAGAGATGATTCAGATGAAACATTATGGTTGACAACAACATTGTGGGACAAAGAGCCTGACTGTTGTAATGTTCGACCTTCTATTGAACTGACCGAGCATCAGACCTCTCAAGTGAGTGGGAAGGATCCTACTGTTCCGATGAGAGCAGGGGTCTCCGACTTTCCTGCAGATAATCCGGTTGTTAACACTTTGCTGCTTCTGATAGCTTGCTGTGTGAAAATTAGCTTCCAACATTATGACAGTGAGGATATTTTTGGACAACACACACAAAATGCTGGAGGAACTCAGCAGGCCAGGCAGCATCTAGGAAAAGAGTACAGTCGACATTTCAGGCTGTTTCCCAGATGCTGCCTGGCCTGCTGAGTTCCTCCAGCATTTTGTGTGTGTTGCTGGGATTTCCAGCATCTGCAGATTTTCTCTTGTTTGTGATAGGATACGTTTGAAAGTATTTCACTGGCTGCAAGCTGCTCTGGTAAGTCCTAGTGTTATAGAAACTTATGCCTGCCTTCTGGTACCTCTTTGGCACAAGATTGATCACGTACCTCAGAACCATGCACTTTGATTATCCCATCAGTGGATAGAGATAGTTTTTGTATTTATCTCCCAAACAGGGAGGATGTTTCCTCTCCTTCTTCAATGCCACACACCGCCTGCTCTGAGAATGTAGACAGGAGGGTCATAAACACAAGAGATTCTGCAGATGCAAGAAATCCAGAGTAACACACACAAAATGCTGGAGGAATTCAGCAGGTCAGGCAGCATCCATGGAGGGGAATAAAGAGCTGACATTTCGGGCCGAGGCTCTTCACAGGTATTCAGGCAGACGGGTCAACTTCCCTCAGCTCCTGAATGGGCAAATTCATCTCCAATGTTAAGAGTTCCTGGCTGAGGTGAGTGAAATATTAGGTTTGGCTCCTCTTGGCCACTGCCATCTCCCGAACCCCTTTTGATCATGTTTGAAGTGGATGATTAGGGTGAGGGGAGTAGAAAATGGTTGGCGAAGAAGTTCCCAGAAACCTTGCCCAGAATTGGCCTGGAGTTTGAATTCCTGAATTCCTTGCTGTGATCCCATGACTGGAGTATCAAGGAAGTGTGCTGGGGATCCTCAGTGCACAATGAGAAACAGAGTTAATGTCTCTGATCAATGCCCCATCAGCAGGAATGCTAACAGGAGCCCATTGACCTGAAATATTAACTCCTTTTCCACCCCATGAATGCTGGTGATTGGTAGCTGGTAATTTATCATCATTATCATACAAGAGGTCTGTTCAGCAGTCTTATGACAGTCAGATAGAATCTGTTCTTGAGCCTGGTAGTGTGTACTTTCAGGCTTTTGTATCTTCTGCACAATGGGAAGGGAGAAAAGAGAATGGGGTTGGAGGGGTACTTGACCACATTATGTCAGTTGCTTTCCCAAGGGAGTGGGAACATAGAACAACACAGCACAGGTCCTTCACCCTTTGGTGGGAGGTCTATGGAGGGAGGCTGGTTTGTGTGATGTACTGAGCTGTTCCCACAACTCTCTACAGTCTTGGGCAGAGCAGTTGCCTTACCAAGCCATGATACATCTGGATAGGATCCTAATGAGGATTCCCAACGTTTTCCTGCTTTCTTGTGAGATTTCCAGTCTCTGTGGTGTATCGCTTCCAGATTACATCGCCAGCCTCGGATGCAAGTGTCAGGGGATCACTTGCTTAATGTTATCACAGCTGTGTGGGGCAGGCCTAGTAGGCTGCATCGTCCTTTCCAAGTCAAAAGTAATCCTGACAGTCAGCACACCACGATCACATACTTGGCAACAGGGACACGATAGGGATTTAAATTTGACTGCTTTTGGAGACACACATGTTATATATGTTGGCTTAGGTGTAGAATTATTATTTTTCTAGTGTATTTTTTGCTTGTACTTTTATATATTCACCCATATATGTATAATTGTTCAGCGAGTTTTCCAGTAATTGTAATTTAGCTGCTTCTGTACTTTTCTAGAAGCCTCCTACTTTTTCTGCAGTAGGTGTCATGCCACTTGTATCTGGCTATTTTATAGATAAATTGTTATCACTGGAACATTGTCATCTTTTTAGTTCTTTTGTGTAAGACGACCACGGCTCTCTTCTTTGTTCATTCTTTGTTCCTGTAACACTTAAAAAATGGCTGTAAGCAACAAATTTTTTGCCTCATTCTTAGCTTCTAAACCTCTGGATCACAAAAACATCAGGATCCAGCAGTAGGTATCCTTAAAGTACAGATGAAGGATCTCGATTTGAAATGTTAACTGTCCACTTTCCACCTTCCAGCCTGATCTGCTGAGTTCCCCCGGCCTTTTCTATGTCACTCCAGATTCCAGCACCCGCAGTCTCCTGTCCTGAGTTGAGTGGGAAGTTCAAGGGCAGGACAGTCAGCCAGGACTTTTGCTCTTAAATCACGATACAGTGACCAGCCCTAGTAGGGAGAGGGCAAGGGCCAGGTTTGGCTACGTCAACTCCCACAGCCAGATAGCCTGGTCACAGCTCATAGGAGGGCAGAATGAAGGATGCCCAGCGTTGAGAGGACAAGAGAGCAAAAATAATTACTAGCAGGTTTTTTTTCGGTGCAGCTTGCCCTCGGCATGGAACATTTGAGCTCTCTGTGAAATCTGCCTGCTGCCAGGCCTGCAAACAATTGGGGATTTTCAATAACACTTCCAACAGGCTGTCATGCTGCTTGCAACACAATGTACTGGTATGCAGGACAGAGCGATTTAATTTAATCCACAAAGTGAACAAGATGCCCTTTCCTCCTTATCCGCTGTACGACAGCAAAACTTTCTGTACTTAATGAACTGCTGTAAAAGACAGTATGTACATCACAGGTTATACTGCAGCAACTGAGCCTTGTTTAGTCTTTTTGTTGCTCCTTATGCAACAGAACTAAATATATAATAGTAAGTAATTCCTTAATATGGTATTGAGTAGGTTCCACAACTTAAACAAAAAATATTTTTTTTTGTCCAAGTTTCCAGTCAAATTGGCCAACACCACCCCCCTACACCCCAAAAAATCACTTATGACCCCATCAACTTTTGTCGGTTTCTGAGCTCCTCCCGAATGTAACCACTCCATCACTGGCAGCTGCACTTCCAGCTGCCTGGGCCCCAAGCTCTGGAATTCCCTCTCTGAACCTCTCCAGCTCTCTGGGTCCCGTGACTACTCTGCTTAAAACCTACCCCAATGAATTCTCTGGACAACAGCCCTGATGTATCACAATGTGGCTCAGTGCCAAGTTTTGTTTCTGTAGTATTCCCTTCAAGTGTCTTAAAATATTATATGATTTCAGAGGCAGCGTATAAGTTCAAGCTGTTGCTTCAATTCTGTTCTTGAAATGAATCAACCTTGGAGAGGTAAACTGCTCTGGGAAGGCTGCAGTACGGGGTGACTGGGAATTGGAGCTACAGTCCCCTGGTACTCTAATTCCGTAGGTCAAGAAATACTTGATATAACAAACAACACAATGCTAGCTGCTCTAGTTCATTCTAAATTCACTTAACTTAAATTGCTCTATGTCCCTGATATCCTTTTGCTCTGAGTTTAGCCTTTCCATCCCTTGAGCCCTGCACCCCTCTTTCCTCCTTTAAGATGTTACTTAAAAGCCATGTCTTTGAGTGAGTTTTTGGTCAATTGTCTAATGCCACCGCAATGTCACTTTTTGTCTGAATCCCCTCTTCTGAAGCCTTGGGACATTAACAACACTATGTAAGTGCACATTGTTGTTGTAGGACTGGATTATCCAAATGTTTTTGCAATCAAAAGCTTCAATAGATTTATCCCACATTTTCATTCTAGCTTCTGCCCCTTTCCTTTCCAGTTCTGATGAAGGGTCTCAGCCCAAAATATTGACATTTATTCCTGTCCATAGATGCTGCCTAACTTGCTGAGTTCCTCCAGCGTTTTGTGTGTGTTGATCAGATTTACTTTGAGTTGCTGGATAAATTTAAGTGTGAAAAATGTCAAATAAACTTATAGAGAGCTTGCTTGGGAGTGGCACAGTGGTGCAGCAGATCGAACCGCTGCCCCACAGTGCCAGAGATCCCAGGTTCGATCCTGACCTCAGTGCTGTCTGTGTGGAGTTTGCAGGTTCTCCCTGAAACTGTGTGGATTTCCCCTGGGTGCTCTGGTTTCCTCCCACATCTGAATGACATGCGGGTTGGGAGGTTAACTGGACACTGTAAATTGTCCAACGTGTAGCTAAGGGGTGGAATCTGGGGGAGCTGAGAGAGTAAATAGGATCAGTGTAGGATAAGTGTAAATGGGTGGTTGATGGTGGCACAGGTCTCTGGGCTGAAGGGCCTGTTGCCATTACTGTATCTTTCTGTTACTGTACGACACAAGGATTATGAATCTGTAGTCACACCACAGAGACAGAGGTTGGTGAACTGCAGTTGAACAGATTCTGGGTGTGTGTTGAGAGGCTATGAAGGAGCAGAGTTGTGGGAGAGCGCGGAGAGTTACAGAATGAAGCAAACTTAAATGGGACACCCACACTGAAACAGGGAAACAGCTTTCTGAAATCTGAACCTTTATCTAACAGAGAAAAAAGAACATGAAAGATAGAAACAAAAACAGAAATCATTCAGGCAATATTTGTGTAGGGCCAGGGAGAGCGACAGAATGAGGAGAGAGGTTGAGAGAAAGGTAGATAGAGAGAGAGTAATCCATGAGAAAGAGAGAGAAGGAGGAGAGGGAGAGAGTGACTGAAACAGGCAGAAGGGAAGACATAGAGAAAACTGTGAGAACAAGAGAATGGAGGAGAGAGAGGGAGAGAAAACAGTAAAGAATGAGAGACAGAAATGGAGAGAAAATGAGTGAGAGAATGGGGAGAATAAAAGAGTGACAGAGACAGAAAGAGAGAGAAAGAACAGGAAGAGAGAGAGAGCGGTGGACACGGGCATAATTAACATTTTCAGGTCAACAACCTTTGTGAACTTCCATCTCGAAGTCAAATCCTCTGACATGGCAGTCCCTCAGTGTCAGTGTGGCTCAAGCCCCGCAGTGGGACAAACTCACACTCTGACTCAGAGTGCTCACAACTGAAACATGGCTGACTCATATAAATCTTCTGAGGCAAAAAAAGCCTCCTGAACCCTGCCCTATATGAAACCAAACAAAGGCTTTTATTATGGTCGTTATGATTATTAAGTTAATTTACAACTAAGTCTCTTTGCTTTGTGTTTAGGTTTTCTGTTTAATCTTTGTAATCTGCAATGCTATGATCTCCGGTAATCACTCCCCTCCCTGTGTCCATGTGTTTTGATCATGCTCTGTCATCAGCTGCTGAGGTTTTGCAAGTTCGAGCTGTGCTGAAGCCGAGCAAGGTGTGTTTTGAATTTCAGCCTTTTATTGGCCTTGGTATTTAACCCTCCCATCAGGCACCTCGGTGGTGGCAGACCTTGCCAACCTGTGCATGAAAACACATCAAAGTCAAAGTAACATTTATGATGCAAACACGTCTAGTGTTATCACATACTAGTTTGAGATTCATTTTCTTACAGGCACCTACAGAAAAATGAAGATATACACTTGAATTTATGAAAGATTATACATAAACAATGACTGACAAACAACCAATGTGCAAAATAAGACACTCTTCAAATAAAAGATAATACTGAGAACAAGAGTTGTAAAGAGTCTTTCAAAGTGAGTCTGTCGGTCATAGAATCAGTTCAGAGTAGTGATGAATGAAGTTATCCACACTTCAAGAACCTGATGGTTGTGGGGTAATAACTGTCCCTGAACCTGGTGAACCAAAGGCTTCTGTACCTCCTGTTGATGGTAGGAGTGAGAAGAGGGCATGGGCTGGATGGTGGGGGTCTTTGATAGACACTGCTTTCTTGTGACAGCGCTCCATGTAAACGTACTCAGTGGTGGGGAGGTCATTCCCTGTGATGGACTGGGCTGTCTTCACCACTTTCTGTAGCTTTTTCTGTTCCATGTATTGGTGTTTCCATACCAGGCCGCGAGACGGCCAGTTAGGATACGCCTTCTGTGCACCTATAGAGATTTGTCAAAGTTTTTGGCGACATGTAAAATAAAATAGAGGCGCTGTTGTGCCTTCTTTGTGATGGTGCTTGCATGCTGGACCCAGGACGGATCCTCTGATATCATAATACCGAGGAATTTAAAGCTGCTGACCATCAAAGCTGCACATCAGTCCTGTCCGTCTTGTGCCCTGTCAGTGGATCCAGGGCAGGAGGGGTTGGGGTGGCTTCCTTGCCCTCAGGCGCAGGGAAGGTTAAGTCAAGCAGGATTCTCACTGCTACATCAGCGAGCAACTTCAGTTGGAACTGCAAGTGTGCGAGTGCCAACTGGAAGCACAGTTGGATTTGATACCTCACGCAGTCAAAGTGCCGTCCACGGGACGTGCGTGAATACTGACCACATTCACCAGCCACTAGAGGCTGAGTGCCCGTATCAACTGACTCAGGCAAAAGAACAGAAAGCCAGCAACAGCAAGGTGCATCGATAAAGCCTTTCATATAGGCAGCGTCCAAAGCACTTCAGAGAGGTATCAATAATTGGAATTTGTCAGCAAGACGGCTGACTCGGAACTTGGTTAGCTTCAAGGAACACCTTAAGGAGGTTGAGAGGGGGAGAGGTTTAGGGAGGGAGCTCTAGAGCTTGGAGGGTTAGCGGTCAAAGGCACAGCCACCAGTGAGGAGAGGGGAGACGATAACCAACACAGCCCAGCAACCTTACTCATTATTACTCCCCACACTGGAGACCACTTAACCCATTTGGTCCATGACATTAATCTCACTTATTTCCCTGCAATCTTTTCCCTCGCATTCCCATCAACTGTCCAGGTAGGATGTGGAGGCTTAAAAGGGTTCACAAACGCTGCCAGTAACATTAACCTTTCTCTCATAAACATGTACCTCGTACTTTATGTCAACTTGTCGATCTTCAGGCCATGTCACTGAGGGACTTGTGCTAATATTATTCTGTGTCTATGTGCTGGATCGTAACTCCATGTGCTGTGTGTGACTGTATGTACTGTGTTTTGTACCTTGGCCCCAGGGGAACGATGTTTCGTGTAACTATATACATGTGTATGGCTGAATGGCAACAAACTTGAACTTGACGTGAAGAGTCTGAGCTATAAGGAGAGGTTGAACAAACTTAGGTTGTTTTCCCTGGGGTGTCAGATGCTGAAGGGAGACTTGATAGAAGTTGAAAATATGAGAGGCATAGACAGAGTAGAGTCATTGAGTGGCACAGCACAGAAAGAGACCCTTTGGCCTATCTAGTGCATGCTAACCTGATCTTCTGCCTAGTCCTATCTACCTGCACCCAGACCATATCCCTCTAAGCCCATGTACCGACCCAATGGTTACAATTGAACCAGCACCAGCCACTTCCATAGTTAGAATCTTTTTCCCAGGGTCAATATGTCAAATGCTAGAGGACATGCATTAAAGGTGAGAGGAAGTTGGTTTAAAGGAGGTGTATGGGGCAAGTTTTTTTACACAGAGAGCAGTGGGTGCCTGGAACAGAGATACAATGGAGACATTTCAGGGGCTTTTAGATAGACTCAAGATTGTGCAGAGAATGGAGGGATGTGAATCATGTATAGGCAGAAGGGATTTAGTTTAATTTGACATTGTGGGCCAAAGGACCTGTTCCTATGTTGTACTGTTCTATGTTCTAACCTCCCAGATTCTACCACTCAGCCATACATTGGGGGCAATTAATTTCCTGACCCATACGTCTTTGGGACATGGGAAGAAACCTGGGCACCCCAGGGGAAACCTATGCAGTCACAGGCGTGCAAGCTCCACACACAGCGCCGGGGGTCAGAATGGAACTGGGACTCTGGCGCTGTGCCGCAGTCACTCTACCTGCCTTGCCACCCAACTTCCAGTCTCCACCCGGTGAGCTCAAATACTGTACAAGGCATCTGGATGCCACGCCAGCGGGGTACTGGGCCACTCTGACTGAAGCAAGTGACAAGGTCTAGAGGCAAAGAGCAGCTGCTTCTGCATTGACAAAGACTCAGATTCAGGTTCATATCTACATTGAAACATGCAGCAAAATGCTTCATTTGCATTAGCAACCGTCACAACTTTAAGATGTGCTGGGGGCAGCCCACAAGTATTGCCACGCATTTCGGCACCAACATAGCATGCCCACAATGCTCAGCAGAACACACAACGCAGCAACAACAGAACAAAACAAAACAACACTAGCAAGAGAAGCTGTTTTCCTCCCTCCCACCCAGTCACCCACTCACCCGCACACGGAGACCACCTCCAGGCCTTCAGCTTCCAGTGGACCCACAGACATCAGGCCTCTGACCTCTCCAGTGGACTTACAGACTTGCAGACCCAGGGCTCTGGCCATCAGGCCTCGACTTCCAGATTTGCTAACTTAGGTCTTCAATTTGCTGACTTTGGTCTTACCGAAGAGCTGCTAGAGCCCATGGTATTGTGGCACAGTTGGGGAAGGCAGGGGCAGGGAGGAAAACCCACAATGGGAAAAATAATTGTATTTTCCATCCGAGCTTGAAGCAGTTCCCAGAGTATCAATGCTCAAGACAACCTGAGCAACAACAACACTGGAGCACGCAGGTGGGAAAACAATGGTGAAGGATAATGTGGGCAAGTTTGAGGTCATCCAATACATACTCACGAGTATTCCTTACATGATAAGAGGCTAAAACTGTGGAAGAGTGGAGATGTTTAGGTGTCCGTGTGGACTAATGACTAAACATACATGGAACAAGTACAAAAGTTAAAGGAGTATCAGACAGGGCTGGAATACACAGAACTAGAGGTCACACTGTGGTTGTATGAAGCTCTGGTTAGTTTGCGTGAGGAAAACATGAATTCAGTTCTGGGGTTCATTGGCTCACATTCATTAATTGGTGCTGGGATGCTAAGAGTTAAATTATTAGGGTAGGTTCCATGCATAAGGCTTGCCCTTCCTTGAGTAGAGAAGATTAAAGGGTGATCTAAATATAAGATGATTAGAGGAGTTGATTAAAAGGTAGACAGAGAGGAACTCTGTCCACCAATGAGGGAGTGTACCAACAAGTTAAAATTCAAGTTGGGCTGTTCTGGGCAGTAGCCAGCTGGTATGGTGCTCCAGTGCCCAAGTATCACTGTTTATCCCAGGCAGCCTCATGAGAACCGGGGGTAGGCACCTGACTAGGGTTCTACAATACAGGAGCTGAAATTAACTAACCAAGACATCATTCAACTGGGAAGGGTGCAGAAATGAGTTATGAAGATATTAACAGCACTACAGGGTTTGAGTTATCATGAGCGGCTGGATACGCTGGCGCTTTTTTCCCCTGGACTGTAAGAGGCTGAGGGGTGACCTTACAGAGGTTTATGAAGGGCATAGATAAGGTGGATGGTCAGTCTTTTTCCCAGGGTTGGGGAGCCTAAAACTAGAGTGAACAGGTTTAAAGTGAGAGGAGGAAGATTTACCTGAGTGGTAACTTTTCACACAAGGGTGCTCTGTATATGGAACGAGCTGCCTTAGGAAGTGGTAAAGGCAGGCACAATAACCATCTGGACACGTACAAGGACAGGAAAGATTGAGAGGGACATGGGCCAAACATAGGCAAATGAGACTAGCTCAGAAAGGTAACTTGATCAGTTGGACGAGTTGGGATGAAGGACCTGTCTCCATCCTGTACAACTCGATGATTCTATAACTAGCTGTGGCGGTTACGTTCATGTGTTGGGTATTCGATGTGAGTTTTATTCTGGGGAATATTCTGAATGCCTACATTATGCCTCATCAAATCTGTTGATTTGATCAAACCATGATGAGGCTTTTCACCTTGGGGGCTCTGGGATCTAACTAGCCTGTATTCTCCCAATCACGCCCTACACTTCCATGCCTGGCTGGCCTGATTGCTTGCTCCTCTGTTCTGGCTGCACACGTTGAGTGCTGAGTCCAGTTGAACATGTTTCTGTCACATCAAGAAGTCATTGACAGCACAGCTGAAGAGTTAGAGACGGGTTGAAGGATAAGGCCCACACGGAAGTCTATTGTACAGCAAACAGACGCAATTTCTCAGAGAGTCATAGAATCACACACCATGGAAACAGGCCTTTCAGCCCAATTGGTCCAGACTGACCAAGGTCCCAAACCAAGCTAGTCCCATTTGCCTGTGTTTGCCTCATATACCTTTCCTAACCATGTACCTGTCAAAGTACCTTTTAAATGTTGTTCATTGTCCAGCCTCATCCACTTCCTCTGACAGCAAATTCCATATACCTACGACCCTCTGAGTATAAAGGGTGCCCTTCAGGTTCCTATTAAATCTCTCCCCTCTCATGTAAACCCATGTCCTCAAGTTCTTGATTTTCCAACCCTGCGATAAAGACTGCACATTCATCCTATCGATGCCCCCAATGATTTTTTACATAATCTGATATATAGTACATACATATACAGTCTGTTTAAGGAACAGGGAAAGCAGAAACAGCAGCAACCCCTCCCAATAAAAACAGGTTAATTTCTGCGGAAGATGCAATGAGTGGAGGGTAGCTACATCTAAATTAAGTGCATGAGCTCAGTTGCCTATAGTACAATCACCAAACTTGATAGATCAGGGGATTACCCGACTCTCTCCATTCTGTTTGGCTATAGTGTTATCAGTATATTCAACATTCAAAAGTAGACAAAGGAGACGAGTTTTGGAGTTCCCAGTCTCATCATAGTTATCAGTGAGGTGCTGAAGGAAGCAACCCTCTGTTGCTGTGCCTGAGTAAAAGGTAGCTGGTTAAACACGGGACTTGGCTGACTGTCAACTAAGCGGCTTCAAGGCTGTTCATTAAATTGCTCAGACAGCCTGATGTGAACAGAATAGTAAGACAATGGTTTCCATTATTAGGGTGCCACCTGCAAAAAAAAATCTTGTACGTCATTTACAGTGAAGTCCTTCGTACCAGGCTCCAGAGCCATTGGTAGACAGCTCCTCACCCAGATTAACACTTGTTCACCCAGTGACTACCCACCCTCCAGGCAACACACCACCCCATCTCCAGCCTCCTTCAGTCAGTCAGCAATGATTAACCCCATGGAAGAGGGTGTCACAGGGCGCAGTGAGTAGAGACACTTCTTCATAGCACCAGAGATATGGGTTTGATCCTGATCTCTGGCACTGTCTATGTGTAGAGTTTGAATGTTCATCCTGTCAGTGTGTGGGTTTCCCCCGGGTGCTCCATTTCCTTCCACATCCCAACGATATGCAGGTTGGTGAGAGTGGTGAACTTCCCCAACTGTTCACACACACAAGCAGGCCCCGGGACCTCTGGGCCTCCAACCTGCAGGCCTCTACCTCCGGACTCACCAATTTCAGTCTTCGAGATTCGGGCCTACTACCTTAGAACTTCAACCTTTGGCTCTGCCTTCTGGACTTATCTGATCTGTGTATTGACCTCAGGACCCACCAATGACCTTCAAGCCTTGATCCCAGGACTTGCCAATCACAGATTTGGTTTTCAGACCTCAACTTCCAGACCTGTATGGACCTCAGCCCAGGTGCTTTAATGCACGTGGCCTCCCCGCCACCCAGGTAGGTTGGTGACCACCCATCCTCCCTATACGGACCTCTGACTTGGAGATTGCTGACATTCAACCAAGCCCCACAGTGAGGGAGCATTGTATTGCAGGATCCCCTGACATGATAAGTTGAACCCTTGGGACTATTCTTTTAAGGATGCAGATGACTCCTATCCCATATCCTAGTCACTATTTATCTGTCCTGAATCACAGCAAAAACATTTGGGACACTGGGATTTCCCCAGTGAAACAGAACTGAAACCAAACATAAACAAAAAGTGATCAAGGCAGGAAAAAAAATTCTTTGTTCAAATGCGACGCAGGGTATCTGAATGTTTTGCTGGAATATATCAAAAGATTTTATTTGGATTTCTTCCAAGGTCAGGACAGATGACAAAGGACAAGATGGGATCCTAATTTCCTGTCCTTTTTTAAATGATTATACAGTGCATATGGTGCTGTATGAGGATCTTGCCTCAGACAGACCACCCACTCCCTTAAAGATTTCATACTCTATTTCCTGCCCGACCCACTCCGACTTCTCTGAAATGAAGCCTCTTTAACTCCGCTTAGAAGTCCACCACGATTCATGATCATGCAGTCTCCTGGCTGCAGCTATTTATACCGGCCTTGCTAAACAGCACAGGAACTTTGTTTGTGTTTGCCAGTCAGTGAAAGGTCACAAAGCAGTGAATGAAGTGAGTTGTTACAGGACGTTGGAGGAGTGAATATAAGTTCACGCCAGGACTGAAGGTACAAGGGTGAGAGCGGAGGCAGACTGGTGAAATGGAGTGTTGGAAACGAGGCAGAGAGTGGGATTGGGACTATCTGAGGGTGCACATGTGGAAGATGGTGGGAGAGACTGGGCAAAACTGAGAACAGAGGGATATCTGCAATGACAAAGTTAAGGTGGGGGGTTGGGGGAGAGTGATCATAATATGACAGAATTTTACATAAAGATTCAAAGTTAAAAAGTTCAATCTGAAATCAGGAACTTATGTCTGAATAAAGCTAATTACAAAGGTGTGAGACAATAGACATCCATGGTAGATTGGGGGAAAACATATTAAAAGGGGGGTATTGATAATGTAGATGGTCACAATCTTTTCCCCAGGGGAGGGGAGTTTCGGGTTTAAGGTGAGATGGGAAAGATTTAAAGGGGACCTGAAGGGCACCTTTTTCTCCCCACAGAGGGTGGTCGGTATAAGGAACGAGCTGACAGAGGAAGTTTAAAAGACATTTAGACAGATGCATGGGTAGAGGGATATGGGCCAAACGTGGGCAAATGGGACTATCTCAAGTAAACAATGTACAGGTTGGGCTCTGTATAGCTGGCTGCTAGTTTCAGCTGTGAAGAGGATGCAATGCAGATGGGTTAGGTGAATGGTAGGTAGAATATAGTATGGAAAATTGCAAGATCATCCACTTCCGTTGTACAAATAGAGAGAGAGATTGATAGGTGTAATGTTCAATGGAACTTGGGTGTTGCATACAAATCACAGAAAGCAAGTTCTGCAAGCAATTAGAACTGACTGCTGGCTTCTAGTGCAAGTGGACTTAGTATAAGAGTTTTGCTCCAGTTATACAAAGCCCCATTGAGACAGCATCTGGAATATTGTGTACAGGTCTGGTCTCTGTACACTTGTAACAGAAGGGGTTCAGCAAAGGTTCACCACATTGATTCCTGGGACTGTCATACAAGGAGAGATTAAACAGGTTAGGCCTATACCCTTCTGAGTTTCAATGAACGAGAGGTGACCTTGTTGACATGAACAACATTTTCATGGAGCTTGTTTAACAAGGATATCCAGGGGTGACGTTTTCTCAGACTGGGTGTCCAGAATCCAGAATAAGGTACTCACCATTCAGGATGAGGATGAGAAGGAATTACTTCACTCAGAGGATGGTGAATCATTGGAATTCTCTACCCAAGAGGGCTGTGGAGATTAGCTCACTAAGCATATTCAAGAAACAGACAGATGCATTTTTGGTTATTGAGGGCCCTGAGGAATAAACATCAAGTTTACTGTCACGTGCAGAAGTACATGTATGCACAGGTGCAATGAAAAACTTATTAGCAGCGGCATCAGATACACAGCATTCACAAGGAAGCATAAATTAAGCAGAAAGTATATAATGTTTTTACAAGAAAGAACAACATTAGAATAAAGAAAAGCAAACTTCATTGAAGTGCAATGTGGTTAAAGTGGCTCTAGTTTTACTGGACTGAGGTAGTGCTGATGGTTGTGCCAGCTGGTTGAAGAACCGAATGGTTGAAAGGAAGTGGCTGTTCTTGAACCTGGTGGTGTGGGACTTCAGGCTTCTGTACCTCCTGCCCAACGGGAGCTGCAAGAACATGGCATGGCCCTGATGTTGGGGATTTTGATGATTGATGTTGCTTTTTTGAGGGAGCACTTCCTGCAGATACCTGCAGGGATGTGCCTATGATGTATTTGGTTGAGTTTCCTACTGACTGCAGCTTCTTATGTTCCTGCACATTCAAAATGCCATACCAGACCACAATGCAACCAGTCAAGATAACATTCCGTCTCACCCTCCCCCAACACACTTCCCATTGATGCTCGTCCTGTGTACCTAACTTTTCTTCCCTCTCTCTCATGCACACTTATTCTTGTCCTGACTTACTCCTGTCTCCCTTTCTCTGTTTGCTGTATATCTCTTATGCCTCCCATCTCCAGATTGATCTCTGAAGCTCTTGTGCAGCCAACTCTCATAAGGATATGAGAGACAGAGACAGGAGTAGGCCATTCAGCCCCTCAAGCCTGGCTGACCTTTTTACCTCAGTGCCACTTGCCTACACTCGTCCTATACCAAAGGCCTATTGTCTTGTGGCACTTATATCAACTGTAATTAACTGCTTTGAGAGACTGGTTATGGTGTGAATCGACTCCAGCCGCATGAGAAAGAGACGTGGTTAATAGAGGCAGGGCAGAAAAGATTCACGAAGATGTTGCCTGAAATGGAAGGCTGTGTCAGGAAACGTAGAACAGGCTTGACCCAAAAGTAGAGCAATGGAGACAATTCAATGAAGAATGGGACCACAAAACAAGAGAGACCAGACACTAAACACAACAGGCAACAGGGCAACTGCAGGCCAGAACAACTGGTTGAGGCTGGCTGGTTCGTATGAGTGAACAAGGGACTGTGGATGAGAGCTGGGTTTAAATAGGCTGCAGGCGATGAGTTGGAAATGAGTGGCAGGGGACTCCTGTTAGCTGGGTGGAGACTGCCTGAGTAAGCCTGATAGGACCTACCCCCCCCCCCCCCACAACTCTCCTACAGCTGGCACCGAACAGTACAGAACAATCCAGATGGGTCCAGCGGAGCTCCTCGATGAGCGATAGATCCACGGTGAAACTGAACAGCACTCAAGACTTCTCCTCCATGTCGTACCCTTCCCAGTCGACCAAGTTACTGCACACCCTGTCCATGACAACATGAATTCATCAACCGATGAGCAGTATACACTGGAACGCCTTCCACCATCCCAGGTTCCAGAGGTGCAGGCCCAGGGGGATTGAGTGGTCTATGGACAATGAGCTTAAGGCAGGACCTATAGAAGGTAGGTGTGATCCTGAGGGATGGTGGCAAATGCAGATGGTAAGTGAATGGATTGATGCGATGGGTGATCTTTAAAGGACCAGTGAACCAAGGTGAGAGCTTGTGGGAGTCGGTGCACAAGAGCAGATCTCAGGTGGATGGCCAGACACAGTCTCCTGGCTGGGGGCTGACGGTGGTTGGCCGGGCAGAAGTAGGCACAGTTTGCAGCCACCATGCCCCTCCATGCTCTCTTCCAAACAGAGCCCTGGCGGACAGGGCCTCCACTGTTGGCTTCTCCGCGGCGAACAACGGGTGTTGGTAGTCATGAAGCACTTCAAAGGGTGACATACCTGTGGCAGAGGAGGTGTGTAGATTGTGGGATAGTTACGTCCAGAGCAAATACTTCTTCCATGTGGAAGGGTTAGAGGTGACAAAGCATTACAGAAACTTCTCCACTCTCTGATTGGTTCTTTCTAACTGTTACTTTGTGGATGATAGCTAGAGGACAACCTCACTGAGGTGCAGAAGAGGGAGCAGAAGGCTCACCAGAAGCAGGAGACAAATTGTGGGCCCAATCCAACACAACATCCTGAGGGAAGCTGTAGAGGAGAACAGGTGACTTCAGGGAGGGATGATGCCCAGGAGTCGTGTGGTCTGTGAGGTCTTTTACTGAAGGTGAGGGTTAAGTCATGATATTCCTGTGGGAGTTTGGAGAGGCTGAGTGTTTTCTCCGTCTTCACGGATTTACAGGGTGAAGTTAACTGAAGTTGCAGGGAGGTGATCCGGGAGCTGGGTCCCCAACTCAGCAGTGAATCGGATGACCAGGTGAAGTGAGGGTCATGAGTGGAGAGCTAGGGGTAACCCAAGATGAGAGGAGTGTTGCATTAGTCGATGAGGAGGGAGTGGATGGATTCGCGGTGCTCTCCAATGCTCATGTGCACAGGCTACGTGTGTGCTCTGACCATCCCAAGGGATGGCCGCCAGTGGTCATGATGCAGAAGACGGTGAGAGATTCCCGTGCGACAGGTTCCTGAGCAGGTTCACCGACACCCTGTCCGCCTGTCCATTCAGTGGGCAGGAGGAGTTGGTGTACCACGTGTACACTGAGTGCAAGAGGTTGTAGCCGCTCTTTTGAGTTCCTCAGAGGTCTGCTGCTGTGACTCTGGCTGCACTTTAGTCCCGCCCTCCTCATCTACGGGCACCCAGTTCGGAAGAGGGCGGGGCGAGAGGAGGATCTCCTGGTGGGCTTGGTCCTGGGCCTGGCCAAGATGGCCATCCGCAAATCTAGGCGACGGAAGGTGGAGGGCGCTGCCCGGGCCAACTACCTGCCCTTTTCCGAGGATACGTCCGTGCCCGGCTCTCCTTGGAGAGGGAGCACGTGGTCATGGTGGGCACATTGGGGGCCTCCTGTGAGCGGTGGTCTCCCCAAACCGCGCATACGGGTTCCGGTCCAGAAATTTGCCTGCTGTGCTGGAACCCACCAGAGCCTCCCATGCGCGTCGAGCCATCGGGGAGTGGAGGAGGACAGAGAGAGTGAGTCAGACCATGGTGCTGGAACGAGGGGCGAGGAGGAGCTGACCAGATAGAAGGCCCCTCATCTCTACCTGGTGGTGCTGTTTTCATGGACGCAGCGGCTATTTGATACGTGGGTGATTGGCTGCTCACAAGTTGTTTCTCCACAGACGCTGACACTTGTGGGAGGTTAAGAACCCTAACTGCCGGGGTTCTGGAGGCTTTGCTGAGGATGGTCCTGTGGCCTGAACTGGTTCTGGGAACAGAACTGGGGTTCTGGCTGGTGATCTGGGGGGGTCGTTGCACAAGATGCTTGTCGACACAGGGGCCAGAGTGATGAGGCCTTCAAGGTTTGTGGGCATCTCACAGGTAGGCAACTCGTCTTTCAAGGATTCGGGGAGGCCGTGATGGCAATGGGTCAGCAGTTCTTCTGCAATCCAGCCATACTCCTTTCAGGCAAAGTATCCGATCTGCTGCCTCCCTTCCACTTCCCGAATCCTCAAAAATCTGGCACATCTCAGTGATGAATTCCTCATATTTATTGCAAGTTGCATAGGGCAGGAGGAGAAGATGGCGGCGCGATGCAGCACGCGTGGCCTCTCCAGTGAAATGATATCGTATTTGTTAAATAGGGGGCTGTGCACAATTCTGACTTGATGGAGACGGACGTGAGAAGCACGGAGGAACATCTGGAGAAACTTCTGAGATGCCCGGTTCGCTGCCGCTGCTACTGTGCGATCGAGAACCTCTGAAGGGAAGGCCCCAAATCCTCGGCTTTGCCTGTTGCTGGCGGCCGGGGCTGGGGTCGAAGCACTCGGCAGAGATGATGCTCAGTGCACGGTGTCAGAGGGCTGATCAAAGCTCGAAGTTTTTGGATGACTCAGAGTCGGACTGTGGTCGGGCACGGCAGGAAGAGTTTTCTTCCATCTCCCGTCTGCGTGAGATGTGGGACTTTCGAGAGACTTTGAACTTTTTTACTGTGCCCATGGCCTGTTCTTTCATCAAGTTATGGTATTGTTGCACTGTTGTAACTATATGTTATAATTATGTAGTTTTTGTTAGTTTTTCAGTCTTGGTCTGTCCTGTGTTTCTGTGATATCACACCGGAGGAACATTGTATCATTTCTTAATGCATGCATTACTAAATGACAATAAAAGAGGACTGTGTGTCCTCATAATCTAAAAAAAATGGTGGTTTTATTGTTCCAGTTAGCAGTGGCCCAGATCAGAGCTCACCCAGTCGAGAGAGAAATGACAAAGGCAACCACAATTCCGGGAATGAAAGGGTTAGCATATGAGGAGCGTTTGGCAGCTTTGGGCCTGTACTCACTGGGTTTAGAAGAATGTGTGAGGATCTCACTGAACCTACCGAATGTTGAAAGGGCTAGATCGGGTGGATGTGGAGAGGATGTTTCCTATGGGTGCCCAAAATTGAGGGGTGCCCTTTTAGAATAGAAGTAAGGAGGAATTCTTTTAGTCATAGAGTAGTAAATCTGTGGATGCTCTGCCACAGTCTGCGGTGGAGGCCAAGTCTGTGGGTGTGTTTAAGGTGCAAGTTGATAGTTTCCTGATCGGTCAGGGCATCAAAGGATATGACAAGAAGGCAGGTGAATGAGATTGAGAGGGAAAAGGGATCAGCCATGATGGAATGGCAGAGCAGACTCGATGGGCTGAATGGCCTAATTCTGCTCCTATGTCTTATGGTCTTATGGCTTGGTCCATAGAACACAGAGATGACTGGAGCTCAAAATGAAAGACACACTGGGACAGGGAGTTGTAGCATCGCACAGAAAGCTGGGAATCCATCGAAGCATTCAGGCACTGGAATCTGGGGCTCTGGGGGAGGAAGCTGACAGGTGCGGGGCTGCTGTATCAAGATGGAGAGTTGGCTGAAAGTGGCAAGCTGATAGTCAATGGCACTGGGTCTATTGGAGAGAGGAGAGAGACTTAAAGGGGATCTTTAAGGGGATTTTTCCACACAGATGGTGATGGGTATCTGGAATGAGCTACCAGAGGAGGTGATAGAGGCAGATACAATTACAATGTACTTACAATCCTTCAGTTGAAAAGGAGTAAAAGGATACAGACCTGATGAGAGCAAATGGGATTTGTGGAGGTGTACATGATGGTTGGCACAAGGTTGTGCTGAAGGGCCCATTTCCAAGCTGTATAACTACAGCTCCAGGTTCCTTCAGGTGTGAGAGCCGTGGTGGTAATGGGGACAAGCTGCCACTACCTATTAAATGCTCCCATTGGCATGCACCTCAAATAGCCTCTGACAACCATCCAGCTCCTGGTCCTCACATGTGGCTTAGCTACTAAGCCCGGCAGAACTGTTTCTACTGACAGAAGAAGGGGCGAAGGCGGGTCACTGGTGCTTTAAAACCAGTTGCTTCAGTCAGCTGTGGTTGGGAGCTCATCTAGGAGAAGGAAAACCCTGATCTCAAACCTCCGCTGCCTTGTGCCTTCACTCACTCACGGAGAAAGGTTTGGGAGTAAATTCCAAGGAAAAATCCAGAGCTGGAGTCCCCAAGGCAGTCCTGTGTTGAGTTCAACACTGACCGGCAACTCCTGCGATGCTGCAGGTGCTAAACTGTATCGGTCTCTGCCGTTTCTTTGGATTCATCAGCTGTGTGGAGAGGGGGAGCCTGTTACATGGGCAACAGCTTGCTCTCCATATAACTGCTCTGGCTTGTGTATCGCAAAGACAGCTGGGACACAACATCCATGGTTGACCCCAATCAATAGAGGGCCTCAACTATGATTCTATGATATACTCCCTTCCTCTTTCTTTACACCCATTCATTCTTTGGCTCTCAGTGCAAGAGTGAACCACGATGCCTAGGAAGCCCCTCTGCCCCTTCCCATTGCTTCTGAGAAGCACAGAGCTCTTGCTCACGTCAGTAACTCCCACTTCAGTCTGTCAGAGAGATAAATTGTCACCTTCTGTCTGCTCACTCACACAGCCATCACCATGAAGTCCATGAAGCTGTGGGACATTCCTGACATCTAATCTTCAGATAATTAGCTGGGGAGTTTCAAGATGAAAATAGACACAATCAGCCTTCCCCCATTTCATTCTCTCATCAGCCCTGAGGATAAATTGCCCAGTTAAATTAAATCTTCTAAATCTAGAATTCCCAACACTTCAATTTGCATTGACTTTGAAGATATAATAGTGCAGTAACTTATATCAAATTAAGTTATTTCCATTCACCCTGTGTTCAAGGTATAATTCAGCATATGTAATCTGTCTACAGCAAAGAAATTAAGATTGAGACACAGTCATTTGTATTTCTAAAGCAGGGGTTCCCAAACTTTTTTATGTCACGGACCAAGATCATTAGGCAAGAGATCCATGGAGCTCGGGTTGGAAACCCCTACTTTTAAGTACCTTTCATCCCCATGCATTTTATGGAAGGCAAAATCAAACAGAATTTGTTGTTAAGCCATGTCAGGAGATGTTAGGGTGGGAGTCAGTAGGTTTGACAACGAGGTAAGTTTTAAGGAGCGGGATGATAATTGAGGAGGTGCAGGGACGGAACTCCAGAGGTCAAGACACAGTGCCAATGGTGGGGGATATATCAAGGCAACTGGACTTGCTGTGTTGTCTGGAAGATATTTCACTACTCATCAGTTAGCTTCTTCAGTTCCAATCCATGGTGGGTAGCTTTCCGGCTTATAAACTCTGTGAGTTGTTTAAAGGTATAGCAATCATATGAGGGTCATTAAGAGTTGTAGAGGTAATGAATGGAGGTGTGAACTGTCGAGGAGACGCCGGGGTAGAGATGTTCGGACTGCATTGTAAGTAGCTGATAGGTGGTGTCGTAGCTCACCCCCTCTGTTCGGGAATGGGTTTTCCTGTTTGACGAAGATGGTTTCTTTAACCCCTCTTTCAAACCACCTGTCCGCAATGTGCACATTGCTATCATCAAGGAGTGTCCCTTGTCTTTTAGGTGTAGATAGACAGCCGAGTCTTAACCTGAGGAGTTAGCCCTCCTCTGTTGGGCTATCGTTTGTGAAGTGGTTGTTTGTCTCGCTGACGTACAGATCTGTGCAGTCCTCATTGCATTGGATAACATATACAATATTGCTCTGTTTATGTCTGGGTGTGGGATCCTTGGGGTTGGCGAGTTTCTGTCTGAGTGTGTTTGTAGGTTTGAAAAACACAGGGATGTGATGTTTGTTGAAAATCCTTCGAAGTTTCTCTGAAACTCCAGCTACATATGGGGTGGCTATGTTTTTCCGCCTGCTTTGCTCTTTACCTCTGTCTGTTGGGCTGATGTCCCTGCTGGTTCTTGTTGCTGTCTTGATGAAGGCCCAGTCAGGGTAGCTGCAAGCTTTCAAGGCTTCTCTCAAATACTTGTGCTCCTTGTCTTTAGCTGTAATGTTAGTGGGGCAGTGCCAGTCTCAGCCCAGTGCTGTGTGATCTGATAACCCCCAGCTTATGTACTTATGGGTGATGAGAGTCAAACCGTAGATACTGATCTGTGTGGGCTGTTTCTTGTAAACTTTAATATCTAGATGTCCACTTTTTATATAAGTACCGCACAGTCTAAAAAGTTCAGTCTATTGTTCTCGATGTCTTCTCATGTAAATTTTTAGATCATGAGGACACACAGTCCTCTTTTATTGTCATTTAGTAATGCATGCATTAAGAAATGATACAATATTTCCTCCGGTGTGATATCACAAAACACAGGACAAACCAAGACTGAAAAAACTGACAAAACCACATAATTATAACATATAGTTACAACAGTGCAACAATACCATAACTTGATGAAGAAGTCCATGAGCACAGTAAAAAGTTCAAAATCTCTCAAACGTCCCACATCTCACGCAGACGGGAGAAGGAAGAAAAACTCTCCCTGCCATGCTGACCACAATCCGACTCTGAGTCATCCGAAAACTTCAAGCTCTGATCAGCTCTCCGACACCAAGTACTGAGCGCCATCTCTGTCCGAACAATTCGACCTCAACCTCGGTCGCCAACAGCAGGCAAGGCCAGGGATTTTGAGGCCTACCCTTCGAAAGATTCCCGACCACACAGTAATGACAGCAGCGAACGAGCGTTTCAGAAATTTCTCCAGATGTTCCTCTGTGCTTTTACGTCCATTCTCCATCAAATCAGAATTGTCCACGGGCCCTATTTAACAGATACGATATCATTTTTCACCGGAGGGCTGCACACACGCAGGCACGCCGCCATCTTCTCCTCCCGCCAATTTGATACATAATATCCACTGTTGATGTGTTCTGTAAAAGTTTGCACCTCATGGATTTTGATCTTGACCCAGGTGTCATCCACATACCTGAACCTGGGTAATGTTCCATGGAAGGTATTCAAGGCTGTTCTTTCTACTTCTTCCATGTATAAGTTGGCTACAATAGGAGACACCGGTGAACCCATGGTGCACTGTGTTTCTGCCCGTAGAAGACATCTTTGTATTTGAAATAGTAGTGTTGAGACAAAGATTGAGTAAAGTACATACCTGAACCGAGTTGAGCGTGGTTCTACTGTCCAGGATACTATCCTGATGTAGCCATTTTCTTACTGCCTTGATAGCTTCTGAAGTGGGCACAGATGTGAATAAAGACGTGACATCACACGACACCATGGTCTTGTCTGTACTCAGCTTCAGATGCTGATCTTTCTCAGCAAAGTCCTTGGAATTTTGGATGTGGTGTGGAGTGTTGCTGACCAAAGGTGTGAGAATGATGGTAAGGTATTTCACAATGTTGTAAGCATCTGAGTTAGTGCTGCTCACAATTAGCCTGAGAGGGACTCTTTGCTTTGCTTGTGGATCTTGGGGGCGTCCATCTTCTTGACAACACAGCAAGTCCAGTTGCCTTGATTTACTACTGCTTGATATACAATGAGCTGGATGACTGAGAACCTTCGTAGACAATGTTGAGGGAATTAAATCTGGAGGGACGAGGGGTGGGGGAGGTTAGAATGGAGGAAAACAGAGATCCAGAGGGCTCTATGGTTGGCGATTACAGAGGTGGGAAACAACAAGGACATGGAAAGAGTTCCTCCTGTTTTACTTATGATATGGAGGCCATTCAGCCCAATAAGTCTATGCCCATTCTATAACACCAATCCCATTTCCCCATTTATTTCCCTGTAACGTATTCTCTCTCACATTCCCATCAATCATGATATCATTTTTATCTAAAATAAGTAAACTTAATGGTGAGGTTAACTGACTATTGTCAGAAATCCCTATCAGGCTTAAAGTAACAAGAGTCAGCATGGTAATAGACCCTGTGACCTAACTGGTCCATACTGACCAAATTGTTCACCTAACCTAGTCCCATTTGTCTGCATTTGGCCCAAATCCCTCTAAACCTTTCTTATCCATGTCTTTGATATTGTAGCCATCTCTACCACTTCCTCTGACAGCTTATTCCATACACAGATCACTCTCTGGGTCTAACAATTGCCTCTCAGGGCCCTTTCAAATCTCAAACCTCAAACCTCTTATCTCAAACCTCTGCCCTCTAGTTTTTGATTCCCCAGCCCTGAGAGAAACAAAAACAGTATACGTTCACCGTATCTATGCTCCTCATGATTTCATGCACCTCTGTAAGGCAATAACTGCTGGAGCCTCGAGCTTCAGGTTTGTTTCTGAAACTGTCCATCCTGTTCTGGCCATCACGAATAAAGGGGAAAGATGTAAGTCCGTTACAAAGGAGTTTATATTTAAAGGAACTAGATTCAAAGGGGAGATGGGGAAATTGGTTTAACCCAGAAAGCAGTGGCATCTGGAACTCATTGCCTGGAAGGGTGGGAGGCACATAAACCCCCACCACACTTAAACAGTACTTGGCCGTGTTCTTGAAGAGCAATGACCTGCAGGGCAAAAAGGAAGTCGGGCAGCCCCCTGGCAACCAGCACAGACACAATGGGCCAAATGGCCTCCTTCTGTGTTGTAAATATTTGGTGAGAGAGGCAAGGTGGGACAAGAGTTGGGGGAGGTGTGGATTTAACGGTTTGTAGTTTGAGGCCTTGCGGATTCAGGAACCCATAGAGGTTGAGCAGAAAGTGATGAGTGAATGTTGACAGAGGTAGAACAAGGACAGCTTGTATCCTGCTGCTTCCAGACTCTCGAACGGACCTCTTGTCTGCTATAAAATTAACTCTAGACCTCCCAATCCGCCTCGTCATGGTCCTTGAACCTTGTGGTCTACCTGCACTGCACTTTCTCTGTAACACTATATGATGACGATGATGACGTCAACTCAGACCATGAGAGGCTTTTTCATGCCTTACAAGGTGCAGTTCGAAAGGCTGTGTGGGGCGCCGCTCCTCGCACAGACACTTTAATAATAAACCAATTTCTGTTTTCCTTTTTCCTGCATTAGTGCACTCCTGTATGGAATGATGTGTCTCTATGGCATGTAAAATCAAATGTTTTCCACTGTATCTTGGCATGTGTGACAATAATAAAGCTGGAAGGTGGAAAGCTGGCCTCGACAATGGAACTGCTCCCCTGTGCCGGGGAGGTAACTGGAGCTTTCTACTCTAAACATGTACAGAAGGCCTTTCTATTGGGTCTCTCAGTGAGTGGAGCGGAGACTCCCTCATTTTACAGCACACAAAGTGACACACATTGTATCAGGTCAAATAAAGCAAATTCCAGAGTTTCTAAGTCTCAGCAAAACTCTACCCACAAGGACACAATAAATCGGAGTAGGAGGAATCTGTTTGACCACCCGCCCCCATGTTTGTCCACCTTGTTGTTCCATATAATCACATCTGATTTTCCACCTCAGCGCCAATTTCCTGAACTATCTCCATATCCCTGAATATTCAAAACCCCTGTCAACTTCTGTCTCAAATATCCTCACCAACTGACCCACAACAACCCCCAAAAGAGCTGCAAAGATTCACCACCCTCTGGGTGAAAAACTTCTCCCCACCTCAGTCCTGAGTGGCTGACCCCTTTTCCCATGACTCTGACCCTTGGGTCTGGACAGCCCAGCAAGTGGAGACACCAACTCCACAGAAGATGCTCATGATGATTAATTCCTGACCTGACACATGAACTGTGCCTTTCTCTCCACAGTGGGTGTCAGAGTATTACCAGTGTTTGGTGGATTCATAGGGTTATAGAGCTCTGCAGCACAGAAGTATGTCCTTCAGCCCATCTAGTCTATACTGAACTATTATTCTGCCTGGACCATAGCCCTCTATAACCCTACCATCCCTGTACCTATCCAAACTTCTCCTAATGGTTGGAATTAAGCTCACATCCACAATTTCCACTGGCAGCTTGTTCCACACTCTCATGACCCGCTGAGTGAAGAAGTTTTCCCTCATGTTCCCCTTAAACTTTTCACATTTCACCCTTAACCCATGACCTCTGGTTGTAGTCCAACCCAACCTCAGTGAAAAAAGTCTGCTTACATTTACCCTATCTATATCCCTCATAATTCTGTGTACCTCTGTCAAATCTGCCCTCATTCTCCTACGCTCCAGGGAATCAAGTCCTAACCTGTTCAATCTTTCCCCATAACTCAGGTCCTTAAGTCCTGGCAACATCCTTGTAAATGTTCTCTATATTCTTCAAACCTTATTGATATCTCTCCTGTAGGTAGGTGACCAGAACTGGACACAATACTACAAATTAGGCTTCACCAACATAGAACATAGAATAGTACAGCACAGTACAGGCCCTTCAGCCCACAATGTTGTGCCGACCCTCAAACTCTGCCTCCCATATAATCCTCCACCTTAAATTCCTCCATATACCTGTCTAGCAGTCTCTTAAACTTCACTAGTGTATCTGCCTCCACCACTGACTCAGGCAGTGCATTCCACGCACCAACCACTCTCTGAGTAAAAAACCCTCCTCTAATATCCCCCTTGAACTTCCCACCCCTTACCTTAAAGCCATGTCCTCTTGTATTGAGCAATGGTGCCCTGGGGAAGGGGGGGCTGGCTATCCACTCTATCTATTCCTCTTATTATCTTGTACACCTCTATCATGTCTCCTTTCATCCTCCTTCTCTCCAAAGAGTAAAGCCCTAGCTCCTTTAATCTCTGATCATAATGCATACTCTCTAAACCAGGCAGCATCCTGGTAAATCTCCTCTGTACTCTTTCCAATGCTTCCACATTCTTCCTATAGTGAGGCGACCAGAACTGGACACAGTACTCCAAGTGTGGCCAAACCAGAGTTTTATAGAGCTGCATCATTACATCGCGACTCTTAAACTCTATCCCTCGACTTATGAAAGCTAACACCCCATAAGCTTTCTTAACTACCCTATCCACCTGTGAGGCAACTTTCAGGGATCTGTGGACATGTACCCCCAGATCCCTCTGCTCCTCCACACTACCAAGTATCCTGCCATTTACTTTGTACTCTGCCTTGGAGTTTGTCCTTCCAAAGTGTACCACCTCACACTTCTCCGGATTGAACTGCATCTGCCACTTCTCAGCCCACTTCTGCATCCTATCAATGTCTCTCTGCAATCTTTGACAATCCTCTACACTATCTACAACACCACCAACCTTTGTGTCGTCTGCAAACTTGCCAACCCACCCTTCTACCCACAGATCCAGGTCGTTAATAAAAATCACGAAAAGTAGAGGTCCCAGAACAGATCCTTGTGGGACACCACTAGTCACAATCCTCCAGTCTGAATGTACTCCCCCCACCACGACCCTCTGCCTTCTGCAGGCAAGCCAATTCTGAATCCATCTGGCCAAACTTCCTTGGATCCTATGCCTTCTGACTTTCTGAATAAGCCGACTGTGTGGAACCTTGTCAAATGCCTTAATAAAATCCATATAGATCACATCCACTGCACTACCCTCATCTATATGCCTGGTCACCTCCTCAAAGAACTCTATCAGGCTTGTTAGACATGACCTGCCCTTCACAAAATCATGCTGACTGTCCCTGATCAGACCATGATCCTCTAAATGCCTATAGATCCTATCTCTAAGAATCTTTTCCAACAGCTTTCCCACCACAGACGTAAGGCTCACTGGTCTATAATTACCCGGACTATCCCTACTACCTTTTTTGAACAAGGGGACAACATTTGCCTCCCTCCAATCCTCCGGTACCATTCCCGTGGACAACGAGGACATAAAGATCGTAGCCAGAGGCTCAGCAATCTCTTCTCTCGCCTCGTGGAGCAGCCTGGGGAATATTCCATCAGGCCCCAGGGACTTATCTGTCCTAATGTATTTTAACAACTCCAACACCTCCTCTCCCTTAATATCAACATGTTCCAGAACATCAACCTCACTCATATTGTCCTCACCATCATCAAGTTCCCTCTCATTGGTGAATACCGAAGAGAAGTATTCATTGAGGATCTCGCTCACTTCCACAGCCTCCAGGCTCATCTTCCCACCTTTATCTCTAATCGGTCCTACCTTCACATAATTGAAGAATGCCTTGGGGTTTTCCTTTACCCTACTCGCCAAGGCCTTCTCATGCCCCCTTCTTGCTCTTCTCAGCCCCTTCTTAAGCTCCTTTCTTGCTTCCCTATATTCCTCAATAGACCCAGCTGATCCTTGCTTCCTAAACCTCATGTATGCTGCCTTCTTCCTCCTGACTAGATTTTCCACCTCACTTGTCACCCATGGTTCCTTCACCCTACCATTCTTTATCTTCCTCACCGGGACAAATTTATCCCTAACATCCTGCAAGAGATCTCTAAACATCGACCAAATGTCGATAGTACATTTCCCTGCAAAAACATCATCCCAATTCACACCTGCAAGTTCTAGCTTTATAGCCTCATAATTTGCCCTTCCCCAATTAAAAATTTTCCTGTCCTCTCTGATTCTATTCTTTTCCATGATCATGCTAAAGGCCAGGGAGCGGTGGTCACTGTCCCCCAGATGCTCACCCACTGAGAGATCTGTGACCTGTCCCGGTTCATTACCTAATACAAGATCTAGTATGGCATTCCTCCTAGCCAGCCTGTCAACATATTGTAACAGGAATCCGTCCTGGACACACTTAACAAACTCTGCCCCATCTAAACCCTTGGAACTAATCAGGTGCCAATCAATATTAAGGAAGTTAAACAACTTCCCTAATATTAAGCAATAACATCTTAAACAACTTCAACATAACATCCCAACTCCTGTCCTCAATACTTTGATTTATGAAGGTCTACAGATCCGGAGGCATGTGTTCATATCCCACCAAGACAGTTGGGAATTTAAATTCAACTAATTAACTAAAGCTGGTCTCAGTAACGGTTACAATGAAATCACTGGTACAAACCCATCTAGTTGGCTGACGTCCTTCACGAAGATAAAAGAAACCTGCCATCCTTACCCAGTTGTGCCTCCTCATTTCAGGGGCAGTTAAGGATGGGCAACAAATGCTGGCGCTGCCAACGATGCCCATCTTGTGAATGCCTGGATGGCAACTGGCTGTTGCACTTGGAGGACCCCTTGTGGCCATTCTATTAGTTGCCTTCAGTTTACTCCAGAAAGACTTGTCTTTCTATAGCACATTTCATCACAATTCAGGATTAGCCCAAGGTGTTTTACAGCTTGTCAAGTGCAATTTCTATTGAATGGTCAGAAACCCAATGGCCAATCTGAGCTGCCAATCAGGTGATAATTCTGTTTCAGCAATGCTGGTTGAAAGGTAAATGTCAGGCCCACGTTTCCAGGGAGAATTCCCCTATTGCTCTTTAAAATAGTGTCCCTGTATCTCTCCCATCTACCTAAGAGATAAGCTTGAATTCCCTTTAGTGGTTATCTGATCATATTTGATGTTATTGTCCATCCCCATCACCTACACCATCTTTTCTAGTGAACACAGCGACAGCATGCTGGCAGCAAGTACAACTATTAACTACTTTGTTACTTACACTTTTTATCAGAAACAATCACTGCAATTAATAGCCTGTAACTTCTCTTTTGGAGTTGAGGTTTTGAACTGCTTGTACTACCTGGCATTTTTGTGCTGGGAACTGAAGTCTCGAAGGTGCAGGACGATTGTGGTGTGGTGTGTGTGGGCCAAATCGAGGTGCTGATGCCCGGGCCTGAGAGCAGGAAACAAGCTAATGTTTGGCCATTGCTGGAGCAGACCTGGAGGCGATTCGAAGCAGCAGAACTGAGGCGAAGCAGAGTTGAGGCCCAAGAGCGAGAAACAACCCGCTGTTTGTCTGATTTAAGTGCCAGACCAGTTTGAGAAAGTCAGGGTGTCGGGGCTGGAAGCAAGGGACAGGCCAATGTTCAGCTCGCTGCTCTGCCAGGTTTACTCGTCTGCATTGAACTGAGGCTGTGGCCTGCAACTAACCGGTTCTTGGACCGCCTGCGGTGATGACTGGCTTCATGTCTGTGGACTCACTCTTGTGAACTTCAGTTCTGAATGTTTTTTGCTTCTTTCATTGTTTGCATGACTTGGTTCTTTTCTGCACATTGAGCGTTTGACAGTCTTCTTTAAAAGGTTCTATTGGGTTTCTTTGTTTTGTGGCTGCCTGTAAGGAGACGAATCTCAAGGTTGTATATAGTACACACACTTTGATAATAGATGTACTTTGAACTTTGAACTTAATCCCCTCCAACTCACAGAGATCTCTAATCTGTGATCCTTTACACTTGTGCACTAGAAATAACATCAAACATTAAATAATCTTGAACTTTCTCCTTTTGTTCCACTACTGGCCGCCTAGGCCACAAGCTTTGGAATTCTATTGATTAAACCTCTCCTGCTCTCTTCCTTCCCTAATACTGACCTTCTGGTTACGTCATGTCCTGCTGTGGCAATTCGAAGCAAGAGGCTGCAGAGAGCAGCGGACTCAGGCTGGTCCATCACAGCTAGTGACAGCATCAATAGGAGCTACTGCTTCAAGAAGGTGGCATCTGCTATCAAGGATCCCACCACCCAGGCTGGGCCCTCTTCTCACAGCTAACATTGGGTAGGAGGTACAGAAGCCTGACATCCTTCACCACCAAGTTCGGGAACAGTGATTTCCCTTCAACCATCAGGTTCTTGAACCATCCGGTGCAACCTTAATCACTGCAACACCAACGGAACACCACAGATCAAATCTTGCACTACAATGGACTTGTTTCTGATTGTGTCTTTGTTTTTGCATTAATACTTGTTTTGCAGTCTTTTTTAAAATTCACTACTTTCTACAATTTATGTTCTGTGTGATGTTTGTACCGATGCTGCTCCAATTTTTTCATTGTACTGATACCCCACCGCACTTGTCACATGACAATAGACTTCTCTTGACTTGACTATCTCTCTATGTAGTTCAATGTCAACATCCGATTGACAATGCTCTTCTGAGGCATATAGAGATGCTTTACTACATTAAAGGTACTTTATACTGTAAATGCAACTAAGATAAACTACAAGGGGGCCTAGGGGAGAGAATGGGAAAATGGTGTTGAAGCCAAGATTGGATCAGCGTTGATCTTATTGAGTGGGGCAGCAGGCTCAAGGGGCCAAACAGCCTTCTCCTGCGCATCATCATAGAGAGGGCCACCAGGGAAGCAGGCCTTTCAGCCCATAGTCTATGCTGACCCTTAACACTAATCCTATGTTATTCTTCCCACATTCCCCAACTTCTCCCAACAGTGAGGCCCTCATTACACTGGGCAAACCACACTTACACCATCCAACACCAGAATCCTAAAACAAACCCTCTATTCCATCCTCTGTCACAGGGTGAGACCACCAGATGGACAGAGGAGAAGATTTAGGAATATGCACAAAGCCTCTGTGAAGGAATGCAACAGGCCTACAAAGAATTCCAGACCTGCAGACTCAGTGGATAAAGTGCAGTGTCGAGAGCCTTGCACCAGGAGCGCAGAGTATCAAACGGACTACATTCCTCACAAACTGCCCGGCCTTCTCGATACCTGGTGCAGACCTGTGGGAGAGTTTGCAAGCCACACATCATCAGAACCCGTGGAACCAGAACAGAAAACAAGTCCGCTGTTCACCCTCAATCTCCAGGGGCCGCCCGTCACCCTCCATTCAGAGGGACTGCCTGTCACTCTCCATCCCCAAGGATCACCCGTCACCCTTGATCCTAAGGAAAAGATGATTGGTTAGTGAAGTAACCATTCATTTTCATTAATGAGTTGGGGAAATGTATTCATGGATACCCCAGCATGGGGTTGGAAATCAGTTCTGCCACTATCTTTGCAACTTTCTCAGCAATGTGTCCTTGAACCCCTACAAAGCAAATTTTAAGTCACTGTGACCTGTTACCAATAAGGTCTGAACTGTAATGTGTTAAAACTTGCTTGAGGGACTGTGGCCTCACTGTCTTTTTTTAAAATCTCCATAAATGGGATTTATTAAGCACCTCCGACTGCAGGAGTTGTCCTTGGCAAGTATTCCCAATTTACTTTGGCAACCATTTCCTGGAATGGGATGTGGAAAGTTGGGATGAATACTGTGGTATGCAGGCAGAATAAACACAATTCCAATAAGGCCACAGGCCTTTGATGTCACCAGGCAACTAAGAGGCATCAACGTTGTGGCTTGGGAAAGGAAAAGTTGCTCTCACCAATCACAAAACATTTTATAACAACGTCACATTGCTAAAGACACTGCGCCATGGCAGAGTGCTAATCCTTCATTTCAAATACATTTTTCTCTTACAGATTTCTGTAGTTTACCATGGAGAGCATTCTGACAGGCTACATCATCGCCTGGTATAGAGGCTCAAAATCACAGGATCGCGAGAAGCTGCAGAGGGCTGTAGACTCAGATGACCGTTGTCAAAAGCTCTTGGTTGTGAATTTTTTTTAGATTATGAGGACATGCAGTCCTCTTTTATTGTCATTTAGTGATGCATGCATTAAGAAGGAAACTGATCCAACCGAGGAAGACTCAAAGGGTTCCTGGGGAGCAAGGCCTGGCCTTGCTGCTGCACGATGTTCCAGTCAGCAGGACGTTGCTGCGTCACCTGTACCTAGTGGCGGAGTATCTCCAAGAAAACACTTTCAACCACAAGTCACAGGTCCATCAGGGAATTGTCAGCACAGAATGTCCTGCAGGTACTGTGCGACAAGGAAGTGGGGTGGTTCTCTAAGCAAACTGTCCAAACCACCTGGCAGAAGGTCTGATCACCAGATCTCACTGAAAAGCACCAGGACCTCACTTGGATGGGGGGAGGGGGGGACCTTCTCAGTCAGATCCTTGCTACACGGTCAGGATCTCATTCTCAACTCAAGCTGCGATGAGGATGAGACAATAGCCCAGCTCTTTGTGGACTGTGGGTTTGCAAGTAAGGTCTGGAAAATGATGCAAGGGTCCTGCTTCATCCCCGGCAGCTGTGTGGAACAAAGGAGTCTCTGACCGACGGGCTGTTCCCAGGGTCACACACCAAGACAGACATCGACTGTTGCTGAAAGGTCATCAGCCCAGTGAAAGATGCACTTTGGTCTGCCCGAGACTTGTTGGTCTGCCACTACAGTGGGGAGCCCATAATGGAGGGCTGCCGGCCAGCACATTCCAGGCTGCAGGAAGATGTGCTGAGGGACGTGCTAAAGCTCGGTGCAGCCAATGCGAAGGCTCTGTGGAGACGTGTGCTGATAGCATTTACCGTGTACATTTTGAAATTCTAAAAAAGCTTTTGGCTCCCCAGGAACCCTTTGAGTCTTCCTCGGTTGGATCAGTTTCCTTCTGAGGCAGTTTAGCCATGATGCTCTAATTTTCTGCACATCAGAGCTAACCAGAATGGCATAAAAACATGAAAATAGGCCTCTCTGCTCTCCTCCCAAGCAGTAGTCTGAATCACGTGCTCAGCTGGTTGCAGTGTAGGGTAATGTAATTGGCAAAAATGTACATAATTCACAGCCACCGACATTGAGTGAGGGGTCATTTTAACAGGCTGGTTTGACGTGATGACATAATTATGTAAAGAGCTTTTTTAAACTGTGCTTTGTGTTCAGTGTTTGGAGTACAATAAATGAGTTGCTATGGTGTTTCTTAAACATAAAACGCATCACACCATTTTATTTGGGAAAACCCACATTGGTGACCCTGATCGATGAGGACAATTCCAGAGTTATTGAACATGTCAGCCAATGTAGTTGCTTTGAAACTGCCGGAGTTTTGGGAGCAAAATGCCGTTGCTTGGTTTGTACAGGCCGAGGCCCAATTTGCACTGCAAAAAATTCTCCACTGACAACACCAAATTCTACTTTATGGTAGCGTCGCTCAGCAGTTCCACAGCATTGAGAGTGGTGAGTCTACTAGAACACCCATCTGAACACAATAAAAACTGATAGCTGAAAACTCACCTTTTACAGACTACCAGAGTCTGAACGCACCATACATGTTGCTCTTCTTGCCCGGCCTCAGGGATGCTAAGCCTTCGGAGCTAATGGACCACATGCTGCTTCTCCTGGGAAATCAGCATCCTTGTTTTATTTTTAAAGAACTCTTCATTCAGCAAATGCCTGATCAGGTTCACATAGGCCTCACTAATGAAGGACTGCAGTGAGCTTGCTAAAATGGCTGACAGTCTACACTCAGCTGGGCAGAGGTGCACCATTCCTCCTCTCTCCCCTGCCTTGATAAGCCCGGTCAGCAAGGCCCCCAACGTGAGGATGCCCACGGCTGCCAGATGACACCAGGCCTGTGATTTTACCACAGTGGTACGAACATTGGGAAATGCCGACTACCTTGCAGCTTTGGCAGTGCCAACACTTTGGGACATCAGAGGTCTGTGAACACCATGGGTTCCAGCTACCAGATTGTCTACTGTTCACTGCAGACACCCTTTCAGGACGACGTTTCCTGGGTGTCACAGGTGCTCAAGAGGGTGTGCTCCCAGCATCGCCTATTGATGAGAGGCAAAAGGCGACAGAACCTCGCTGGAGGCCGCCAATGGCAGCAGGAATCCAGACTTACGGGACAGGACGGGTGACGCTCTGCTTCAGTGGGTGATGTTACACAGGGGACCTCATCCTGGCTGAAGTGGCTAGACCTCTGCTCGATGCAGATTTCCTGTGTGCCCGAGGACTGTCAGTCGATCTGAAGAACTGACGGCTTGTGGATGTCAAGGACTATGGGTCATTACCCTGCTCCCCCCCGTAAGTTCCCCACAACGACTCTGTCAAACGCAGGCACCACCACGTGAGTTTACTCGACTGCTGGGCGAATTCCCAGACCTCACCAAGCCCACACTCTCCACTACAGTCACGAAACATCGGGGTCGAGCACTACGTTCCACAACTGGCCCGCCAGCCCGTGCCTACGCACATAGATGGGACCCAGAGAAGCTGGCAACCGCAAGGGCAGAGTTTGCCAACGTGGAAAGACTTGGCATTGTACGCTGGTGGAATAGTTCCTGGGCTTCACCCCTCAATCCGATGGCGGTTGCCACCCATGTGGCGATTACCAATGCCTTAACAAGGTCACCACCCCCGATCGTTACCCAGTCCCACACATCCAAGACTTTTCAGCATGTTTAGCTGGAAAATTAATGTTTTCCAAAGTTGATTTAGTTAGGGGTTACCATCAGGTACATGTGTGCTCAGAGGACATTCCCAAAACAGCTGCAATAACCCCAGTTTGCCTCTTTGAGTTTCTACACATGCAACTTGGACTGAAAAATGCAGCACAGACTTTCCAACGGCTGATGGGCTCTGGATTAAAAGACTTAGATTTTCTTTTTTGTTTACCTGGATGACATATTTGTCTCCAGTGCATCCAAATCCAAACATGTATCTCATCTCCGCACACTTTTTGAGTGCTTCAGCCAACACAGGTTGATTATTAACCCTGCTAAATGCCTGTTTGGATTGTCAACCATTGACTTTCTTGGCCTTCACATCTCTGCAGAAGGTGCAAAACCCCTCCCATCAAAAGTAGCCGCTATTATGGATTTCCCACCATCCCACACTATTAAAAACTACAAGAGTTTTTAGGCACGGTGAATTTTTATCACCGCTTCATTCCACGAGCTGCTGAGCCCTTGCTTCCTCTGTGTAGTGTGCTTAATGGTAATACCCCTAATCACATGGTTTACTGGTCGGTGGACATGACCAGGGCATTTGATGATACCAAACGAGCCCTTTCCGAAGCGACCCTACTGGTGCACCCACTCCCCAACACTCCTATACTGGTGCTTCAAACTATGCTGTGGGTGCTGTGCGCAAACAGTTAGTCGGAGGCGGGTGGCAACTGCTCGCATTCTTCAACTGGCAGCTCTGTCCCCCTGAGCGTTTGACCGTGAGCTTTTCGGTCTCTAACTGGCTGTCTGCCATTTTTGTTTTTGGCTCAAGGGTCGCCATTTCACAGCGTTCGTTGACCAGAAACCCCTTGTACACACGATGGCCAAAATAGCAGACCCTTGGTCTACACGGCAGCTGGCCTACACATCCAAGTTCACAACTGATATACAATCTGTCAAGGGGAGAAATATTGCTGTGGCTGATGGCCCCTCATGGCCAGCCATTGAGGCCGTACACATAGGGGTTCACTATGCCGACATAGCAGGCAGCCAAACTACTGACTCAGAGGTCCAGGCTTACTGAACAGCAGTCAACGGGCCTGCAGTTGGCTGACATTAAGTCTGGGGAAGCTGGGGTTTCTCTCCTGCGTGATGGTTGCCCTCGCCCCGTCGTGCCCACAACCTGGAGGCAGACTGTTTTTGACTCCATACTTGGCCTCTTGCATCCAGGCCAGAAGGCCTCACAGAAACTGTTTCCACTAAAGTTTGAGTGGCATGTCCTTTGAACGGACGTACGTGATTGGACGGCAGCCCATGTGGAGAGCCAGTGGGCAAAAATTAACGTGCCATTGGCACCTTTGAGGTGCCTGAGTGACAGTTTGACCATCAAACCTGGTTTGTGGACCTGGTTGCTCCTCATCACCCTCCCCTCCCCCCACGAGGTTTCGCACATCTCCTTACCTTGGTGGACCATACCACCAGGTGGCCAGAGGTTGTCCCTCGAGCACCAACGACAGCCACAGACGTGGCTCAGGCATTGATCAGCACAGTTTGGCACCCCATCGGATATTTCCTCTGATTGCAGACCCCAATTCATATCAGACCTCTGGGCTGCGATGGGCCAGAACTTCAGCATTAGGCAACATCACACCACAGCGTATCACCCACAGTCCAATGGCCTATGCCAGCGGTTTCACTGCTCCTTAAAGGCTGCCCTGAGGGCTTCCCTGACTGATGAGTGTTGGCAAGATCGTCACCCATGGATCCTGCTGGGGCTCGGAACAGCTCCAAAAGGGGACCGCCTGTCATCTGTGGCTGAGTTGGGATACGGGCAGCTGTTACGAGTGCCAGGTGATTTTATTCCTGATGCCATGACCATCTGGTCAGCCTCTCAACAGCGTTCCCTCCTCCTCAGTAAATTCAGTTCCTTTTCACCTATTCCTACTCCCACCATGGCATACAGTAACCCAGATCCCCGTTCATCTACATTCCACCTCGTTTGTTTTCGTCTGCCATGATACACACCAATATCCCCTTAGGCCCCCTTACCATGGCCCGTAACACATTTTGTGACAGAGAGAAAAGACTTTTATCATAGATAAGAAGGGTAGACCTGACGTATTTCAGTAAACCACCTTAATCCAGCTCACCAAGGTTTGGTGGATTCCACAACTATGCCCCGTGACCATGACCGTGTCAACACTCATCTGGATGAGCCAGAGGCCTTTGCTGTTCCTCCATCATGGAACACAGGACCCAAGCCAAGCGGCCCACCCGCGCCCTGCACAGGCTCACATGCTGGTTTCAGTGAACTCTGGGGGTGGGGGACCTGTGTAGGGTAATGTAATTGGTAGAAATGTACATAATTCACAGCCGCTAACACTTTAAGAGGCTGGTCTGACATGATGATGTAATTACGTAAAGAGTTTTTACCGTGCTTTGTGTTCAGTGTTGGTACGGTTTTTCTTAAACATAAAACACCTCTGCTGATTTTATTTGCAAAAACCAACACTAGTATCCCAGCTACACACATCAAAGTTGCTGGTGAACGCAGCAGGCCAGGCAGCATCTCTAGGAAGAGGTACAGTCGACGTTTCAGGCTGAGACCCTTCGTCAGGACTAGTATCCCATTCACTTAACGATTTATTTACTGCGTCACCTGGTTCCTGCTTCATTCGGCAGCTCCAGTCATTCCATGCACTTTAAATTATTAGATTAGATTAGATTATGGATAAATGAATGGTCACCTTTGTCAATTCTGACTCACCCACCCTTGCACACTTGCAAGGAACTGAGAGTGAGATGGTCGGCCACGCCGCAGTACCGGTTATCGGCGGCAGGTGGCGATGTGAGCACACCGATCAACGGCACCGCCGGCTGGTCTGGGAGCGGTGAGAGTTTTTCAGGCGCAGTGTTCTCCAAGTTCCCTCGATAGCCCCAAGAGCGCAATAACAATCATTTATTAAATTATTGAAATTCAAAACAAAATTTTACCTTCTAACCCTTCTTTTATTAAGCAATGCATTCACTGGGAGGCTGTCAGTGTTAACTGGGGAGTGCATTATTCTTGATAAAGCAAGGATATTAAAGCATGCGAAGACAGGGTTGCTTTAAGGAGTTAGGTCATGGGTCAGTCTGATTATTTTGAATGCTTGAACAGTCTCGAAGGGCCGAACGCTCTGCAGCTGTCGACACGTGGAGATTAAACCGTTCAGTACAGAGTAGAAAGAAAGCTTCGCACTGTGTAATACCATATTCGCTCGCAGGATGTCCCCAAAGTACCTCTCAGAATCAGAATCAGGTTTAGTATCACTGGCATACGTGGTGAAATTTGTTGTTTCCCGGCAGTAGTACAGTGCAATACATAATAACAGGGCCAACCAATCTCCCAAATAGCCAACCCGAGCTACCAATATTCTGCAATATATCAAACATAATAATAAAATATCTATAAATTACAATAAGAATACATAATTAAATAAGCAGTGTAAAAAGAGAGCAAGCAAAAGAAAAAAAGCAACACACACAAAATGCTGGAGGAACTCAGCAGGTCAGGACGCGTCTATGCAAAAGAGTACAGTCGACGTTTCAGGCTGAAATCCTTCATCAGGACGCGTGGTGAAGAGTCTCAACCCAAAATATCAAAACCAGAGGAGAGGAGATTTACAAGGATGTTGCCTGGATTGGGGAGCATGCTTTATGAGAATAGGTTGAGTGAACTTCGCCTTTTTTCCTTCGAGCGACGGAGGATGAGAGGTGACCTGATAGATGTGTATAAGGTGATGAGAGGCATTGATCGTGTGGATAGTCAGAGGCTTTTTCCCAGGGCTGAAATGGCTAACACAAGAGGGCACAGTTTTATGGTGCTTGGAAGTAGGTACAGAGGAGATGTCAGAGGAGATGTCAAGTTTTTTACGCAGAGAGTGGTGAGTGCGTGGGATGGGCTGCCGGTGACGGTGGTGGAGGCGGATACGATACGGTCTTTTAAGAGACTCCTGAACAGGTACATGGAGCTTAGAAAAATATAGGGCTATGGCTAACCCTAGGTAATCTCTAAAGTAGGGACATGTTCGGCACAGCTTTGTGGGCTGAAGGGCCTGTATTGTGCTGCAGGTTTTCTATGTTTTGTATGTGTTGCTTTGGATTTCCAGCATCTGCAGATTTTCTCATGTTTGAGAAAAACAGTGAGGTAGTGTACATGGGTTCATTGTTCATTCAGAAGTGTGATGGAGGGAAGAAGCTGCTCCTAGAACATTGAGTGTGTGTCCTCAGACTCCTGTACCTCCTCTCTGCTGGCAGCAATGAGAGTAGGGCATGTCCTCTGTGATGGGGTCTTTAATTCGCCTAATGATGGATGCTGCCATTTTGAGGCAACGCCTATTGAAGATGTCCTCAATGCTGGGGGGGCTAGTGCCCATGATGGAACTGGCCAAGCAGCTTTTCCGATCCTGTGCAAAGCCCCCTCCATACCAGACCAATTAGGATGCTCTCTACACTACATCAGTAGAAATTTGCTAGTCTCCTCAAACTCCAAATGAAATATAGCTGCTGTCATGCCTTCTTTGTGATTGCATCAATATGTTGGGCCCAGGGTTGATCTTCAGAGATGCTGACACCCAGGAACTTGAAACTGCTCACCCTCTCCACTCCTGATCCCTCAATGAGGACTGGTGTGTGTTCCTTCATCTTCCCCTTCCTGAAGTCCACAATCAGCTCCTTGGTCTGGCTGGCATTGAGTGCGATGTTGTTGTTGCGACACCACTTAACCAGCTGATCTATCTCACTCCTGTACGTCTCCTCATCACCACCTGAGATTCTGCCAACAATGGTGGTATTGTTGGCAAATTCATAGATGGCACGTGAGCTGTGCCTAGCCATAATCATGGGTGTAGGAAAGTAGAGCAGTGGGCTAAACACACATTCTTGAGGTGCACCAGTGATGAGGAAATGTTATTTCAGATCTGCGCTATGATCTTCCGCTGAGGAAGTCAAGGATCCAGTTGGAAGGTATAGGGGCCCAGGTTTGGAGATGGTGATTAGAACTGTGGGTATGATGGTAGAATGCTGAGCTGTTGGTGTCATCTCAGAAATGGGGCAGCCAATTTGCACAGAGCAAGATCCCAAGAAAGCACTGTATTATCGAGTTCTTGTCTTATTTGGGAAGGCTGGGAAGGAAAGGGAGCTGGAATCAGAGGTGGAGGAAGGGGAGGAGTACGAGCTGGTGGCTGATAAGTGAAACCAGGTGAGTGGGGAGGGGGGAATGAAGTGAGAAGGTGGGAGGTGAAGGGTGAAGGGTGAATGGCTGAAGAAGTAATCTGAAAAAGAGGCATGGGGCCTGGTGAGTACATGGTTGAAGAGTCAGAGAGCAGCAGCGACGACAGAGGAGGAGCAGTGAGAGAGGATCTCACGGTACTCCCGTTGAAGATTTAAACCTTCAGCCTTTTATATTTCCACTTCGAGCCTTCCAGCTTTTTACTTCATCCCCCTCACCTGCTAGCTTGTACCTTCTCCCCCTCCCCACCTCAATTCTTAATATTCTGGCTTCTGCCCACTTCCTGGCCTGAAACATCAACTGTTTATTTCCCACCATAGCTACTGCTTGACCAGCTGAGTTCCTCCAGAGGTTGTGTGCTGCTCAGTTTTTAATGAGCCTCTCAGTTCCAGACACCCTGATCCCAACCTCGTGAAGTTTGTACATTCTCCTTGTCACTCCTTCATGAGAGACAGGAGCAGAATCACGGCCTTGGGAGATAGGTTTCAGGCACGTGACTGACCTGCCCAGTGATGGTGTGTAACTGGGGCCTTGACAGTGCAGAGGACACTGACATTGGTTCACTAATCCTTCCTGTGGATTTGGAGGCCGTTGAGGAGACGGTGTTGGTGGGATTCCTCTATTACTCTGCTGTAGGTAGTTTTACCTCAGAAAGCTCTCTTTGAGATGTAAAAAATGATGAGAAGCATGGATAGAGTGAACAGCCAGAGACTTTTTCCCCAGGATGGAAATGACTAATACGAAGGGGCATAATGTTTAGGTGATTGGAGGCAAGTCAAGGGGAATGTTGGAGGTAGCTTTTTTACAGTGTGGTGGGTGTGTGGAATGCGCAGACTTCTGAGATAAGTACATGGATGAAAGAACCTTGTGCTGGGTCCCCACATACGATTGTAGGTTCAAGATCCACCAACAGGCAGTTCAACACTACCAGCAGCTCTCTCGCCACTGATGATTGCCAAAGGGCAAAGGTCAGAGGGCGTGCTGAGGCCAGAGGGCTGGGAGGTGCCAATGTGCGGAATCTCAAGTACCACCATTTGGAAGGAAGCACCGAGGTCAATCATGGAGCTTGTCTGGAGGAGGTTTCAGGGTGTCCTGTACAATGTGATCTGCTCTCAAAACTGGATGGCTTTGTGCCTCAGGCACACATTAATCATACTGTGACTCTTAATCATACAGCACAGAAACAGCCCAGCCAGTCTATGCTCACCAAGACTCCAATCTAAGCTCGTCTCATTTGCCTGCTCATCTCTTTCTAAACCTTTCTTATCCATGTACCTGTCCAAATGTCTTATAAATGTTGTTAAAGTACCTGCCTCAACCACTTCCTCTGCAGCTCATTCCATATAATCATATGAGGAACGTTTGATGGCTCTGGGTCTGTACTCGCTGGAATTCAGAAGGATGAGGGGGCATCTCGTTGAAACCTTTCGCATGTTGAAAGGCCCAGGCAGAGTAGATGTGGAAAGGATGTTTCCCATGGTGGGGGGGGTCTAGGACAAGTGGGCACAGCCTCAGGATAGAGGGGCACCCTTTCAAAACAGAGATGCAGAGAAATTTCCTTACCCAAAGGGTGGTGAGTTTGTGGAACTTGCTGCCACATCTCTGCCTTGAACACACCCAGGTTGTTGGGTGTATCTAAGGCAGAGATTGATAGGTTCTTGATTGGACATGGCATCAAGGGCTACGGGGAGAAGGTCAGGAACTGGGGTTGAGGAGGAGAAGAAAAAAAGATCAGCCCATTATTGAATGGCGGAGCAGACTCGATGGGCCAGTTGGCCTAATTCTGCTCCTATGTCTCATGGTCTATACCCACCACCCTCGGTGAAGAAATTGCCCTTCAGGTCCCCTTTGAGCTCCTGCAATATGCTCTCAGTGTCCGCCCTCCCTCACCTCCTCACGCAGAGTATTCCAGATCCCAACTATTCTGTGGGAAGGAATCCTTTCACAGGAAGGATTAAAGTCAACTGATGGACTACACACATCCTAGCCACCTCCTGCCCCGGCTGGGGAATAGCCTTTGAATTTCACATTGACCTCAGAATCCCCAAAACCAGCGCAGGAGCAGATTACCTTCAATCACGAGGAAGCTCTGAGACCTATTCGTCCTGTGCCCTCTTCACATCCTGCCCCATTTACACTTAGAGAACAGTGACAACACTTGAGGCCATTCTGCCCATCATGTCTGAGCCAATCAATAAAGGGCTATCCCAGCTGTAGGCTAGGTCAACGTTTCCTTGCTGTCAAGCACACACTCAGTCCAAACAGAACCCTTCACTGTGTACACTTTTATTTCATAAACTGTCACCTTATGATCCAACTCGAGCTGCCTTGCAACCTTGGTGAACGTGGGCAGATCTAATAGCAGGCTTGATCTGCGACCAGTATGTTTAGTGTATTCTGAGCCAATGGCTTGCAACAGGAGAGCAGAAGTCTGGCAAAGGCAAAGCTTCAGGAGAGAAAGGGGCACCAGTGAGAATCAGAAACAGGTTAATGAGCTTAAAGTTTGAAATATCACAAATTCATTTGAAATGACCAGCTCTTGTAACTTGGACCTATAAGCATGACCAGATTTGTAGCACTATATCTTCATTTCTGAACCTTGGTCAAAGAACACTGAGGCTGTCTACAAGAAGGGCCAGAGCCGTTTCTATTTCCTGAGGAGACTGAGGTCCTTTAACATCTGCCGGACGATGCTGAGGATGTTCTACGAGTCTGTGATGGCCAGTGCGATCATGTTTGCTGTTGTGTGCTGGGGCAGCAGGCTGAGGGTGGCAGACACCAACAGAATCAACAAACTCATTTGTAAGGCCAGTGATGTTGTGGGGATGGAACTGTACTCTCTCACGGTGGTGTCTGAAAAGAGGATGCTGTCCAAGTTGCATGCCATCTTGGACAATGTCTCCCATCCACTACATAATGTACTGGGTGGGCACAGGAGTACATTCAGCCAGAGACTCATTCCACCGAGATGCAACACAGAGCATCATAGGAAGTCATTCCTGCCTGTGGCCATCAAACTTTACAACTCCTCCCTTGGAGGGTCAGACACCCTGAACCAATAGGCTGGTCCTGGACTTATTTCCTGGCATAATTTACATATTACTATTAAATTATTTATGGTTTTATTAGTATTTAATTATTTATGGTGCAACTGTAACAAAAACCAATTTTCCCCGGGATCAATAAAGTATGACTATGACTATGAATAACCCCACAGGAGCAGATCATTCAGTCTAAAAGCCAGTGCCAGGTACTATTCTGACCTGTTTTGCCTATTCCTTCATACTCCCTTTGCTTTAACCACACACAGCAGCCTCCCTTCCATTCACCCCATCTACACTTCCCACTCTCAGAAATCAGCCAATGTAATCAAGGACCCTCCCGTCCTGGACATTCTCCTCTATCCCGTCGGAAAGAAGATACAGAAACTTGAGAACACGCACCGCCAGGCTTCCGCTCCGCTGTTATAAGACTAATGAACAGACCTCTTTTACGATAAAGATCTTTTGACCTTACGATTACTTCACTGCCTCAATGTACTGATGTTGGAGATCTGTCCGAATGGCACACAAACAAAGATTTTCCATTGTAGATGTGACAGTGATAAGCCAATTACCAATTTGTCAATGGGCTGCGATTCAGCCACTGACTCTTCAGTCACAATGTAAATATTTCACAATCACTATGTCTTTGAGTCTGAATTTCTGTGCGTGCATTCCAAAGTGTGAATCCCAGTGATTGTACACATCGCTGGATTGGTAATGCGTGTCAACCCCTCTTGGTCTAAATCCAAGTATGCAGTCTGAGTGACCCATGCCTGATGAGGTGCCCCCCAGTGCAGTTCCACCATGCTGAGCTGACGGTGCGCACTTCCAAAACCTCAACATCATTCCTCCCGACATCAACAGCACACTGCACAGCGCCAAACTGTGCTAACCGGTGTCCCAAATCTCTCATTCACTATTTGAACCAACTGCAAGATATGCCAGTGATGGTACCTGTGCCCTCACAGTTGACTTGAGTTACATTGGCTTGCCTTGTGGAAGGCTGACATTCCACACTTTCTCAGTGGATGGTACACTTACAGTAGCTCCTGTGCACAATAGCACATAGAAAGTGCAGTCCCAGGTAGACAGGATGATGAATGTGGCTTTTAGCATGCTGGCCTTCATCAGTCAAGGAATCAAGTTTAAAAGTTCGGAGGTCACCATGCAGTTGTACAAGATGTTGGTGAGGCCACATTTGCAATATTGTGTTCAAGTTTTAGCTATCCCGCTACAGAAAAGATGTTAATTAACTGAAAAGATTTACATTGATGTTGCCAGTACTTGAGAGACTGAGAGGGGTTAGACAGGCTATGTCTTTATTCCTTGAAATGCAGGAGACCGAGAGGTGATCTTAAAAGAGCTATAATCGAAGGTATGATCTTTTGTTAGTGCAGGCCAGAGACTAAAGGTTGGAGGCCTGATGTCTGAGAGTCCAGAGGCCTGGCTTGGGACTACAGGCCTACCTGTGTGTGAGAGGAAGTGGAGGGAGGGGTGATGGGAGGGCGAGAAAGGGGCTTGTGGCTTGTTTTGCTTTTGTTGTTTTGTTCTGCTGGAGAATTGTAGGCAATACTTGCAGGCTGCTCCAGCACACTGGTCATGAACGAAAATGACATATTTCACTGTATGCTTTGAATCTGAATCTGAGGTAACATCATGAGGGGCACTGACAGGGTAAATGCACACAAGTCTTTTTTCCTCAAGTTGAGGAATCATGAACTAGAGGGCGTAAATTTAAGATGAGGGAGGAGAAAATTAATATAACCTCAAGGGGAATTTTTTTCCTCCCACACAAAAGGTATACGTGAAATGAGCAGCCAAAGGAAGTGGTTGAGGCAGGAGCAATAACATCATTTAAAAGACACTTGGAACTCAACGGGTGAGGCAGCTTCTGTGGAGGGGAACGGACAATTGATGTTTCGGGTCGAGACCCTTCCTCAGGACTGAAAGAAAGGAGAAACAGCCAGACACGTGGATTAGTAATATTCAGAGAGGTACAGGATAAACACTGTCTCCAATGTACAAGGGAAAAGAGAGAGCAATGCACTTTTGAGAATTCTCTTTGAAAAAGTCCAAGTACAAGGTTGTACAGGCTTGAATCACGAGCCTGTGAGCCACTGCCTCACAGCTCCAGAGACCCTGGTTCAATCCTGAACTCAGGTGCTGACTGGGTGGAGTCTGCAGGTTCTCCCTGTGACCACATGGGCTTCCTCCCTCATCCCAAAGTCTTGTGGGGTTGGAAGGTTATTTGGCCACTATAATTTGTCCTGAGTACATAGGTGAGGGTTAGAGTCTGAGAGAGTTGATGGGAGTGTGGGGAGAATAAGATGGGATCTCTTATTTCAACATTTAAGAGAAACTTGGATAAGTACATGGATGGGAAGAGTATACAGAGACATAGTCCATGTGGCGATCGATGGGATAGGTAACAGTTTGACATTTGAATGGGCTGAAGGGCCTGTAGTACTCTGACTCAATGAGGTGCAGATGGGATCGGTGTAAATGAGAAGAGAAGGTTGGCACTGACTGAGTGGGCTGAAGGGCCTGTTTCATGTATCAAGCTTTGGGATTGCTTGCTGCCTAGGGTGAGCATCCAAGAAAACAAATACAATGTATTAACTGGTAATTTCGACAGCTCTGAGTTTTAAACTGTGGGTAACAGGAATAGATGGAAATGAAGGAGGAGGAGAAAATAGGGAAATATGTCTTCTCTTCTGCATCCGTTTGACTCAAACCATTGCTCGGTGCTGTGCCTATTTAATGATCCCGATCATTTTGCTGCTCCTTCCTGGACTCATTAACCACCTGTGGAATCAAAGAACAACTTACATTAAGAAAAATAGATAAACATCTTGAAAGATTTTCTAAACTGTGCAAAGGAGGCAGTGAGTTCTGAAATCAGTGAGGGTGGGACTGCTGCTAATCCAAGTTAAATGCAGGGTGTGAGTGGGACTCTTGCCTGTACAAGGTGACGAGCCCCGTCATTTCTGAGGAACTGGTCACCCACAGTGTTCATTTCCTGACTCTGTGTGTCCGTGTGTGTTGCTTGTGCAGCACCCGACTGAGATTTTTACTGCTCTGCTGTAGGTATTTCATTTTAGCAGTTCTGTGAGAGCAGTCTGTATAGCTCTCAACTTGTTTGGGTTTGAGCTGAGATAAGAAGCTTTGTTATTCAACTGAGGAGTGTGCTGGCAGCCAATCAGGACGGTAGATTTGGGAGGAGGTTCCAGAGGATGCGGGCAGAGAGGTCTCTGTTGGCGGGAGCTGGGAGAAGACGGGATCAAAAAGGCGGCTGAGGATGCCATCTCTGTTACACAAGGTGCTTTGTGCAAACGAGTGGCTTCCAGAAGGAAGAACCGATACTCTTGTGGGAGGCCTGTTTGTTCAATTGCGAGCAACATTCGGAAGGTGGTGTATGCTTTCACAAAGACCGAGGGTTCAGTGTGTGAGTGACCAACAAGTTCAAGATGAGCTCCAGCTTAATCAGGCCTGGAATATGCAATTTGGAACACTGTGTTAAAGCTTTAGAAGACATTGATTGGGCTGTATTTGCATTTTGTGTACATTTTTGACACTGAGGGGATATCTATATCCCAAGTTGATGCCTACATCCATAATCCATTTAGGAATTAGTCTGAACTCTTTTCCTTGCTTTAACTTCTAGGTTTGATTTGAACGATAATTCCAGGTACGAGGAATTGATTAGTGATACCTTGCTAAAGGTTTTTAGACTATCCACATTTGTCCAAAAAAAAAAAAAAACTGCTTTTAATTCATTATTCTCACCTCTCCATCCTGGGTCTCAATAGTTTTGATTAACACAGTCTTCCTGGTTTGAATGTCTTGCAGATTGTGATCATAGTCTAAGGTGTGGTACAAACAGAAACAGAAATAAACCACACTGAGGTGAAAGGCACCATCTCAAATATTTCAAAGTCTCTTCTAAACCCTTACAGACTTACCTCGAAAGCTGAGTGAGGCAAAAGACTGGACTGGGACTGCAATCCTAAAGATGCAAAGAGACAGACAGCGATTGTTAATCCAATAAAACTTCATCTCAGAGTTTCACAGATTTGCTGAAAAAAAGTATGAGTGTATCAGTGAAGCTTTCATCAGAAGAGCTTGAAACTTAATCTTCTACATCCTGTAATAGCCCAGTGTTGCGCTGGGAACAAAGGTGTGGTCTAAAATAAACTGAATTAATAAGTTTTGGTAGTATCATGTGCAATATTGTTAATCCTGGACTATTTAAAACTACTCTAATTTAGAAATAGTCCTGATAAATTTTGTACATGACTTCTGTTTTGAATTTGTATAATTGTAATGTTGCTGTACTCATATATGACAATCATCTATGTTGCATTTTATAAAAATGGATAAATCTTGGTAGCTTTTAATTGATGCAGATTGAGTAATTTTGAATGTGCAAAAGCTAATATTAATTCATAAAGTCCTGACGAAGGGTCTTGGCCCAAAACGTCGACTGTACCTCTTCCTGGAGATGCTGCCTGGCCTGCTGCATTCACCAGCAACTTTGATGTGTGTTGCTTGAATTTCCAGCATCTGCAGAATTCCTCGTGTTTACGTTAATTCAGAAATAGTATTTTCTGAACGGATCTAAATACCATTGTTCTGAACAGGTTGGTTTTGACTGTTCCACAATCTGGTGATGAATTCAATACTTGTTGAAGTTAATGTATTTGCAAGGAATTTCTATGTAGTTACTTCATTTTTCATTGCTTGTACTGACAGGCACCACACCACATTACCAGTGGATAAATGCGAACGCTACCCTTTTGAATGGCTTCTCAGGTACAAGTTACGGGGAGAAGGCCAGAGAGTGGGGCAGAGAAGGGGAGAAAAAAGGATCAGCCAAGATTTATGGTGAAGCAGAGTCAATGGGCCAAATGGCCTAATTTTGCTCCTATGCCTTATTGTCTTATGGTCTAGGTAGGAGTGGATAATATGTGCTGTCAGTGACAACCATGATTGAAGAAGAAAAAGGGAAATAATCCTTCAGTGTTGTTTGTTGAGCTCCACTTGGTGCCAGGAACATTTTTATTAGTAAGACCTTGATGAGAGTATAATTAGCATGGTACTAAAGGGCTGGTGAAAGACTGGAAAGCTGCTCATTGTGTAGCAGTATAATACCTGAATACACATCATGATCAAAGAAGCCACCTAATGTTGCTACACCATCACCATCATTGGCACCCATCTCACAGACGGGAGGTGTGTTCGAGCTGCTTGCTTAAATATATGAGCGCAGCATAGGGATGTTTTCACTCAAGCTTTAACTTTCCAGTCTTTTAGACTTTCAGGGCATCTGGGACATTCCTTCTGTAAGTGGGCTACACACAACTAGGTTCACAAACCAATGCAGTGCTAAGGGAGTACTACCCCCTATTCAGGAGAAATATTGAAACCAGGCTTCCTCTGTCTGTTCGGCTGGCTGCTCTCACTCCCTGGATGTTACTTGAAAATAAGCACAGGGAGGTATGCTCTCCCTCCGTGACGAAGAAAGGAACCAGCCATTTACTGCAGTGCACACTGGCCAAAATGCAAATTGTTGAATGCACAGGAGACCTGTTAAGGTGTTGAATGAATGTGAATCTCTCTGCTGCTTCTTTGATGTCTGATCCAATGATTTTTTTGTTCTAACAGGCTACCCTCCCAGCATGATTTTCCTCTCTGGATCACAGTGCAGGGTCTTGGCAAGAGCTCATTGGGAAAGATTCCATTCACAGATTTACATAAAATGAGGGCTGTTCCAACATCCTGACAAAATCCCAATCCTGTGGGAAAGCTGGAATGGGCATCAGGGTTAAGGTTACCCCAAGCACAAACTGGCAATTACCTTCAGTTCCTGCTGCTTTCATCACCATACTTTCGAGAAGAAAAGTTGTTTAAAAACTCCTGTTAATACCTTTTTGGGATATTCATGCAAAACACCAAATAAAACTCCCAATGTACAAAAAGTATCAGCTGAATATTTATTTTCTTACTCTTTATTCACCACCCTTTTCATTTTAATTTCACTTTTCTTCTTCCTCTCTCCAGCCATCATTGCAATACTTGAGGTTTGGAATTTTTTCTTTCTGCTCCCACTGATGGAGAGGCAGGAACACTTCTCCCCCATAACTGGTTGACAAACTGGAATTTCAGCTAATGAAAAGGTAGGGTTCTGTTGGCGACCAACTCTGGACAACAATGCGACTATGTCAAGAACAGATAGTCTTAACAATACTCAGTGACATCAATAGGGCCTATGCTGCATTTCTCTATAAATGGAGAGAAACTATTTGTACTAGTGGGGAGATTGGGACCAATATTACTGCCAAAGTTGCAGGAGTGAGGTTCGGAAACAATTCAGAGAGTGGGAAATACGTGGCACTGTATTTTAGCAAAAAGGCAACTGATGCCAGTTTCAAACAAGTGAAAGTCCGCAGATGCTGGAAATCCAAAGCAACATACAAAATGCTGGAGGAACTCAGTAGGCCAAGCAACATCTATGGAAAAAGAGTACAGTCAACGCTTTGGGCCGAGACCCTTCAGCAGGACTGAAGGGTCCTGGTCCTCCTGAAGGGTCTTGGCCCAAAACACCGGCTGTACTCTTGGTCATAGATGCTGCCTGGAATTCAAGGAAGTTTCTAGATGGTCATGGTCAGCAGAACATTGTGGGGTAAAGGGCCTGTGATGTGCTGTGGATTTTCTATGTTTCACACACAAAATGCTGGAGGAACTCAGGCGTCAGACAGCATCTGTAGAGGGGAATAATCAACAGGCCAAACCCTTCATCAGGATTGGAAAGGGGCAGAAGCCAGAATAAGCTGATTGGGGGGGGGGGGGGGGGGGAGAAAGAGAGGGAGGATGAAGTAAAAAATTGGGAGCTGATAGGTGGAAGAGGTAAAGGATCGAAGAAGGAATTTGATAAGAGGGGAGAGTGGACGATGGAAAAAAGGGAAGGGGGTGGGAGTCAGGAAGTCAGATAATGTGCTTTAGTGAAGGATAAACAGTGGGTGTGGCAAAGTGGCAGGGACACAAAACCAGAGACCCGGGTTTGATCCTAACCTCAGGCACCGTCTGTGTGGAGTTTGCACGTTCTCTGTAGGTTTCCTCGCACATCCCAAAGGCATGCCAGTTGATTGGCTGCTGTAAATTGCACCCCCCCCCCCACCCCAGTGTGTGGTGAAAGGTAGAATCGAGGGAATTGATCGGAGTAGATTGCAGGGGCGTAGGGTAATAAGGAGATGGGATCTAGCAGCAGCTGACTGGTCTCCTTACACGTAATGTGTATAAGCAAATCTCTTTGAACCTCCTGATTCAAAGACAAAGGTTCTGTCCACAGAACCAGACATGGTTGTTCCAATCAGGATCCTGTGAGATTTGGAAGTGGTAATTACACGGTTTGACCAGATCTGTGTAAAGTTGGAAGCTAAAGGTGCCCAACGCAGTCTGAAATTGGGTGGGTCAGCCCTGCAGCACCAGTTCTTACACAGAGAATGGCCTCTTAATGAGGCTCTGGAGACACTGTCCCCGTACCAACTGGTCCTGAACCATCAACTTTCCCAGACAATGCCAAGTCCTTGATAGAGCTTGTGACAGCTCCAAAACCTGGCTCCTAAGTATTCCAGCTCACCTGCTCTCCTCCCCTTCCAGTAGCTTCCTGTAAGTGGCAATTTCAATGTCCAGGGCCATCTTGACATTGAGCAGATCCTGATACTCTCTCAGATGCCGCGCCATCTCGTCCTTCATGTGGTGAATCTCCTGCTCCAGGCGACTGATGGTGTCCTGGTAACCTACAGACTCAGCAGAGAACTGCTCCTCCATCTCACGGAGCTGACGTAACAGAGAATCATTCTGCAGAGAGATACTCAAAAGGCTTATGATACTGGCTCTCCTTACACAGACACCACCCACCTGGAGTGTACCCCACACTGTGTCGGGAAAGCTTAACGCACCATAAGAAATCCCTAGGAATCAGGGTCTGACTGATCCACCAGGCTGAAGGACAACTGCCAGCCTGGTGTTATAAGACTAGGGGATATACCTCATATGTTAAAGATAAACTCTTGACCTCAATGTCAGGGGTGGCAAACTTGTTACACGCGTGCCTGAGGTGGCATGTGCAATAATTTTGCTGCCACGCAGCATGCAGTGCTGCCCCTCGATTCTTTCAAAACCCACTCATAATAAAAAGGTACACAATGATTATCTACTGCCAAATGAAGCAGTGGATGATTTTTTTTTAAAAAAACAACCCAAGAACAGTGAGATATTTTCACAGGAAAATGTCTCACTCCAGCATGGCAACAGCTCTTGTGAGAATACGTGGTGTTGGATGATACGCTTTGAAATTCTCACAGACCTGGTGTATGCTTTACTATTTAGATAGTGAACAGTTGGACCAGTTGTCATTGGCTTCACTCTGCTTATAGTCTGTTGTTTGTGATTGAACACTGGATATTCAGTGACAACAACAGTAAATAGTGTATGTAGTTTAGCGGCTCTATAAATATTTATTTTTTCATGATATACACCAAAGTTTATAACTTCACATTTTCATTCTTTGTTATATATGGGATACAATAACAATACTATTTAGAAATCAAAGTTGCATCTGCAGAATTCCTGGTGTTTGACTATTTAGAAATGATGTCTTTTTTCCCCCAATTCTTTTTAAAAAGATTATTAATTTTTGAATGGGTTTTTAAAATGCTTCATTTATTTCAATCTGTTACTGTTAGTTTTATTAAAAGTAAAACAATGAATACATATACATATGCAACAGAACTGATCCTTTTTCCCTAAAGTCCATAATTTTTGCTACTAATTCATTAATGAAAGATAATCGCTGCTCAAAATTACATGGCACATGAGATTTTTTTTTTTTTTTTAAAAAAAAGAATATTGCCAATTTGAGCACATGCTCTTAAAATAGGTTCGCCACCCCTGAACCTTGTCGTGACCCTTGCACCTTATTGCCTGCCTGTACTACACTTCCTCTATAATTGTAACACCTTGTTCTGCATTCTTTTATTGTTTTTCCCTTGTACTACCTCAATGTACTTTTGTTTGGAAATGATCTGTATGCACAGCATGCAAAAGAAAGTTTTTCCACTGTACCTCAGTATATGTGCCAATAATAAACCAATATTAATACCAATCAAGATGACAAATTGGAGTACCTACTCTTTGAATCAGGTTGGCCTGTCTTTGCACCCAGTATTACGGATTGACAGTTCTGTGATGCAAATAGGTTTACTGAACAAGAAACTGATTGCTCATCCAACTGATAAGAAAATTGGTGCTCAGGTACAAAGATAAATGTACCTTTCTCAACTTAACCAAATGAAATTTGGGCCTCTTTGCACTGGAATTTGTATTTAAGAGAAGTTTCTTGTAGAGTTATGATGTTGGAGTGGTTGAGCTCCTAGACTGTTCATCCAAGGATGTGAATTTGAATCCACCATGGTAAATGAGGAATTTGTAATTAAGTGAAGCTGGAATGTTTAGTACAAGGGAAACAATGACAGAATACAGTTACAGAGAAAGTGCAGAACAGGCAAACAATGTGCAAAGGCCACAACGAGGTGGATTGCGAGGTCAAGAGTCCAGCTTGTTGTGCTAGGGGACTGTTCAATAGTCTGATAACATCGGGGTAGAAGCTGTCCTTCAGCCTGGTGGTATGGGCTTTTGGGCTTTGTATCTTCTGCCCAAGGAAGGAGGGGGAGAAGAGAGAACATCTGAGGTAGTTAGGTCTTTGAGTCAATGGAGTGTTTGATAGACCTTATCTTTTGGTTTGTCTCCTCTCACCCATACACAACAGCCAACTAACCTACTGACCTACACGTCTTTGGGAATGTGGGGAGAAACTGGAGCACCCAGGGGAATCTCACACGCTCACAGGGAGAATGTGCAAACCACACACAGCCAGTACCCTAGGTCAGTATCGAACCGTGTCTCCCGCAATGTGCGGCAACAGCTCTATCCACCACGCTCCCGTGCAGCCCACTAAACAACCAGTAGTACCGTGGACCTAAGACCTGCTGCATTTGCACACCTTCTCAGCTGGTGGTGACATCACCACGCGCGCCCCCCGCCAAACCCCCACCGTTCCGCTGATTGGTGGGTGGAAGCTTCCACTTACGGTCCCTCTCAGAGCATCCAGATCACAGGTCAGGGCCTGGATCTGTCGCCGTGACTCGTTCAGGTCCTGCTTCGTCTGCCTGAGGGTCTCGTTACTCCGGTTTGCGGCGTCCGTCAGGTCCGAAAACTGTGGAGTGAAGGGCAGTGAGAGTCAAATCAGGCGGCTTATCTGATCGGGTAAGGCAGTGTACACGCTGGGGGAAGAGGTGGAGGAAGTACTAACCCCTTGCCCAGGAGGCAGGTGTGCTTACCTCCACGGCCAAACAACCGAGTGGTAACTACCATCAACCCTCACAAAATGAGGCAAGGGGAAGGCACCGGTGTATCGCGAATCCAGGATGAGCTGTCGCTAGCAGAAGGGGAATGTTGGGAAGCAGACCAGAGAACTTCAGTAATGGGGGGAGATTGGACAGGCTGAGCTTGTGTTCCCTGGAGCAAAAGAGGCTGAGGGGAGGCCTGACAGAGGTGGATAAGATCATGAGAGGCATCAATAGTTAGTTTGAATCTTTTCTCCACAGAGTGGGGGATAGCAGAAACAAAAGGCATAAGTGGAAAGAGTTTGAAAAGTTTTAATGTTATTCCCCCACCCCTCACATACAGCAAGTGATTGATATCTGGAACTTGCAGCCAGAGGAGGTGGAGGAGTCAGAAATTCTTGCTACATGTTAGCAGCATTCAGGCAAGGTATAGAAGGATATGGTCCTAATGAGGGCAAATGGGATGGGCAAAAAAAGGCCAGCACAGTTGCTGTGGGCCAAAGCATCTGTTTCTGTGCTGAACACGTGATTCTGTGTGGGTTTTTTTTGTGAAATTAGGCTGATTAAATCCGGCAACTTTTGGATTTGGTCAGGCAATAAAAAGGCCCAACTGATTCCTCAAATAAAAAATACCTACCTGGCCCAGGCCTATATGTGACTCCACTCCCAAGCCACATTGTCTTAGAAAGGCCAACAAATGCTTGTGTTGCCACGGTCACCACATTTCAGGTACAAATACACTAATTTTCTTTTTGGACAAATGAGGAGGAACTGCTTTTCCCAGAGACTGGTGAATCTGTGGAATACTCTGCCTTAGGAAAGAGTAGAGGCTACTCCATTAAATATGTTTAAAGCACAGTGAGGTAGGCTCACCAGGCAGATGACCTATTTCTATTTCTTGTGTTCTTATGTTGTTACTAAGAGGAATAGGTTTGTGAGAAAGCTACAGGGAGCTTATCCATTGCATTTGACACCCACAATGACAAACCCCCCCCCCCCCTTCCCAATGCTCCCTCCCACCGCCGGCACACAGTGGCTGCATTGTACACTGCAGTCACTCACCCAGGCTACTGGCCAAACCCACAACCTCCAGCATCAAGAAGGATAAGAGCAGTGGACACATTGGAACATCACCCTCTGAGTCTCACACCATCCTGACTTGGAAGTACAGTGGATTTTGGTTAATTGGGCCATTGGTTAATCAGGACAGCCACTTATTCTTAAAGAACAAAAACTAATCGAGAAAATAGCCAGGATTCCCTTTGTTTATTTGGGACTCTATGCTGCTTAAATGGGGCAGTGAGACAGTTGCCAGTTAAACAGTTGCTTGTCTTCTTTAGACCTTTTTAACCATTTCCATGAAACTTTGGCTAATTAGGAGGGCAGCCGCTTAATTGGGCCAAAATGTATTAATCCTGATGTGTCCCAATTAACCAAAATCGACCATATGTCACTATATATATCTGCATCCCGACTGGGTCTAGGTCCTGCACTCCCTCCCAACACCACTGCAGGAGCACCTTCTCCAGAAGGTCCAGCACTTCACCCCCACCTTCTCAAGAGTAATGAGGGATGAGCAGTAAATGCTGGTCTGGCCAATGATATTCAGATCTCGAGAGTAATGAAATTAAAACAAAACATCCCACTGCCCCTTCACCTTGGATTTGTACCATTCCTCGGCCTCTTGCACATTCTTGGTAGCAATGGTCTCGTACTGTGTGCGGATCTCCTTCAGTGCCGCCGTCAGGTCCGGCTTTGACACTTCCATCTCGACCTGCACCTGGGAGGCCTGCAGGTTCACCTGGAGCTCCCGCAGTTCCTACAGTGAGAGAGGAGCAAGGAACACAGAGACTTAGAATTGCATGCAGAACAGCAACACAAGGGGCTCGAATGCTGACAGTGCAGTTCTTCAAGTGAGTCAGTTTTCTGAGACACTAGAGATTCTAGAAATCTTGAGCAACACACAAAATGCAGGAGGAACTCAGCAGGTCAGGCAGCATCTATGGAGAGGAATAAAGAGTTGACTGGGTGAGTCAGCATGGACTGGTCAGGCTGAAGGGCCTGATTCCATGCTGAATTGATCTGGGACTCAGTAACGGTTCATGCCGAGACCAATCATCAGGACTGGAAAGGAAGTGGGTGGAAGCCACAGCAATAGGGTTAGTGAAGGGAAGGCATACAAGCTGGCACTAGAAGCTGTGGGTTTTAGAGGGAGACAGATAGTAATACAGCAAGGTAACAGACCCTTCAGCCCATCAATCAGCCACTCACACCAATCCCATCAACTCCTCCCCAGATTATGGGAGGAAACCGCAGAAGAAATCCCACACAGTTACAGGGAGAACGCAGACAGTACCCGAGGTTGGGATTGAACTTGGTCTCTGGAGCTGTGAGACAGCAGGGCTCGTGCAGTTCAAAGAGACCATGCCAAAATAGGAAAACAAGTCATTTCCTCCTGGGAACTTTACAGATCTGGTAACTGATGATACTTGCCAAGGCTCTGGGAACTTTGGAGTGGGTGCTGGGTCACTGCAAACTGAATAGCTCTCCCTTCCCCACTTCCAACCCCCTCCCCAATATAACAGCAGGAGCACACCCACTGGCCAGTTTGGAGTCAGTGTGGTCTCTGGGTCAACTCCCTGTGCAATGATAGCACATCCTGTCACGCAGACGGTAGGGTGGCACCTGATCCCTCCCTTTATCGCCCTCGGACAACCAGGGAATGACAGATTCATTCTGGGCAAAGGCCACTGTGTGATGTGGAAAGCGATGGATAGTTGGAGACTGATTCATCCACAATCTCGCTGAATAGAATAGGTTTGGGAGGCTGCTCCCGTGTTGCTCTGAGCTTTTACCATGGTGAGCCTTGCAGGAAATATCCAGCATGCAGGTTGCACCACACTCAAAATGCTGGAGGAACTCAACAGGCCAGGCAGCATCTATGGAAAAGAGTACAGTTGATGTCTTGGGCTGAAATCCTTCAGTAGGATCAGCGGATTTTCTCTTGTTTGTGCTGGCAGCACCACACTGCTTGGCACAGTGGCACAATGGATAGAACAGCTGTCTCAAAGTGCCAGATTCCCAGGTTCAATCCTGACCTGCGGTGCCGTCTGTGTGGAGTTTGCATGTTCTCCCTGTGACCATGTAGGTTTCCTTTGGATGCTCCAATGTCCTCCCACAGCCATGCTCATCGGTGAGTTAACCTAGCGTAGCTGCGTTGCAGAAGAATGAGAGGAGAGGGTATTGTCAATTGACATATGAAATAGGATAGGTTACACAGACAAGTATGGGGCACTGGGATTAATGGGCACACTCAAACAGCTAGCGTTGACTCATTGGCCAAACTGATGGCAATGAAGGAACCAACAAAGCATCATATAGAAGAAACCATCAAACTTAAATGAATCAAAGACTTTGGAAGTAAGTACACCAAATGTCTTTGTTCTTGCCATGTGCTTGAAGAAATGGAGGCTGCCATTTTGTGAAGCTGCTCTGTAACCTCCATTTTGTGAACTGTTTGATGAACTGATTCTTGCTCTGGAATAACCTAACCAGAGCAATTGGACGTAGACACAAGAAGTTTATGCTAATGATCTGTTAAACCACAGACCATTCTCAGATGAACTGTTATTGTGTACAATGGCAAGATTGCAGAAGTATCTTCATTATCTCACTCCAGTGTCATTGGTTTGAACCAGAGATGAACAGAACAAAAGAAATCACCTAAGGCACAAAGCTGTGTAGCCCTTGGCTACAACCAATGGGAATTGGACACAGGACAGTCAGATGACCTCAACCCAATGAGATTGAAACACAACATTTGAACTGATAAGGAAAGAGTATAAGAATGAGGAGCTTTGAATGCAATGTGGTAAGAACTCCAGAGACTAACTATCGCAAAGAAGAACCCCATGCCAGGGGCTGGGAGAACTAAAAAAGGGATTGATCATCTGGCCAACAGAAGATCTCTAGGTTGGTGTTATAAATTGCATAAGTGAGTATTAGCATAGGGGGAACACTAGAATTCACATTTGAGGCTGTTGATAAATGTACTGAGACAAGCTAGAGTTGCTTCGTGAACTGCGCAGCCTAGATCAGTTGATGATTCGTCAACAACACAGCCCCCGTCTATGCCATAAGGAAATACGAGCATGGGAATACAGGCATCAGGGGAATAGTTGACAAGTCACCTCGTCATGTAACTTCTTGAGAAATTCGATTTCATCCAATAAAGATTCCACCTTCCTCTCCAGCTCCAGCCTGGCCAGGGTCGCATCATCAACGTCCTGTGGGGTCAAGCATAAGAATGTAAGAAACAGTAGTAGGCCATTTGGCCCCTCGCACCCCTGTTCTTCCATTCCATAGGATTGTGGCTGATCCTCCACCTCAACACCATTAACCCCTTATTCCCGAAGTGGTGGGGGGGGGGGGAGCGGAGAGGGTGAAGGCACAGAAAGGCAAAAGGGCAAAAGTTGATAAGGAAAGAGAAAATGCGTATTTTTAAAATCGATGTGGGCTAAGTGTGACAGTAGTGTTTGCTCTGAGTTAACTCTAAAGTCAGAGCAATACAGAACAGAAGCAGGCCCTTTGGCCCATCTCGTACATGCTCAATCACAGCAGTCCCATTTCCCCTCATTTTTGCACCTGTCCAAATGTGGGTAATATAACTGCATTAACCACTTCCTCTGGCAGTTTGATCCATACACGGACCACTCTCTGGGTGTAAAAGTTTCCCTTCAGGTCACTTAAAACTTTACCCCTTTACTCCTCACTGTAAAGTCCATGGACAGGCAAGGGAGAAGAGAGTTGGATTCAGCTGCAACGCCCTGGAATGCCTGATGGCCTTGTGAATTTGGCAGGAGCAGGAGATCACTTAGCCCCTCAACTTTGGTCCTACTATTCATTGAGATCTTGGTTGAACTGTGCTGTGTGTGCCTATTTTGGCTCCACATCCCTTACTAAACTAGCGTGGCAAAAAAAATCTATTGCGCCGATTTTTAAGATGAACAATCGAGCAAGCATCAAGTGGGAAGGTGGGAGTGAATTCAACTATTTGTACAAATAAAAACCTCTTGAACTCTCTTCCAGACGCCCAACCATTTCTAGACCCACGGCACCCCTGAAACTGACCCTCCTGCCCTACTGGTTTAGCATCCATATCCTCACTTAGTGTTATTTTGTGAAGTCATTGGCCTACATGAAGGACCACGCACCATGACCATTTTCTGCCATTGATGGTTGCTGTGGCCATGGGTGCACACTGCCAGAGGGGGCCCACCACATAGCAGTCTTTGGTACCCTCTATGGGGAGAACCACCGACAGTCTTGCATCAGGTGCGGGTGTCCGCCAACAATAAATAGTGCCTGGGTTCAGATCTAACAACTTATGCCGCCCCACGTTTGTCCAGTGAATGCTCCTGATCTGCATAAAATGTGCGACAGTATGGTTTTAAAGAAACTGCGCCAGTGATTGAAGGTGGCCACTTGTAGATTTTCTCTGTACTCTTTCAGCCTTATTTACATCTTTCCTGCAGGTAGGTGACTGGACACAATACTCCAAATTAGGCCTCACCAACACCTCATACAACTTCAGTATAACATCCCATCTCCTGTGCTCAATACTTTGATTTATGAAGGCCAATGAGCCAAAAGCTTTCCTTACAACCCTGTCTACCTGTGACACCACTTTTAATGAATTATGGACCTGTATTTCCAGATCTCTATGTTCTACCACACTCCTCAGTGCCCTGCTGTTCGCTGCAAGACCTACCCTGGTTGGTCATACTGAAGTGCAACACCTTGCACTATGAACTTGGATCCCAAGATCTCTCTGCTCAGCAACACTTTCAAGGATTAAATTCCATCTGCCATTTTTCAGCCCATTTTTCCCTCCTGGTCCAGATCCTGCTCCAAGCCATGATAGCCTTTCTTGCCACCCACTACACTCCCAATCTTGGTGTCATCCACAAATTTGCTGATCCAGTTAACCACATTATCATCCAGATCGTTGATATAGATGACAAACAACAACAGACATAGCACCAATCCCTGTGGCTCTCCACTAGTCACAGGCCTCCAGTCAGAGAGGGAAACATCTACTACCACTCTCTGGCTTCTCCCACAAAGCCAACGTCTAATCCAGTTTAATGTAGCTCCTTGAAAAGGTAGTTAAGTAGGCTTATGGAATGCTTTTATTAGATGAGGCATTGAGTTCTAAAGTCAAGAGGTTATGTTGCAACTTTATAAAATTCTGGTTAGGCTATATCTGGAGTATTGCATACGTTCTGGTCACCCCACTATAGGAAGGATGTTGAGGCTTTGAGAGGGTGCAGAAGAGGTTCACCAGGATGCTGTCTGGATTAGAGGGCGTGTGCTGTCACAAGAGGCTGGATCACCTTTGGTTGTTTTCTCTGGAGCACCAGAGGCTGAGGGGAGATCTGATAGAGGTTTACAAGATCATGAGAGACAGAGTGGACAGAGTATCTGCTTCCCAAGGTTGAAATGTCTAATACCAGAGGACATGCATTGAAGGTGACAGGGGGGAGGTTTGAGGAGGATGTGAAGGGTAAGATTTATTTACTCAAGAGAGTGGTGGATGCCTGGAATGTGCTGCCTGGTATGGTGTTGGAAGCAAATACATTAGAGGCTTTAACAGACATCTGGATAGGCAGATGGATATAAGGAAGATGGAGGGATATGGACATGGTGTATGTAGGAGGGATTAATTTTTGGGTGTTTTTAATTTGCTCTTTAAGCTGGTTTGGTGCAACATTGTGGAAGGAATAGCCTGTTCCTGTGTTGTACTCTTCTATGTTTTGTTACACTTTATTCTTCATTCTGAGATTGTTTGACCTTGTTCTAGCTCAATGCACTGTGTAATGATCTGATCTGTATGAACTGTATACAAGACAAACTTTTCACTGTATCTCGGTACATGACAATAATAAACCAATGCCAAGTCCAAGTGTTTTATGTATGGAACCACAGTGAAACCTGTGAAGTATGGATGACTTTCATGGATGTATTCAGGATGCCTTTTTTGTGTTATTTTTAAAACGATCAATCCGTGACCATTGTGACCACTTGTGAAAAAGTATTTTTTCAGTGAAATTGGGAGCACTTTACTCAGCAAAGGAAACTTATAATCCCCAAAACAGAACCTTGCTAGAATGATCCATTCGCTTCCTTGTACCCATCATGGACGCCAGATGTTTATTTTATTTAATCCGGAGTTTAATCTGGGCAAATTTGAGTTGTGCCACTTTGGAAGATTAAATGTGAAGGGTTGGATTCTTAGCATTGCTGTACAGAGGGATCTTGGGGTTCAAGTCCATAACTCCCTCAAAGTGGCTGCACAAGATGATAGGCTGGGTAAAGCTATAATAGATAAAGAAATGAATTCAAGAATCTGGAGTACTACACTCATTTCTGTTTGTCCCTTTATAGGAAGGATGTGCAGGTTCTGGAGAGGATGCAGAAGAGGTTCACTGGGATGCTACCAGGATACGTGGGCATGTAATACAAGGAGAAGATGGACAAACTTGGGGTGTTTTCTCTGGAATGGCAGAGTCATGAGCCCTGCGGCCATCTGTGGTGAGCCGTACAGCATTGGATTCTTAGGTTTCTCGTACTTACTAATTGGCTTCTAGGTTTTCTCGCTGTTAAGCCCTTGTGCTTTCTGTTTAACCTTGTCAAGTTAATTGTAACTGGCACGGGTTTCAGGCATTCTAAGATTATTTAATGCGGACTCCTGTTCAGTGCTCATTATGGGGTCCTCGCTCACGTCACTGAGTTCAGCTATTGCTAGTGTTCACCGTGACAGGCGCAGAGGGCAGAGGGAGGGGAGATCTAATAGAGTTTTATAAGATTATGAGAGGCACAGATAGACAGCCAGTGTCATTCTGCAAGGGAGAAAATGTCTAAATACTACATTTAAGGGGAGAGAGGAAAAGCTCAAAGGAGATGTGTGGAGCAACACAGAGTGGAGGGTGTCTTGAATGCTCCGCCTGGAGTGGTGGAAGCACATATGGTAGAGAGATTGAAGAGGCTCTTAAGTAGGCACATGAATATTGCAGAGAATGGAGGGGTGTGGACCATGTGCAAGCATTAGAGATTAGTGTAATTAGGTGTCATAACATAATTAGCTCAGTACAACTGTGGGCCAAAAGACTTGTTCCTGTCCTGTGTTTTTCATTGTTTGAACTTAACCTCCTGACTGCTGAGTCGGCTTTGAAGTCACATCCATGGATCAACAATTCAGGCCTCTGGATACCAGTCCAGCCCAGGATGCTTCCACTCCAAAGGGACCTTTCCTTCACTCGTTGCTGCCTCATTCGTGACTAGAGGAGCCTTTTTGTTTTAAGACATAATGACTTGAGGGAAGCTGAAGGTTTTCTGTAGTTTGTTGCTTGCAAAGGCCCTTCGTTTGGCACCCCATTCTGTACATTTCACCATTTGAATTTTGAGTCTCTCAGCCTGACCGTTTCTGCAAGATGACTTTTTTTTGACATTTATGCAGAATTCACTGTATCACTTTTCTTTTGTACATTTCTACTTGTCGGTGTGAGCCACTCACCTTCCTGAACAGAACCAGATTATTTTCAGCATCGTCCCTCTTCTGCGCTTCCTCTTCCAACCTGCAGCACAATTACACGCGAGTGTTACTGAGAATAAAACACCAGGTGCTCCAAGCACCTCAGTCATGCTACTGCAGGTGGACGGACATTAAAGCCGGAGGCTTCTCTCTAGTTGCCAAATTGCAGCGAGGAACGTAGCTAAGCTTAAAAATGGCATGCAATTTGCAAAACTTCCCTTAAAAATGCAATGACTGTTGCTTTGTCAGCAAGTGCTGCGGCTCTGCTTTGAGCAAGATCATGCACAAATAAATGCCACATGTTCTGATTTGATAATGTAACCACTTATCAAGTGGGATACGTCTCACACACACATGCCAAATGACTACTGGGGGTGGGAGGGGCCATTTTCCAGTTGGTGAACGACCCCTCCCACATTCGGTGATGTTGGCTAAAGCGGGAGTGTTGACCATAGCTCCTGGGATTTAGTTTAAATAGTTATGAAGCAATATGCTACTGTTGAACCCACCCAGCTACTCCCAATTTCCTGCATTTGACCCACGTCCCTTTAGGTCACCTTAGGAAGAAAGGTGGAGAGTCACAGATGTACAGCAGGGCCACAGGCTCTTTGGCCCATCGAGTCCACACCAACCAACATTTCCCCATTTACATTAAACTTACTTCATCGTCCTATTTTATTGCCCCTACATTCCAAAGTGGCCAAAGCAATAAGTGCAAATTGGTTAGTTTGGCACTGACAGTAATATCATTGTAGCAATAAAAAAATTTAAGTGACTTTCACCTCAGAGTTCAACCTCCCATGGATCAACTCAGAGGCTAATGTGTTGCCAACTGAGGTATCTGTTAAAAAGAGATGTCAATTAGGAAAGATGGCTTCAGGAACCTTCTAAGAAAATAGAGGAACTGCTATGCCTTTTTTTGTGATGACACTTACATGCTGGTCTCAGGACAGATCCTGATATGTCAACGTCAAGGAATTTAAAACTATTGACCCTCGACCTCTGATCCCCTGATGAGGTCTGGCTAACGGAACTCCAACTTCCTCCTCCTGTAGTCAATAATCAGCTCTTTGGTCTTGCTGACATTGAGTGAGAGGCTGTTGTGGCACCATTCAGCCGGATTTTCAGTCTCCCTCCTATATGCTGGTTCTTTGATTCAGCCAACAATGGTGGTGTTGTCAGCAAATTTAAATATTCCAGCATAATTAAAGACCTCACCCACCCCAGGCATTCTCTCACTTCTGCAGCACCCCCCTCCCACCAATCAGGCAGAAGATACAAAAGCCAGAGAGCACGTACCACCAGACTCAAGGACAGCTTCTACCCCACTGTTATCAGACTCTTGAATGAATGTCTTGTATGATAAGATGAACTCCTGACCTCACAATCTACCTTGTCATTGCCTTGTACCTTATAGTCCACCTGCACTGCACATTCTCTGTAACTAACACTATTCTGCATTCTGTTATTGTTTTCTGTACGGACGGCATGCAAAACATAGTTTTTCCACTGTATCTCAGAGCATGTGACAATAATAAAACCAACCCACCAATTACCAGCCACAAGGAGTCGCCAATACTCATCTGTTATGGAAGACCATTTTTCTGATGCTTCAACACAGGATTCAAAACAGACCCCACACCACCCCCGCTCTCTCCCCCTCCCCAAAAGTCATCCCATGATCCCATGCCAGGGTACAGGATTAGGACTTGGGATGCTAGCAGCCTTTTGATACCTCATCCAATTTGGTGATCTGCGACACTCTCCTCTACTCACAACAGCTACACACGTCAGTCACGGTTCCATAGCAACAGGAGCAAGGATACCGTGTGGTGTGTCACCTCCCCAGCCCTACAGGGGGAGTCACTGAGCTCTAGTTCAGGGCCTTCTCACAGGCTCCGCTAACTAAGGACTGGCCTGGGAGTGACCTCCGATCCGACTGTGAACTACAAAGAACAGGAAGATTTATCAGTAAAAGGACATTCAGCAAAGGAACAGCCAGACATAAAAATCAGAAGTAGGAGGAACTGTAGTCACTTGGCCCTTCAAGCCTACCCCGCCATTCAGTATCATGGCTGATCTGTTCAGGAGGCCTCAATTCCTCCTTTGCCACAGTTTCCCACAATCCTCAATTCCCTGGGAACAGCAGTCAGTGAAGTCCACCAGACCCCAATAAAATCATGTTTAATAAGCTCTTCAGTCCAACAATAACTGTCTTGTGAGGGAAGGGTGGTGTTTGGGAAGGCAGGGCCATCCATCTAGTCAATATAATGGCCCAGATGTCAACGTAATGCGTTGCCAAGGAGACAGCCTGCAAATCCAACTGGCCTTTGTGTGGAAATAATTCAGCGCCAAGCTCCCTGAAGTGTCTATCAACTGGGCTCGGAAAACTAAAGGAGCCACAGTTGGGGGTTGGGGGGGTAGGGGGGGGGGTGTGAAGCTCATTTACACACAGTTCACTTCTCCTGTGCATCAAGGTCACCCTGCCTTGGTTTAAGTGGCTGAAACTGATTTTAGTGCAAGTAAATTAAAGACAACTTTCTGGAAATCATCAATCCTGCTCTTACTGTATGAAGTTTTAGCCACATCTGTTTCCTCGGCACTGCGAAGAGGCTCTAAACTGCCATGGTTCATTGCACAATTGATTCTTTGCTGCAATTTGTACACCCCACTCAACCGCCCCCAACTCCAAGGAAAAAGTGTCTGTTGATGCTCTGTTAAAACAACAGATTAAGCCGCAACCTTCAGCTCTGAAAATGCCTTCACATCCGGTTACAGGCTAGAGCTAGGGAGGCAACCCCTGACAAAACAACAGCATGACATAGTGGGGAGGGAGATTTACTCTGGTTGCTGCGTGGAATGTCCTGTTGTACTTGACTGCATTTTTAGCGGAGCTACACAGCCAGGCCCCAAATAACTTCGCCCCTTTCAAACATAAACTTGCTAGCAACTTCGAAACACAGTATGCAATAACCTCCTGTCTTTGAATTGCTACATCACAGGCGTACTGTGTAACGTCCGGGCTCTGCGGACCCTCACTTTAGTCTATGGTGTAACATACAAAACTGCAGCAGTGGGCAGTTACATCAGGAGAATCCTGGTGAAGGGTCTTGGGCCAAAACATCAACCGTTTATTCGCCTCTATAGATGCTGCCTGACCTGCTGAGCTCCTGTGTGTCTCTCCATTACCCCAGCTTCTCCTTCCTGGGATCTGCTTCCAGGACTCTTCTCACACCTCCGCTAAACTAGTAAGCCTCGACCGTGAGCTTCTGTGGCTGATTTGGCTCGCTTTACATTCAGTTTATATATTCACCATGTTGTCAAGTTACTACAGTCATAGTGCTATCAAGTTAGCAAGCTGTGCTGGGGAAAGTCACTGGCTAAGCCAGCGTTTATGCCCATTTCCCATGGATGACCTGCTCCTGCAAGCCTCGCAAGAACGGGTCTTCTCCCCAGTTCAATTCACCCAGCTCAATGAACGGCTGTGACCAATGACTGCAGCAAAGGCAACAACTTGGCTCCAGCACCAAAGGCTTGCGCTCCAGGACCTGACCGCTCATCCAGCGTGGCCACGTTGGCATCTGTCGACCAAGATGGGAAACTCAACAGAATGAATCGAACCCTCTCGAACAGCACTGAGGAAGCACCTTCACCAGGACTGCAGATCACTCGCACCTTCTCAAGTGCTAGTTAGGGGTGGACAATAAACACAGCGCTTACCAGCTGATTGTGGGCCGAAGTACAGATCCAAAAGAAAAATACCCCCTCAAAACTAATCAATAATCTCCAAGACCTAGGCCCCAATACCTCTTTGTGCAACTGGATCCTCAATTTCCTCACTTCCAGACCCCAGTCAGATCAGACTGGCAACAACTTCTCCTCCACAATCTCCATCAGCACAGGTACCCCACAAGGCTGTGTGCTTAGCCCCTGCTCTACTCACTTTATATCTGTGACAGCTCCAATGCCATATTCAGCCACCACTGTCGTAGGCTGAATCAAACATGGTGATGAATCAGTATATAGGAGGGAGTCTGAAAATCTGGCTGAGTGGTGTCATAACAACAACCTCTGACTCAGTATCAGCAAGACCAAAGAGCTGATTATTGGTGCAAACATGAGGAAATCTGCAGATGCTGGAATATCAAGCAACACACATCAAAGTTGCTGGTGAACGCGACAGGCCAGGCGGCATCTCTAGGAAGAGGTACAGTCGACGTTTCAGGCCGAGACCCTTCGTCAGGACTAACTGAAGGAAGAGTGAGTAAGGGATTTGAAAGTGGGAGGGGGAGTGGGAGATCCAAAATGATAGGAGAAGACAGGAGGGGGAGGGATGGAGCCAAGAGCTGGACAGGTGATTGGCAAAAGGGATATGAAGATCATGGAACAGGAGGTCCGGGGAGAAAGACAAGGGGGAGGGGGGGAAAACCCAGAGGATGGGCAAGAGGTATAGTCAGAGGGACAGAGGGAGAAAAAGGAGAGAGAGAGAAAGAATGTGTGTATAAAAATAAATAACGGATGGGGTACGAGGGGGAGGTGGGGCATTAGCAGAAGTTTGAGAAGTCAATGTTCATGCCATCAGATTGATTATTGACTTCAGGAGGAGGAAACCAGAGGTCCATGAGCCAGTCCTCAGCTGAGGATCAGAGGTGGAGAGGGTCACCAGCTTTAAATTTCTAGGTGTTATCATTTCAGAGGACCTGCCCTGGGTCAGCATGCAAAAGTGCCATTACAAAAGCCCCCTATTTTCTTAGAAATTTGTGCAGATTCGGCATGTCATCCAAAACCTTGACAAACTTCAATGGGCGTACAGAGTATCCTGATGGTTGCACCATGGCCTGGTATGGAAACTACAATACCCAAGAACGGAAATGCTAACGAAAAGAGGTGAATACAGCCAAGTCCATCACAGGAAAAACCCTCCCTGCCATTGAGCATATCTACAAGGTGCATTGATATAAGCAAGCAGCATCCATCATCAAGGACCCCCACCATCCAGGCCATGCTCTCTTCTTGCTGCTGCCATCGGGAAGGTGGTACAGGGACCTCAGGTCCCACATCACCAGGTTTAGGAATATTTATTACCCCTCAATCACCGTGGATAACTTCACTCACCCCAACACTGAGCTGATTCCACAACCTCTGAACTCAATTTCAAGGATTTTACATCTCATGTTCTCATTATTTATTGCTTATTTCTTTTTTTTCATATTTGCACACTGTCTTCTTACACACTAGTTTTTTGTCTGCCTTTGTGTGGAGTTGTTCGTTGATCTATTGCGTTGACTTGTATTTACTGTCAATTCCTGCAAGAAAAATGAACCTTGGGATAAGTATACACTCAAGAGGCCACTTTATTAGGTACACCTGTACACCAGCTCATTAATGTAAATATCTTATCAGCCACTCGTGTGGCAGCAACTCAATGCATAAAAACATGCAAACATGGTCAAGAGGTTCAGATGTTGTTCAGACAAAACATCAAAATGGGGAAGAAATGTAATCCAGTGTCTTTGACCGTGGAATAATTGTTGGTACCAGACAGGGTGTTTGAGTATCTGAGAAACTGTTCATTTCCTGGGATTTTCACACACAACAGTCTCCAGAGTTTACAGAGAATGGTGCGATAAACAAAATGAAAACATCGAGTTAGCAGCAGATCTTTGAGCAAAAGTGCCTTGTTGATGAGAGGTCAGAGGAGAATGGCCAGACTAGTTTAAGCAACAGTATCTCAAATGACCACACGTTACAACAGTGGTGTGCAGAAGAGCATCCCTGACCGCACAACATGTTGAACTTTGAAGTGGACGGGCTACAGCAGCAGACGCCATTTTATTAGGTACAGGATAAAAAAATTTACTTTGAACTCTGAACTCGGTTGCACATTGGTTGTTTGTCAGTCTATGTCTATTTATGCATAGTTTTCTGTAAAATTCGATCATTCATCTTTTTTTTCCCCCGGTAAGTGAGCGTTAGAAAATGTTTCTCAAAGTAGTATATGGTAACGTGTATGTACTTTGATAATAAATTTACTTTGATACACAGATCCCATAAATGAATACAAAGACCCAGAAGCCCAAACGCTCCAGGTTTTCTATCACAGTTTGACAAGGAGGTGCAACGTACATTTACTTAAGTTTCTTTCTCATTCTAGACATCTACCAATCCACCCACAGCTCTTCTGCAGCTCTACAGAATAAGTCAGAGAGCAAGACTTGAACCCAAAGCCCTTTGCCTTCATAGACCAGAGCCAAGGCTCAGCAGCCAGCTCCCTGGCTTTTCACTTCCATTCTCCTTGAATAGGGGAACAACGTTCATTTCCTTCCACTCTTCCAAATGCAAAAATCTCCACCAGAGCCCCAGCAGTTAGCTCCCTTACTTCACATAACACCCCAGAACAGATTTCATCAGGTCCTGGGGATTTGCTCACCTTCATATGCATTGATATTTCCAACACATCCTCTTTCCTGCTACACTCATGTTCCAGACTGTTAGCATACAGCACCATTCCTCCCCAGTGAATGGTGGACTCGATGCAAAATGTCAAAAATTCCTTCACCTCCAATGCTGTTCAACCCACTGAGCTCCTCCAATAGATTGTTCTTTCGTTGCCTAATCTGACCTTCTTTGTTTCTTATCTTTCCAGGGAATGCTGACTCCATACTCTTATTATTTCACTCTCAACCACCTCCCACTTATCGAAGAAAAGGGTGAGCAGTTTCAAGTTCCTGGGTGTCAACGTCTCTGAAGGTCTATCCTGGGCCCAACATATTGATGTAATTACGAACAGGGCACAACAGTGGCTATATTTCATTAGGAATTTGGGGAGAATTGGTATGTCACCAAAGACACTCTCAAATTTCTACAGAGGTACTGTAGAGAGCATTCTAACCAGTTGCTTCACTGTCTGATTTGGAGGGGCCACTATACAGGATCCGGAGAAGCCACAGAAAGATATAAACTCAGCCAGCTCCATCATGGGCACTAGCCTCCCCAGCATCAAGGGCATCTGCTCTTCTCGTTCATTGCTACTATGGTGGAGGTGGGACAGGACCCTGAAGACACACACTTAACGATTCAGGAACAGCTTCTTCTCCTGAATGGGCAATGAACACCTCACTATTTTACTCTTTTTGCACTATTTAATTTAATTATCTTTTTTATATATACTTATTGTAATTTATAGTTTTAATGTTGTGTACTGCTGGCCCCAAACACATTTCACAACATATGCCAGTGATATTAAATCGGATTCTGAGTGTTGCTCTGCCCTTCTTGCAGCTGCTCCCAATCCACATCTGCCAGCTCCCGTCCTCCACGAGTGAGGTCAGTCTTCCCCCAGGTGAGGACCTCAACTCTAGGTGCAGTCATATCCTTTTCCATGACCATCCATGCCAATGGTGATTTTCGCAAAGGCCTCCCTCATATTTCCCCATTCTATGGATCCCGAACAAATAATTCTGCCCAGATACGTGTTTGCTAAGAACTTGACTTCCAGATTTGTCTTTCTGAAGAGTTGTTGCAATCACAGCCTCAATTGACATGTTAGTCCCCAGCTAACAGACACTCATTACATTCTGTGTAAAAGAGAGCCTGTAATTGAATTATATTTGTCTTAAATGATTTGTTTTCTTTATATTCTTTTGTATTATTTGCACAGATATAACCCTCATGAATAGTATCTATGAACAGAAAATGTAATATTCAAAAATAAATGCCTTCAATTAGGTCCCCCCTTTTATAATGAAACAGGCTAATAGACTAATAAATAAGAGAAAATAGTACCTTTGAAAAAGGATGCATCTCAGTGTTGATGGAACCATAACCAGAACAAAGGTTAGTAGTTAATGGAAGCCATTGCACATCTTTGAATTCAGTCTTGAGTTAAGGATCAGAAACACTTAACCCAACAGATGGCAGGAAGCTCACAGGATCAAGTTTCCCCGGAAAGAATTAATATTGGGTGGGCGTAATCCAGTTTTACCTCACCCTGTCAATATCCAGTGTTAAAATTGAATCCAATATTCTTGATTTTGTGGGCAAGTCTGGGCTCTTCCATCAAATTCAGTAGCCCTGGTACTGGAATCCAAACTAAACAAAGACTAATACTCAAAGCTGGCCAATTTTCAACATTTCAACTCCAAGAAATGCAGAGCAGTATCAACCACTGTACACAGCCTTTTCTGGTCCACAAAACCCTCTGATTTTGTCAATTGAGTGGAACTGTGAAGTATCCTCAAATTTGTCTGCCAACAGAAATTCACCTGTGTCTTGCATCTGTTCCATAGAGCCAGAGCACTACAACACAGAAACAGGACCTTTGGCCCATCTAGTCCATGCCAAATTGTTGTTCTTCCTAGTTCCATTGACCCGCACCTGGACCAAATCCCTCCCATCCATGTACCTATCCAAACTTCCCTGAAAGGCTACATTCAAACCCACATCCAGCAGCTGCGCTGGCGGCTTGCTCCACACTATGAGAAAAGGTGTTCCCCTTAACTATTTCACCTTTCACCCTTAACCTATGAGCTCTAATTCTAGTCTTAGTGGGAAAAGTCTGCTTCAGAATACATGCAAGCCATAATTTTAGCCAGCAGGGCCACAGCCAAGCCAATCACAGTGCAGACCAGTGTCAAGGAAGGCTCCAGCACCACCTCAGCACTATGCTCAGTACTTCTCATCACAATGAATCCAAGTGGAAGCGGGTCACTCTTAAAAGAGAAAAGAATATGCTAGGAATGGCAGAATATTTGTCCGTCTTGCTTGGATTTCCAGCATCAGCAAATATTTTCTTGTTTGTAATCAGGTGGTAATAAACCTGATCACAAACAAGAAAATATTTGCTGATGCTGGAAATCTGAGCAACACACACAATGCTGGAAGAACTCAGCAGGCCAGGCAGCATCTATGAGGAAGAGTACAGTCGACATTTTTACCCAAGACCCTTCAGCCCCTTTGAATATTGTCTTTGGAAGGTGGGAGGAAACCCACAGGGTCATGGGGAGAACGTACAAACTCCTTACAGACAGCAGAGGAATTGAATCCGGTTCACTAGCACAGTAATAGCATTATGCTAACCGCTACACTACTGTCCTACCCTAAATCTGGAATTTAAAACAAAACACCATGAGTAAATGTGACCATAAAACAGCTGCTTCATCATAAAAGCTGATCTCGTTCAGTAACGTCCATTACAGAAGAAAGGGGCACTATAAGTGAGGGCATCTGTCCCCGCAGACCCACAGCAATGTGGGTACCACATGAGCCAGCTGTTCCTACAAATGGTTCAGGACAGAGGCTTCTTAGTGCACTGGGGTTAGACAATCAATGCCAGCAACACCAACATTCTGTGAACGGATGGGCTACCCAGTGAGAATGGTCTATCTGGCCAAGAATTAAGTCAAGCCCTTGTCCTTCCCAACGACAGAAGCTCAACTACCTCAGAATCAGGTTTATTATCAATGATATATGTCATGAAATTTGCTAATTTGTGACAGCAGTACATTGTAATACATAAAACAATTACTGCAAGTTACAAAAATAAATAAATGAATAATGCAAAAGATGAATAATGAGGTGGTGTTCAGAAATCCAATGGCAATGTTCTTAAAACAGCACTCAAACCCAAGAAAGACACCTTAAGAAGTCTGCTGTACACATTCTGTCCTACACATCAAAGCTGCTTCAACGTCACCTGCATCTCTCAGATGAGGACCATGCTCTGGTGCTCAGGATAACTACTTAAGCTGTGAACCAGTCCCCTCCAGGAGAGGGCATCTCCAGTATCGCAGAACTCCTGTAGCACTGCACTGGAGTGGTGCAAGGGATTGGACTCAACTTGCAGCCAAAGTATCCCACCAACTGCCCCGAGCTTATAACATGACCTAAGTCACGTGCAGCCACAGAATGGCAGTCAAGGCACTGCTGAAGAAGAACTGCATTGGGAGGGGAGGGGGGAAATAGTTAAGTACAGCTGATGTAGTCAGTGTACTTGATCTTAACAAGAAGTATAAATACGAGGGATGCTGTAGATGCTGGAAATCCAAAGTAACACACACAAAATGCTGGAGGAACTCAGCAGCTCAGGCAGCATCTATGGAAGTAAATAACCAGTCAACATTTCAGGCTGAGACCCTTCTTCAGGACTGGAAAGGAAGGGGACAGACAACAGAATAAAAATGTTGGGGAGGGGAAGGAAGATGGTGAGAAGCCAGGTGGGTAGGACAGCCTGGACACCTCCGGCTACTGACAACTGTCACCAACCCCAGTTCCAACGAGCCCAAGCAGATTCAGACCTCAGAGTCTACCGCTGTCAACTTCAGAACTACGACCCAGGATGCCTTCAGACTGCAAATTGCGTGACCTCTAGCTCCAGCTCCAGCCTGGACCTTGGCCGCTAGCACCTCCAGGCCAAGACTTTCCTTGCTGCCACTGAGCCCCCGAGCTCCCCTTTCCCCACCAACACCTCCTGGGTCCTTGGAACCTCCATCTTCATCTCACCTCACCTTGCCTGAACACCCCAACCCTCCCCCCTCTGATCCCACTCTAATCCCTGTCATGTCTTCACCATTCCCTCTAAGGTGGAACATTCTGTCCTCAGTAAGGGCCTCACCTTTGTCCCCCTGCACTTTCACCTCAGTGAGTCCTGCACCTGTCAAGACGCCGGGCTCTTCTTCTGTCGCCTCCGTCTCCAAGCCCACTTCCTTAGTAAGAATTCCACACTTCAAACTGATGACCCCTTCTCCCGTCTCCAACCCTCCTCCTTTTCTTGGACACCCTGTTCTGGTTGTCTGCCTGCTCTGCATCTTTTCATCTCGGGTTGCCAACATCAATCGGCTCGACTCCAGCACTCTTCTCTCCTCCGTGAACCCCACCCCCTCTGAATGCACTGCTCTCCACTCCAATCCCAACCTTACATCAAACCTGCTGACAAAGGGGGTGCTGTTGTGGTGCGGTGGACTGACCTCTACCTTGCTGACGCAAGGCGGCATTTCTCTGACACCTTCCCATACCGACCCGTCTCCAGACCATCAGAAAACTGTCTCTGACGCCATCAGCATCAATGGTGGAGGAAGGGAAACCCTTTTCTTTGAAGGACGACATCTCTGACGTCTTGGAAAAGGAAAGCCACAACCTGGGAACAGATGCGGCGGAGAAAAGGGAATAGCATTTTTTACAGGAGACAAGGTGGGAAGAGGTATAGCCAGGATAACTGTGGGAATCAGTAGGTTTATAAAAGATGTCAGTCAACAGATTGTCTCTAGAGATGGCGACAGAGAGATCAAGAAAGAGGAGGGAGGTGTCAGAAATGGATGGAAGTTGGAGGCCAAGTTGATGAAGTTGATGAGCTCAGCATGGACTAAGTGAAGCAGCAGCAATGCAGTCATCAGTGTAGCAGAGGAAGAGTTGGGAAGCATTTCCGGGGAAGGCTTTGAACATGGCCTGTTCTACATAGCCGATGAAGAGGCAGGCCTAGCTAGGGCCCATGGCTACCCAGAGTCTGGAGAAAGTGGGAGGAGCCGAAGGAAAACTGTTGAGGGTGAGGACCAGTTCTGCCAGATGGAGGATGGTGGTGGAAGAATGGAACTGGTTGTTTTTTTTAAATTGAGAAAGAAGCGGAGAGCTTTAAAGCCTTGATGGGGGATAGAAGTGTATAAGGACTGAACATTCATGGTGAAGATGAGGCGGTCAGGGCTAGGGAATTGAAAGTTATTAAGGAGATCAAGAGCATGAGATGTGTCACAGATATAGGTGGGAAGGGACTGATAGAATGGAGTTGCAGTGTGAGATCACAAGTTCAGCGTGATGGGGCAGACAGAGATAATAGGCTAACCCGGACAGTCAGGTTTGTAGATCTTGGGTAGGAGGCAGAATCAGGCAGTGCAGGTTAAGGGAACTATGAGCTTGGTGGCAGTGGATGGGAGTTCTCCAGAGATGATGAGGTCAGTGATGATGTCAGAGACAGTTTTCTGATGGTCCAGAGTGGGGTCTTCTTCAAGGGGTAGGTATAAGGAAGTGTCAGAGTTGTCACGTGGCCTCAGCAAAGTAGAGGTCAGTGTGCCACACCACAATAGCAACCCCCTTGTCTGCAAGTTTGATGGCAAGTTTGTGATTGGTGCAGAGAGAGTGGAGGGCAGTGCATTGAGAGGGGATAAGGTTTGAAAAGGAGAGAGAGGAATGCTGAAGTTGAGACAGTTGATGTCTTGTCGACCATTTCAGACGAGGTCCAGAGCAGGCAGAGAACCAGAGCACTGTGTCTAAGAAGAAGAGGAGGGTTGAAGGCAGGAGAAGGGCTCATCAGTGTGAGGTGTGGAATCCTTGCCAAAGAAATGGACTCAGGGATGGAGATGACAGAAAAAGAGATCAAGATCGTGGCAGGTGCTGAACTCAGTGAGGTATGGTTGAAAGGGGACAAAGGTAAGTCCCTTTGAAAATTCCGCCTCAGGGAGGGGAAGGTCTGAGGAATAGCGAAGGCATAGCAAGGATTAGAGCTGGGATCAGACAAGGGAAGAGAGATGGTGGCGCCAGAGGAGAGAAGAGGGTTGGGGTGTTCAGGGAAGGCCAGGTGGGAAGAAGATGGAGGTTCCAAGGACCAAAGAGGTGACAGAGGAAGCTGAGAGACCCAGGGTTGGAGAGTGGTGGTGGGGGAAGGGGAACAGCGAGGAAAGTCTAGAGATGCTGGGAGCCTGCAATTCGCGGTCTGAAGGCCTCCAGAGTCGTAGAACCGGAGTTGGTGACTGTGGAATCCGAGGTCTGGATCCGCTCAGGCTCGTTGGAACTGCGATTGACGACAATTGTCACCAGTCCAGAGGCGTCTGAGGCAATCAGAGCCAGGATTGGAGTTGGCGAGATCCACGGTTTGAGCTAGAACCCATGTGGAACAAGATAGTGGTGAAGACAAATTCGCAGGAAGGATACATGGCTGTGGTAGCAAGTCTAAGTGAGTTGAAGTACAGCAGAGACCACGGAGGTGGAGCAGTGAGAGAGGGTTTCACTAAACTCCTGATGAAGATATAAACTTCTTCAGGATAGGCATCTCTTGAAAAGACATTGCAGTGGGGCAGCAAATCATAAACATACGAAATTCTGCAGATGTTGGAAATCCAAAGTAACACACAGAAAATGCTGGAGGAACTCAGCAGGTCAGGCAGCATTTATGGAAAAGAATAAACAGTCGATGTTTCGGGCCGAGACCCTTCCTCAGGACTGGAAAGGGAAGGGGGAAGACAACAGAATATAAAAGCTGGGGGGAGGGGAAGGAGGCCAGCTGGAAGGTGATAGGTGAAGCCAGGTGAGTGAGAAAGGTAAAGTGCTGGAGAGGAAGGAATCTGATAGGAGAAAGGGAAGAGGGGGATCAGGGGGAGGTGATAGGCAGGTGAGGGGCCAGAGTGGGGAATAGAACAGGGGAGGGGAAGGGAATTTTTTTTACCTGAATGAGAAATTGATATTCATGCCATCAGTTTGGAGGCTACCTAGACATAATATAAGGTGTTGCTCCTCCACCCTGAGGGTGGCCTCGTTGTGGAACAAGAGGTGGCCATGGACAAGTGCTTATCTGATATCTTAATGTGTCTGGCATCTGGAACTAGTTTGTGAAGAGCAGAAACTTCCCTTAAATGATGTGTGATGTGAGTGATGAAAAGGACCAGCCTTCAGCCATTCGCCTTTACACTGCTTTGGGAATGAAACTTTTTGATTGGTTCTGTGCCCGGATGCAGGGAAGTGGCTTGGATTTTTCAAGTAACAACTGCCCATCACTACACGTTACCCTGGCACTGTCAGCACCCCTGACAGGGTGAACAGGAGAGACCAATGTGTGCCTCCAGGACTCTTGCTCAGTCACACAAAGTATGTGCAAGAAGGGGTGTGTGAAGGTAGTTAGTCCCTTACAGAAGTTGCTGTCTGTGATAGACAACCCTGGGCCTCCATGAGACTTCGGAGGGAGCTCCATGATCATAGTAGATTTGTAATAGGAGCAGGAGCAGGCCATTCAGCCCCTCAATGCTTGTCCACTGCAACCCTCTACTCCTCTTCTGTGCCAGTTCCCCATGGCCTTAGTGTGCAGGGGAGGGTGACAAGAGGGGTGAAATCACAGGAGATGATCGAGCAGAGAATTTAGGGCAAAGGGAGGTTGGGGTTAGGCAGAATAATTGACATATAAGGAGTTCAAATAAAAATATGTTCTGCTCGGGGCACATCGGGTAAATAAGCAGAGGTACAGAAAGGGAAGTATGAGAGGAAATGGAAAATGGGATTGATAAGAGAAAAAAGATTTCAAAGACTAAATTTTAAAAAGATCCCTAATAAGAACTGAGTTTTGAAGAAATGAGGTTCCATACCAGCTGTGGTTAACTTTCAGCACCAGAGAGGCTGTCCAGCATTAATTAACAAATTTAAGAATAAGAATGGATGTGGCCCAAATTATGCATTTCATAGTAGTCCATCAAAAATGTACTCTGCAAAGAGCAATGGACTCTGCCCAATACATCCCTCCGCACCATCAGTAGTATCTACAGCAGTGGCCAACTCAAGAACTCAAATCAAAGATCCCCACCATGTGGGCCATGCCATTGTTCCACAGCTCCCATTGGGCATGAGGTACAGAAGCCTGAAGTCCCACACCACCAGGTTCAGGAACAGCCACTTCCCTTCAATCATTCAGTTCTGAAACCAACATTGGCTTCTCACTCTCTGCTATTTGGTCTCTGGTCAAAATTGGCAGGAGAAAAGATAGCGTGGTCCCAGATCCCCACCCTTGCTGTTCGGTAAGCAGCCATGAGCAGCTGCTTGAAACCATCTCAGATTAATATGACTGCCTTTCTCCCTCCCTCCAAGACCCATTTCCCTTTTTCCTCAGTCCCCAACCAACCCCAGTTTCCACCCTTCCCCCTCACAGGCATCATTCTCCTGGTGCTTCAGTCAGCCGTCCACTTTCCATAAGCCCACCTTGCCAGTTAGTACAGCGGACCTATTCCATCGTGACGCTGTTCACGATGGTCAGTCTACCCTGCAGCGACTCAGCTGCTAGTAGGGGCTCACCGGGCCAGTCGAGACCAGAAATCCTGCCCGAAAGGCAAGGAAATTATCCTTACTAAACAGGTCCCTACCTTTGCTTTCCCACATATCACTGACCAAGGAGCTTCTCTGATATCTATGGAAAAGCAACAAGGTGATTTTACACTTGGTTTCCACCCATTTCTTGTGAAGGCCCCAAATTCTACTGCGTTGCTACACTAGCACAGCTGCTGTGAGGAGTTTACCAATGGGGCAACCACTGTTATACCTCCCATCCAGCTGCGTGCACCATATACCAGCGTTTAGACCAACCCTTATCTCGTGAAAGACATGGCTGTTCTGGAGAATAACAAGACCAGAGTAATGAAAGGTACAATGAGAGGAGATCAGGCAGCGTCTGTGGAGACAGAAGCAGAATTAATGTTACAGCTTAATGAGCTTTTATCAGCGAAAAACTTACGAGACTTTCTCCGCAGCACAAGTGACACATTAAAGGGATTTTAGAAGTAAGAACGTTTGGTAAAAGAGAAAGATAATTGTGGCCAAGAAACCAAACTCAATAAATCAAAATCCATTTCCACTTTCTAGCCAGACCTCCACAATCCCCCGCCCCCCCACCCCAAAATGCAGGCTTCACATTTGAAATATTAAAACAGGCCCAACCTATCCAAGTTAGCATGTCCTTTCAATTAAGTACAAGACAGTAATCTCATCAGCCCACTTGGCCTTTCTGCCTTCCCTGTCAACCCCCTTCAACCTCCATTTCAAACTAAAACTGGCATGGATCCAGCAATCCCATGCTGAGTTCCACAAACTCAATTCCACAGAAGTGAGATTCTCTAGCCCTCTTGTTTTGGATCCCTTACAATTAATCTTGCACCTTGCCCTAGTTTGTCCTGTCCCATTTTGTGGGCAGCCCTGGCAGCATCCAACCCAACCAAGGTTTGAATAAACCCTACCACTAGCTTCCCCACCTTTATTTAGCTCTACCATGGAAACTCCCTCCAAAACCAGTTGAAAAGCTGGACCTCTCCTTTCCAAAGAAAATATATTGAACTTCCTCCTCCCCATTTCTGACACCTTCCTCTATGATCAATTGCTTTATCTCAGAGTTTCTCAAACACCCTCACTTCCAGTCTCTTGTGTATCTCATTAACTGTCCCCAGTCTGTATTGAGGGGAAGAAACAGTTGACAATTCCGACTGAGACCCTTTATCAGGACTTATTGATAACCCTGAAGAAGTGCTGCCTGACCTGCTGAGTTTCCCCAGCATTCAGTGTGTATTGCTCAAGATTTACAGCATCTGCAGGATGGCGTGCTCCCAGCTTATATTGCCAAACAGGTGTTGCTGGCTTGATTTTTAGGATTACTCCGGGATAAATTTTCTGTTTTAAAATCTCTCAATCCCAAAGATTTTACAATGCTTACTGTTCAACTGTTTAACAAACAAAAGGTATCAAGTAGGTTTAAGAAAGAATCTTTAAGGCCAGTTCAGGGATCAGGAAAAAACGGTGTGAAATCTCCCAGTCCAGACTGATGTGATTTAGTATGCCTTTCCAACGCCCAAATTCCCCGCCCCACTCAATCACTTTCCTACCTTCCAGTAAATAGCGGTTTCTGCACCGAGCTCTCCCTTCCCCCAACCCTCACAAAAGATGCGTCCATCCCTTGGACAACGAAAAACAAATCCTCATCTTGTAAAGCACTGCGCCGCACGCCCCAGGGTCACATAACATTTTACACACAATGATTTTGGAGCAGTCTTTTTTTATTTTAAAAGGCAGATGGTGTAAATCGGATGATGCGTTTTCACAACAAAACTTTCCCCTCCTCTCTCCGAGGCTGTCTTACCTTTGCCTTAAGTTTTGCAGATCTTCAGCTAAGTTCTCCTTCTCCACCTGGATCCGGTCCCTGTCCTTCCCCACCAGCTCCAACTGCCTCTTCAGCTCCCGGATCTCCTGCAGGTAGAGGTCCCCAGCCCTGCTGGGCTCTTTGGACCGGAGCTGGTTGAGCTCGGCCGCCAGCACGGCGTTCTGCTGCTCCAGGAACCTCACCCTATCGATGAAGTTAGCGAAGCGGTCGTTCAGCTCCTGCAGCTCTACCTTCTCGTTGGTGCGAGTGGTCAAGAACTCCTGGTTCAGGGCGTCGGCCACCGAGAAATCTACCTTCTCGTAAGAGAGCCTGGCCGTCGCAGGGGTGCTGGAGCGATGCCGGTAACCGGTGCTCCTTGATGCGGTTAGGGAAGCGGGAGACGCGAGCAGCCTCCCGGAACTGGACAGCCTGGAGATAGGTGACAGGGATGAACCTCCATATGACCTCCTGTAAGAGGCTGTGCCGCTGGATACCCGATAGGAAGACATACTTTTGGAGAGAGTGGGACTGAGGGAACAAGCACGTTCCAGACTGGACACCGGCTAAGTGGAGGAGCGCCTCACCTCTGCGTGGTTCTTTTATAAGGATTGAAAGAATGACCACGCCTTCTGCGGAGAACAGCAGCCCCTGCTCACACAGCTGAGGGGCTCCGGGCATCGGCTGAGTTCCAGCCCATTACACACCAATAACACGTGAACAGACTCATTCAATGCCAACAAAAAAGGGGGTTTGGGGCAGAATAGATGTTAAATGTGGCGATATTATGGGTATATGCGGTGGAGGGGTGGGAGAGGAGTAGAATTTCAAAATAGCTGCACACCGACACTGATTGGCTTATTTCTTGTACCGATATTCAGTGACAAACTTCGTTCTGCATGCTATCGATACAGATCAATTCAAACATCGGGGTAGTACAAAGGGAAAGGCAATAATACAATGCAGAATAAAGTGCTACAATTACAGAGAAAGTGCACTGCAAGGTAACAAGTAAAGTGCAAGGCCCACAACAAGGGAGGTTGTGGGGTCACAAAATGCTGGAGGAACTCAGCAGGTCAGGCAGCATCTGTGGTAAAAGGTACAGTCGTTTCGGGTCTAAACCCTTCTGCAGAACTTCTTGTTTGTGGGGTCTAGAGTTACCTTTTTTTGTACCAAAAGTCCATTCAAGAGGCTTATAACATCTGTCCCTGAGCCTGGTGCTATGTGCTTTCAGCTTTTTGTATCTCCTGCCCAATGGGAGAAGGAGAAGAGAAATTGTCTGGGGTTGCAGGGGTCTTTGATTAATGAGGCTGCTTTCCTGAGGCAGTGAGGAGTATAGACAGAGTCCATGGAGTGTGATGTTGGTTTTCATGATGGACTGAGCTATGTTCCCAACTCTGCAATTATTGTGGTCTTGAAGAGGCAGTTACCATACCAAGCTCTGATGCATCCAGATAGGAAGCTTTCTGAGGTGCACCTGTAAAAATTGGTGCACGTCAAGGGGGGATGCCAAATTTTCTGCACCTTCTGAGGAAGTTGAAGCTTCAGCTTGCTTTTTAGGCCATGGTTGAACCAAGTCAAGCTATTGGTGATACTTGCACTCGGCTGTTTGAGGGTGATTCTGGAGAAGGGTTTTGCAGAGTAGTGTACACAGCCCGGTCCCTCACAGGCACAGCCTTCCCCACCATTGGCAGCATCTACTTGAGGTGCTGCCTCAGGAAGGTGGCATCTGTCATCAAGGATCCCCGCTATCTGGGCCGTGTCCTCTTCTTGCTTCCACAGTTGGACAGGAGGTACAGAAGCCTGAAGTCCCACACCTACTTTCCCACAAACAGCAGGTTCTTAAACCAATCCACTCAACCCTAACCCTACCACAGCAGCAGAAGACTACGGACCACCTCTTGTCCTTCCATGGACTCTATTAGTGTCTTTGGTTTCTTTTGTATTAGGTCTTGCTTCTGCAAAATCTATTTTTCTCTATATGGTATAATGTTATAAATGATTTATGTATAGCTTAAATGCTGTATGATGTCTGTACCTACATGCCTGTGATGCTGCTGCAAGGAAGATTTTCTTTGTACTTCTACCTCACATGACAATAAACTTGATTTGACAAGCAGCTCAAGTAGCTATGACCTAGAGGTCATAGGTTAAGGGTGGAAGATGAAATATTTAATGGGAATCTGAGGGGGAACTACTTCACTCAGAGAGTGGTGGGAGTGGTTAGTGCGGGTTCAATTGAAACATTTAAGAGAAGTTTGGACAGGTACATAGATGAGAGAGGTATAGAGGGCCATGGTCAGGGTACATGCAGATGGGACTAGGGAGAAGAATGGGTCAGCACATATGAGATGGGCTGAAAGGCCTAATTCTATGTTATACTGCTCTATGACTCTAAAACTGGTAGTAGATGAGACAGTACAGGCAATGAGCAAGGGGTGTCTTTGTCCCCTTTATGTCCCAGTATTGTATCTGATAGAAGGGCAATGAGAGGCTGGCCACGCTTGGGACAGGGACAAACCACATGATTTAGTGGCAGTCAGCAAAGCTAAACCCAGGAGTTGATCAAAGGCTCCTGAGCAATCAATCTGGAGGACCTTATGTAGTACTTGATGCCCAGCACTATAAGCTCTGCCACAGTGCAATAATTTTAAAACACTGGGAATGTCTTTCCGAAGTTTTCTGGCTTTATTTCTGATATCCAGCAATTGCAGCTTTTCAAACAAATTCAATTGCTCTCAAAACTCCAGTGGTATAGACGTCCTATGTGGTGGTCACCAAGCGCCTGCTAATTACAAGATTCCCATCCAAGAAAGTCCCATTTGCCTGCATTTGGCCCATATCCCTCTAAACCTTCCTTATTCATGTACTTATCCAAATGTCCTTCAAATGTTGTTATTAGCACTTCATCTGGCAGCTCATTCTATATACCCACCACCCTCTGCCTGAAGAAATTGCCCCTCAGGTTCGCTTTTAAAAATCTCTCCACGCTCAGCTTATAACTTTGCCTTCTAGATTTTGGTTCACCTTCACTGGGAAAAAGACCGCTGAGTCTTGCAGAGTTCAGATAAAACAATACAACTTGCAAATGGACTTCTTAAATCTGAATGGATATTTAATGAAGCTCGATGACCTTCGATTCATACGGAGAATGAGAAGGTGACAGATAGGAGCTACAGGGAGCTAGTCACCCCTAGGTTGCGGGAGGCAGGTAACTGCCTGACTGTCAGGAGAAGGAAGGGAAATGGGCAGCCAGTCCAGAGTACTCCTGTGGCTGTTCCCCTCAATAGTAAGTATAGCACTTTGAATACTGTTGAGGGGATGACCTACCAGGAGGGAGCCACAGTGACCGGGTCTCTGGTACTGAGTCTGGTGAAGAAGTCTGCAGTGGTGATAGGAGATTCCATACTCAGAGGATGAGGTTCTGTGGGCCCGATAGAGACACCCAGATGGTATGTTGCCTCCTTGGAACTGGGATCAAGGATGTCTTGGATTGGGTCCATGGCATTCTCAAGAGCAAGGGCAAGCAGCCAGAAATCTTGGTAAATTTTGGCACCAATGACATAGGTAGACAAGGGGAAGAGAGATTTCAGGGAGCTAGGTAGAAAGCTGAGAAACAGTAATCTCCGGATTGCTGCCTGTGCCACATGCCAGTGAGGGTAGGAATAGGATGATATGGCAGGTGAATGTGTAGCAGAGGAATTGGTGCAGGGGGCAGGGATTCAGACTTATGGGTGATTGGGATCTCTTCTGGGGAAGGTACAGCCTGCACAAAAGGTATGGGTTACAGGTGAACCCAAGGGGGACGAATATCATTGTGGGCAGGTTTGCGAGAGTTGTTCAGGAGGTTTTAAACTAATTTGGCAGGGGGATAGGAACAGGAGTGACAGTGCTGAGGATGAGGTAGTTGGTTTACAAACAGAGGCAATGTGTAGTGAGACTCCTAGCAAGGAGAGGCTGATGAAAGGCAAAATTGCAGTCAACAGGATGAGTTGCAATGTAAAAGGCAGACAAAATTATAAGACCACAAGATATAGGAGCAGAGGTAGGCCATTCAGCCCATCGAGTCTGCTCTGCCATTCAATCATGGGCTGATCCAATTCTTCCGGTCATCCCCACTCCCCTGCCTTCTCCCCATACCCTTTGATGTCCTGGTTAATCAAGAACCTATCTATCTCTGCCTTAAATGCACCCAATGACTTGGTCTTCACAGCCGCTCGTGGCAATAAATTCCACAGATTTACCACCCTCTGACTGAAGTAATTTCTCCGCATCTCAGTTCTAAAAGGACGTCCTTCAATCCTGAAGTCATGCCCTATTGTCCTAGAATCCCCTACTATGGCAAATAACTTTGCCATATCTAATCTGTTCAGGCTTTTTAACATTTGGAAAGTTTCTGTGAGATTCCTCCCTCATTCTCCTGAACTCCAGGGAACACAGCCCAAGAGCTGCCAAACATTCCTCACACAGTAATCCTTTCATTCCTGGAATCATCCTCATGAATCTTTTCTGAAAGGGTGATGAATACAGGACTGAAGGTGTTATATTTGAATACATGCAGTATACAGAATAATGTAGATGTACTTGTAGCACAGTTACAGATTGGCATGTATGATCTTGTGTGCATCACTGAATCATGGTTCAAAGAAAATTATAGCTGGGAGCTTAATGTCCAAGAGTACACATTGTGTCGAAAGGACAGGCAGGAAGGCAGAGGGAGTGGTGTTTGTCTGTTGGTTAAAAAATGAAATCAAATCATTAGAAAGAGCTGACGTAAGGTCAGAAGATGTTGAATCGTTATGGATAGAGCTAAGGAACTGCATGGGTAAAAGGCCCTGATGGGAGTTGTACACAGACCCCAACAGCAGTAAGGATGTGGTCTATAAATTACAACAGGAGATAGAAAATCCATGGCAAAAGGGCAGTGTTACAATAGTCATGGGGTCCTCAATATGCAGGTAGATTGGGAAAATCAGGTTGGTGTTGGGTCACAAGAGGGGAATTTCTAGAGTGCTGATGAGATGGCTTTTTAGAGCAGCTTGTGATTGAGCCCACTAGGGGATCAGCTATTCTGGATTGGGTGTTGTGCAATGAACCAGATCTGATTAGAGAGTTTAAAATAAAAGAACCCTTAGGGGAAGGTGATCATAATATGATCAAACTCACCCTGAATTTGAGCTTGTTGTTAACGGCGACTCCTTTGCTTGCATCTTCGGAAACTGCTCTATTTCCATCTTTAATATCTCTATCTTTCCCTTTCAGGGTTCTTTTGAAAACCCTGACCTGGAGTTACACACTGAATACGGTTCTTTGCAGGAATGGGACCCGCTCTCGGGCTTTCATAACTGGCCATTGTTCAGCACATCAAAGGCTCGGATTCAGAAGTCTAGGATCTCGGGGCTCTAGAGATGGGTGGTCGAGGGTCGGTGTCACAACAGGAGACCCGTGTGTCGTCAGGGGAGTCAAAATATCTACAGCTGTGTGCCTGGAGACCCGGGATCTTTGCAATCTTCAGGCACAGAGCTCAAAAAAAGCGACGTAACAGACTTTTAACATTGTAAACCAGCGAGTTGTTTGTTATGTCTGCCCGCTCACTGAGAAAATGGAGATACCTCTTTCTCCCTTATTAGGGAGTGAGAGAACCTGCGGTATGTCGAATACTGGGTGAAACGCAAAGTCTTTGGGCTAACTGCAGTCTGTGTCTTAGCTATTACTTTGCTCACGCATGAGTGCTCAGTGGTGGGTGCCAATGCTTTTTTTTTGTCGGTGGGGGGAGGGGGGATTGTTGCTTGCTGCTGCTTACACATGGGAGGCGGGAGCTGGGGGGGATCTCTGGGGTTCTAACATTTAACTGTCATTCATTCTTTGGGGCACTCCTCTGCTTTTGTGGATGGTTACAAAGAAAAAGCATTTCAGGATGTATATTGTATACATTTCTCTGAAATTAAATTGTACCTTTGAACCTTTGAAATTTGAGAAGGAGAAGCTAAAGTCTGCTGTATCAGTATTACAGTGGAGTAAAGGGAATTGCAGAGGCATGAGAGAGGAATTGGCCAGAATTGATTGGAAAAGAACACTGGCAGGGATGATGGCAGAGCAGCAATGGCTGGAATTTCTGGAAGCAATTTCGAAGGCACAGGATATATACATCCCAAAGAGGAAGAAGAATTCTAAAGGAAAGATGACACAACCGTGGTTAACAAGTGAAGTCAAAGCCAGTATAAAAACCGAAAAGAGAGCATATAATAGAGCAAGAATTAGTGAGAAGTTAGAGGATTGAGAAGCTTTTAAAAACCAACAGAAGGCAATTTTAAAAGTTATTAAAAAGGTAAAGATGCAATACGAAACTAAGCTAGCCAATAATATTGAAGAGGATACCAAAGGGCGAAGCTTAGTCAAGATGGCGCTAAATGGCGTCTTCTTTGCTTGCATCTTCGGAAACAGATCTATTTCTATCTTCAATATCTCTATTTTTTTTCTTTCAGGGTTCTTTTGAAGAGCCTGACCTGGAGTTACATACTGACTTTGGTTCTTTGCAGGAATGGGACCTGCTCTCAGGGTGTTACAACTGGCCGTTATCCGACACGCCAAGGGCATAGCCTAAGAGTTTAGCTCGCCCTTGCAGCCCTAGGATCCCGGGGCTCTGGAGATGGGTGGATCGAAGGTCGGTGTCCCAGACCGGTGTGCGTGGGAGCTTGAAGATCTTTGACTGTGATCTGAGACCTGAGATCTTTGGGCACAGAGCTCAGAAAAAGTGACGTAATGGACTTTTAACATTGTAAACCGGTGAGTTGTTTGCTATGCCTCCCCGCTCGCTGTGAAACAGAGACATCTCTTTCTCCCTTATTAGGGAGAGAGAGCCTGTGGTATGTCAAATACCGGGTGAAAAATGTAGTCTTTGGGGTAACTGCAAGTCTGTGTCTTTGCTTGAGTGCTTGGTGGCGGGTGCTGATGCTTTTTTTTTGCCGGCGGGGGCTAACGCTTTTTTTTGCCGGTGGGGGAGGGGCAATCGTTGCTTGCTGTCATTTATGCGTGGGAGGGAGGGGAGCTGGGGGGTACTTTGGGTTCTAACATTTAACATCTAACATCTAATACTGAACTGTCATTTATTCTTAGGGGCATTCCTCTGTTTTCGTGGACAGTTGTGAAGAAAAAACATTTCAGAATGTATATTGTATACATTTTTCTGACATTAAATGTACCTTTGAAACCTTTGAAAGTTTCTTCAGATACATAAAGTGTAAAAGAGAAGTGAGAATGGATATCGGACCACCGGAAAACGATGCTGGAGAGGTAGTAATGGGGGACAAGAAAATGGCAGATGAACTGAATAAGTATTTTGCATCTGTCTTCACTGTGGAAGACACTAGCAGCATGGTGGAAGTTCCAGGTGTCAGGGGAATGAAGTTTTGTGAAGTTACCATTACTAGGGAGATGGTTCTTGAGAAACTAAAAGGTCTGAAGGTAGATAAGTCACCTGGACCAGATGGTGTATACCCCAGAGTTCTGAAAGATGTGGCTGAAGAGATTGTGGAGGCATTAGTAATGATCTTTCAAGAATCACTAGAATCTGGAATGGTTCCGGAAGACTGGAAAATTGCAAGTGTCTCTCCATTCTTCAAGAAGGGAGAGAAGAAGAAGAAAGGAAACTATAGTTCAGTTAGTCTGACCTCAGTGGTTGGGAAGGTGTTGGAGTCGATTATTAAGGATGAGGTTTCAGGGTACTTGGAGGCACATGATAAAATAGGCCGCAGTCAGCATGGTTTCCTCAAAGGAAAATCTTGCCTGACAAATCTGTTGGAATTCTTTGAAGAAATAACAAATAGGATAGACAAAGGAGAATTGATGGATATTGTGTACTTGTATTTAAAGAAGATCTTTGACAAGGTGCCACACATGAGGCTGCTTAACAAATTAAGAGCCCATGGTATTACAGGAAAAATTCTAGCATGGATAAAGCGGTGGCTGATTGGCAGGAGGCAAAGAGTGGGAATAAAGGGAGCCGTTTATGTAGCTTCTGGTGACTAATGGTGTTCCACAGGGGTCTGTGTTGGGACCGATTCTTTTTACGTGATTTGTCAATGATTTGAATGATAGCATTGATGGCTTTGATGCAAAGTTTGCAGATGATTAGATTATGAGGACACGCAGTCCTCTTTTATTGTCATTTAGTAATGCATGCATTAAGAAATGATACAATTTGTTCCTCCGGTGTGATATCACAGAAACACAGGACAGAAAAACTAACAAAAACCACATTATTATAACATATAGTTACAACAGTGCAACAATACCATAACTTGATGAAGAACAGGCCATGGCACAGTAAAAAAGTTCAAAGTCTCTCGAAAGTCCCACATCTCACGCAGACGGAAGAAGGAAGAAAACTCTCCCTGCCATGCCCAACCACAGTCCAACTCTGAGTTGTCCGAAAACTTCGAGCTCTGATCAGCCCTCTGACACCGAGTACCGAGCACCATCTCTATCTGAACGCTTCGACCTCAGCCTCGGTCGCCAGCAGCAGGCAAAGCCAGGGATTTTGGGGCCTTCCCTCTGGAGATTCTCGATCGCACAGTAGCAGCGGTAGCGAACCGGGCATTTCAGAAGTTTCTCCAGATGTTCCTCCATGCTTCTCACGTCCGTCTCCATCAAATCAGAATTGTGCACAGCCCCCTATTTAACAAATACGATATCATTTCACCGGAGAGCTGCGCGCGCTGCCATCTTCTCCTCCCGCCTCAAGATAGGTTGAGGAAGTAGAGAGGCTACAGAAGGACAGACAGATTAGGAGAATGGGCAAAGAAGTGGCAGATGGAACACACTGTCAGGAAGTGTATGGTCATGCACTTTGGCAGAAGAAATTAAAGGGTTGACTATTTTCTAAATGAAGAGAAAATTCAAAAAGCTGAGGTGCAAAGGGACTTGGGAGTCCTTGTGTAGAATTCCCTAAAGGTTAATTTTCAGGTTGAGTCTGTGGTGAGGAAGGCAAATGCACCGTTAGCATCCATTTCAAGAGGACTAGATTATAAAAGCAAGGATGTAATGTTGAGGCTTTATAAAGCACTGGTGAGGCCTCACTTGAATCTTGAGCAGTTTTGGGCCCCTTATCTTAGAAAGGATGTGCTGAAACTGGAGAGGGTTCAAAAGAGGTTCACGAAAATGATTCCAGGATTGAATGGCTTGTCATATGAAGAGTGTTTCATGGCTCTGGGCCTGTATTCACTAGAATTCAGAAAAATGAGGGGTGACCTCATTGAAACCTATTGAATGCTGGAAATTTTTGATTACGTGAATGTGGAGAGGACGTTTCCTATGGTGGAGAATCTAAGATCAGAGGACACAGCCTCAGAATAGAGGGACATCCTTTTAGAATGGAGATGAGGAGGAATCTCTTTTGCCAGAGAGTAGTGAATCTGTGGAATTTGTTGCCACAGGCAGCTGTAGAGGCCAAATCTTTTTGTGTATTTAAGGCAGAGGTTGATAGAATCTTGATTGGTCAGGATATAAAGGGAATTGGGGAGAAAGCAGGAGATTGGGGCTGAGAGGAAAATTGGATCAGCCGTGATGAAATGGCAGAACAGACTAGACGGGCAAAATGGACAAATTCTGGTCCTATATCTTAGGTCTTATGGTCTTATAGAAATAATAATAGAGAATTTCCTATAAGCAAAATGCAATTGATGGTGCTAACAATGAACACTGTTCAAATACAGTGCCCATAAAAAGTATTCATCCCCTCTTGGAAGTTTTCATGTTTTATTGTTTTACAACATTGAATCACAATAGTTTTAATTTGGCTTTTTCTGACACTGATCAACAGAGAAAGACTTTCAAGTCAAAGTGAAAATAGATCTCTACAAAGTGATCTAAATTAATTACAAATATAAAACACAAAATAATTGATTGCAGAAGTATTCACCCCCCTTTAACATGACACACCAAATTACTGGTGCTGCCAATTGTTTTCAGAAGTCATATAATTAGTTAAATAGAGATCTACTTTTGGAGACCTGTGTGCAGTCAAGGTGTTTCAATTGATTGTATTAAAATACACCACGTATCTGGAAGGTCCAATGGCTGGCCAGTCAGTATCCTGGCAAAAACTACACCATGGAGATAAAAAAAACACTAAGCAACTCCATGAAAAGCTTATTGAAAAGCACAAGTCAGGAGATGGATACAAGAAAATTTCCAAGTCACTGAATATTCCTCGGATTACAGTTAAGTCAATTATCAAGGAATGGAAAGAATAAGGCACAGCTATAAATCTGCCTAGGGCAGGCCATCCTCAAAAACTGAGTGACCGTGCAAGAAGGGTACTAGTGAGGGAGTCCACCAAGAGACTTATGACAACTCTGGAGGAGTTACAAGCTTCAGTGGCTGAGATGGGAGAGACTGTGTATACAACAACTGTTGCCCGGGTGCTTCACCCGTCACAGCTTTATGGGAGAGTGGCAAAGAGAAAACCACTGTTGAAAAAAAAACTCTCATGAAATCTCAGCTTGAGTTTGCCAGAGGCAGGTGGGAGACTCTGAAGTCAGCCAGAAGAAAGTTCTATGGCCTTTTGGCCATCAGACTAAATGCTATGTTTGGCATAAGCCAAACACTGCACATCATCAAAAACACACCATCCCTACCGTGAAGCATGGTGGTGGCTGCATCATGCTGTGGAGATGCTTCACTGCAGCAGGTCCTGGAAGGCTTCTGAAGGTAGAGAGTAAAATGAATGCAGTAAAATAAGCAAAATCCTGGAGGAAAACCTGGTGCAATCTGCAAGAGAACTGCAACTTGGAAGAAAATCCTTTTTCCGGCAAGACAATGACCCCAAGCATAAAGCCAAAGCTACACAGAAATGGTTTAAGAACAACAAAGTTAATGTCCTGGAGTGGGCAAGTCAAACTCCGGACCTTAACCCAACTGAAAAAGAGAGTCTTTTTCTGTTGATCATGCTTAAAAAAGCCAAATTAAATCCACTGTGATTCAATGTTGTAAAACAATAAAATATGAAAACTTCCAAGGGGGTGAATACTTTTTATGAGCACTGCAAGTTCTATTGTCTAAAAGTATAAGCCTGAATATTTATAATTTACTTTTCCACTTTCTGATTTTGAAGACAGACTCTTCCAGTAAAGGTGGTGTCAAGATGCATTCTCTGTCGAGGTCGCAGCTCCGACTCAGTTGTTTTTCTAGGTTTGTAGAGATGGTTTTGGAGACAGAGAGGGGAGTTGTGGGTCAGGTTAGGGTTTAGGGACAGGGATGTAGGGGAAGTAGAGGTCAGACCGGATCCTAGGCCTCTGCTCCACATTTGAAGGCCAGCGATGTGGACATGTGAGAAAGGACATCCGTGGTTGGATGTCGGGCTGGCAGACCAGCGAGGACAGGGGATGGTGGCCCCTCCAGGTCAGCAAGGTTGTTGGCGGGTGCTGGGATTGGAGTTCGATGCGGACAGGAGGAAGCTGTGGCTGATAACTCCCTAGGTGCGTGAGTTGGCGAGACCAGAGTTTGAGGCCTAATGTTCGTGGTCTCCTCATTAGAGAATCTGATGTTTGAGGCCCAGAGTTCAAGGCCCTCATTCATCATCATCTGTAAGTCCTGGGTCGATATTGATGATCAAAGGTGAACTGGAAGTTCGGAAGTTGAGGCTCAATGGCTGGAGCCCTGGTTTGCAAGTTTGTGACTCCACTGGGGAAGCCGATGGGCTAATGTCTGCAAGTTCATGAGTCTACTGGACTGTGTGTGTGTGTCAGTGGGAAGAAGGAATGGGGGCTTGTTTTGTGGTGTTGTTTTGTTGCTGTTGTTCTGTTGTTGTTGACTATGTTGTTCTGTGAACATGGTGGACACGCTATGTTGGCACTCAAATGTGTGGCAACACTTATGGGCTGCCCCCAGCACATCCTTAGACTTTGTTACTTTTTTTTAAACACAACTGACACATTTCACTGTATGTTTTGATGTACATGTGATAAATAAATGATTCTGATGACCCACAGTAGGCAGTTTAAGGCGCTGGAAAAATATCAATTCTATCTCAACAAAATCAAAACCCTCTGAATCCACTGGAAGGTTAACAAACTGATACCATGTCCTGTCCTCGGCCAACATTTGAAGCCCTAATTAGATTAAGCAGACCACACTGATCACATGTTCAACATCCTAAATAGACACTTTATTCTGAACTCTGGAAAGAGATTGTTTATTTATTTATTTATTTAGATACCGTGTGGAACAGGCTCTTCAGGCTGCACCACCCAGCAACCCCTCGATTTAACCCTCGCCTAATCATGGGACAATTTACAATGACCTACCAAATGGTATGCCTTTGGACTGTGGGAGGAAACCGGAGCACCCGGAGGAAACCCACACAGTCATGGGGAGAACGTACAAACTCCTTACAGGTAGATTACCAGGTGAACAGAAGAAAAGAGCTCAGAGCTTCAATGAAGTGGTTCAGCACCATCACCAACTCTTGGGAGTCACTGGCCTATTCTTGCTCAAAGTGAAGAGGGAGCATTCAGGACGGCGTGGAGAGCCTGAAGGCCATGCATCGGGAGTAGACTGTGTAAGTGTGGAAGGAGGGCACCACCTCACAAACCAGCCACTCACCCACTCACCTGTGGAGGAGTCTGCAGTTCCCACACCGGCCTCAAAACCCCCAGAACCAGAGGCGAAGCAAGTACCTCTGATGTCAAGGACTTGCTGGAGGAGTAAAAGAACTATAGCCCAGCAGCAGTGCACAAGTAAATGGATAAATGGGTGCAATGAGAAACTGACTTGCGGCAACAGAGGTTCAGTTTGACACTGAACACTCTAATAAAGTTCTACAGATGTTCTGTTGAAAGTGTCCTGACTGATTGCATCATGGTCTGGTACGGAACACCCAGGAGAGAACGTGTAGATTCCACACAGACAGTAACCAGCAACCAGCGTCCAGATCAAACCTGGGTCTCTGGGGCTGTGAGAAGAAGCAACTATACCTACTGCACCACTGTGCCACTAGACACAGTCAGCATGGTTAGAGGTCAAGATTCAAAGATTCAAGATTCAAAGATTCAAGATTCAAAAAACTTTACTGTCATTCTAACCGTACATCAGCTCTGCAGGGCAGAATGAGACAGCGTTTCTCAGGAGCAGTGCAATCATAATATAACAAACACAACACTAAATAATAAACATAACAATAAATAGTAAAACACAACAGCCACATGTCAGTTAAAATCAAGTTATAAGTGTCCAGTGCAAGTTAAAAGTGTCCAAAGCAGAGTCAGGTGGAGCAGCTATTTAGTAGTCTGACTGCCTATGGGAGGAAGCTGTTTAGTAGCCTTGTGGTTTTAGTTTTGATGCTCCTGTAATGTTTGCCTGATGGCAGAAGAACAAACAGTTCATGGAGAGGGTGTGAGGGGTCTTTAATGATGTACCGTGTCTTCTGGAGGCATCGACTCTGAAAGAGGTCTTGGACAGAAGGTAGGGAGACCCCAATAACCTTCTCTGCTCCCCTAACCACCCTCTGCAAGGCTTTTTTGTCGACAGCATTGCAGCTGGAGTACCAGGTTGTGATGCAAAAGGTCAGCATGCTCTCAAACACGCCTCTGTAGAATGTAGTTAAGATGTTAGTGGGGAGTGATGCTTGTTTAAGCTTCCTCAGAAAGTGCAATCTCTACTGGGCCCGTTTCACAATCCCAGTGGTGTTCCTGGACCCGTTTCACAATCCCAGTGGTGTTCCTGGACCAGCTGAGATTGTCCGAGATCTGCACCCCAAGGAACTTGATGTTTTCCACTCTCTCCACTGTGGAGCCGCTGATGCTGAGGGGTGTGTGCTCAGGCTGAGACCATCTGAAATCGACGATCATCTCCTTGGTTTTGGTGACATTAAGCATCAAGTTGTTATCACTGCACCAGCTCTCTGGGTGTTTGACCTCCTCCCTGTACATTGTTTCATCATTTTTGCTGATGAGCCTCACCACTGTGGTATCGTCTGAAAATTTAATGATCAGATGAAAAGATGAAATGGTGATTGTTACATTGGTTGCAATTGTGCTATAGACTTCTTGTTTTTAAAGAGAAGTCCATTGACTGATCAGAGGGAGATGAGATAGAACAACAATATCTTTGTTCTCAGAGATATTAATTAACTGTGATGGAGATTGAATGGGCAAAGGGCAGAAGCTGTTGGGCTCTTGGGCTCACGAGCAGTGTGTTTGCTGCATGTCCATGCTTCCTTTCTTCCTTCCCTGTTTTTGCACTATTTTTATTTAACTATTTAATGTATGAACTGCTGGGAGGATGTTTAGTGACATCCAGCCGCCTCAGGGGCTCCGCTCCAGAGTTCTGTCTGGGTTTACTCCCATAGCCTCCGTCTCTCCCAAGGCTGCCCACAAGGCAGGTGGGGCTATTTACCCACAGCTGGACATATGCCAGTGATATTAAACCTGATTCTGATTCTGACCCCTTTTTTCTCAGGCGGTGTTATACATCAAATTAGAAGTAATGTAATAGAGCAGGTGGATGAGGAGGATTTCAGGACCAGTGTCACCCGTGTGGTTTAAGGTCTAAGTGGAAGGGAAAGATTGCAATACCCACAGAGTGGGATGAGGCTGTTTTCAGAAAGGTAAGGGGTCAGCCTCCTGAGGCATGGTGGAATATGAGACAAAAATTAAGGCTTCTACCAATTCACCTTAAGGCTCAGGCTCACCTGTACAGGCTTGCTTCCTAAATTCATTCAGATGGAAAGGGACAGAGAGGAACAGGAATGTCCAGAGCAGCCACACACAGTAAACACCACAGCCAAGAGACCAACCACACCAACCACTACTTCCTCAGAAGGCTAAGGAAATTCCGCAAGTCCCCAGTGACCATCACCAGTTTTCACAGATGCACCACAGAAAACATCCTATCAGGACACATCACATCTTGGTATGACAACTGCTCGTCCAAGTCCGCAAAAAATTGCAGAGAGTTGTAAACGCAGCCTGATCTATCATGAAAACTATCCTCCTCGCCATTGACTCCATCTACTCTTCCTGTTGCCATGGGAAAGCAGCCAATATATTCAAGGACCCACCAGCCTGAACATTCTTTCTTCTCCCCTCTCCAGTCAGGTAGTAGAAACAAAACTTGAGAGTACGTACCACCTGGTTCAAGGACAGTTCAAGTCCTGATGAAGGGTTCCGGCCCAAAACGTCGACCGATCTTTTCCATGGATGCTGCCTGACCTGCTGAGTTCCTCCAGCGTGTTGTGAGTGTTGCTTTGAGCCCAGCATCTGCAGAGTATTTTGTGCTCAAGGACAGTTTCTATCCTGCTGTAAAAAGACTCTTGAATGGACTTTATACAATAAAAATGAATTCTTGATATTGATTCACTGGGAATATTCAGTCAGATTCAGATTAACCTGGCTGTACATGTCCTAGCACTGGGGGACAGCTCCTCCAGGACGCAGTCCTTTGCTGATCCATATTAGGTGCCTAATGTGAACAAATACAAAAAAAAAAGTCTTAGAAAATGAATCCCTCCCCCTCCTGTCTTCTCCTATCATTTTGGATCTCCCCCTCCCCCTCCCACTTTCAAATCCCTTACTAACTCTTCCTTCAGTTAGTCCTGACGAAGAGTCTCGGCCTGAAACGTCGACTGTACCTCTTCCTAGAGATGCTACCTGGCCTGCTGCGTTTACCAGCAACTTTGATGTGTGTTGCTTAGAAAATGAATGCTAATTTTGTTATGAAGGGGAGCATGGGTGGTTTCAATAGAATTTTGGCAGTGGGTGCAGATGGAAAAGCAGATAGAAGCAAGTCATTACGAATAAAGTTAAATATAAGTGAATAAGGACAGAAGGCAGATGAAACTTCCTCAGACAGTTAAATACTGTGAAATGGGGTACTGGCATTAGCGATTGAGGAAGGGACAAGGAAATAAAGGCAAATGGGAATGGAAAAGGAACAATGCTGATTGGGTGGACGATTAACAGTTAACACACACAGAGGTTGATCCTGTTGTGCACATTTTGGTTGTCAAAGCTGGAGTTTGCCTTGTACCACAATGCACGAACGTAGAACATGTAGAACAGTACAGCTCAGTACAGGCACTTTGGCCCACAATGTTGTGCCAACCTTTCAAGCTACTCCAAAATCAATTTAAACCTTCCCTCCCATGTAGCTCTCTTTTTTACTTTCATCCACATACCTATATGAGTTTCTTAAATGTCCCTAATGCATCTGCCTTTACCACCACCCTCCGCAGTGTTTCATGAACTCTCCACTCTCTTCGTAAAAGAAGCTACCTCTGACATCATCCCTATACTTCTCTCCAATCACTTTAAAAGTATGTCCTCTCATATTAGCCATTGCATCCCTTGCAAAAATACGCTAGCTGTCCACTCTAGCTAAGCCTCTTATCATCTTGTACATCTCTATCAAGTTGCCTCTCATCCTCTTTCACTCCAAAGAGAAACGCCCTAGCTCACTCGTTTAACCTATCCTCATAAGACATGTTCTCTAATCCAGGCACCATCCTGGTAAATCTCCTCTGCACGCTCTCTAAAGCTTCCACATCCTTCCTATAATGAGGTGACTGGAAACGAACACAATACTCCAAGTGTGGTCTTACCAGAGTTTATCCAGCAAACTGCTAGTGGAGACCTGCAGCACCAGCTTGACTTGGTATTTATGCGTTTACTTCAGGCCTTAAACTTGTTCAGTGCCAAGCATAGACTGGCACTATCCTGGTGTTACAGTCTCTCCGTCCTTTCATTCCTGTTCCAGGGAACCGTCACAGTCTCCAAGATTACCCCTTTCAGATAATAATTAAATAGGCTCTGTTGAATCTGGGTCTAAAATTTTCCTGTAGTTTAACTTTTCTTGTAGTCAAGATGCCACCAGCGTACCACACTCCCTCGGTCGACATCTTCCAGAGACCAAACAAAAATAGCTTTTTTTTTACTTCTTTTACGTCTGTTTTTCACTTCAAGTGTATTCCTGGGGCTGTTAGAGCCTGTGATTTACAGCTTGGAGATCGTTTGAGTGATCCAACACTTTGCTGTCTCCAAGAAGATTCCGGGAAGCGAGCATGTACTCAGATGGCCTCAATGTGAAGAAACTTCAAGATGAGGCATGAGCCGATGTTCATCTCCGTTTCGACATTAATCACTGAAGCGTTGAAGAAAATTGAGACATTGAGGCAAATAGAAGGCGATTGAGAGTTTCAGTGCTGACTGCCTGTCTTTTGATTGCTGTCAGAAGAGGAATCTGTGAGTGACATTATCGTTGTGTGCCTTGATGTGGCAGGTGGGTAGGCCTCTCTCGCTCGTGTGGTGTCCCTATCTTTCGATGAAAATCGGTGATATCATAAAATGGACTATTGCGTTTATGCACTGTGGATGTTTTCCGACTTGTGGTTTTTATATTCTGTGTTTTTATCACCCGTTCCTTTTCCGTTTTGTTGTGGGGGGGGGGTGTTTGGAGGTTGATGTTCTATGTGTGGGAGGGGCTATTTTTGGGGGGGTCAATATTCTCTTTCCATTTTGTGTGGGGGAGGGGGGGTTGATGATCGGGATGCCGTTCTTTCTTGTGTGGGGGGAGTTTATGTTTCTCTCTGAATGACTTTCATGTTCTTTCTTTGTTTCGTGGTTATCTGGAAAATACAAATTTCAGAGTTGTAAATGAGTACATGCTTTGATAATAAATTAACCTTTGAACTTTTGTTATACTTGCTTATATGTTTGTATAATCACCCGTTTGTCAGTAAATGTTGAGTGGATTTTCAGTAATTCATAGAATAGCTGGTTCAATATTTTTGTAGTTTCTTTGTGAGCCTGTGTCATGGCAGGATACATAAATCACAGACTGTTCTTATTGCCTCATAGGCTGTTCTTAGCAAAAGAATTCCCTTAACTATCCAGTTTGAACTAGTTCTCAATATAAAGAATGACCATGAAGCAAGGTTCTTTGTTCTTTTCTTTGTTCTCATTTTCCTCCTTACATACAGTGACAGTTAGTTCGGTACCTTCTGTTGTGTTTTACTGTTATTTCATTATTAGGAGCATTTAATAAAGTGGCTGTACCACAAGATGTATTCTTTAATTCTTGACTTCCTAAGAATCTTCTTACAATTTCATCCCCAGATCCAACAGTTCCAAACTAATAGTTTCCAGCACTGTCACCCACCCCGAAGTAAGGACAGGAAGATTCCTTCCTAGCTCTAAATCTGATGTTTAGCCAAGTCCCAGGGCCCTCGTGTACGAGTGTCGAATGTGAATGTTTAATGTTATTTTTCTCAAGCACCAGAGATTATGACTACACATATTCATGCCACTGCTGCATGTCGCCGCATGGGATACCAAACTTGGGTTGGAGACATTGATGTTAGGAAAGAAAAGCCTTCAGACTCAAGCTCTTCTTTCTGAAATATGGATACACTTGACTTCATCCTTCTGAGAGACTCAGAATCAGAATCAGGTTTATTATCACTGACATATGTTGTAAGATTTATCGCTTTGTGGCAGCGGTACCATGCAAGACATTAAAAAAGTACTGTTGGTATCAATAAATAAATAGTGCGACAGCAGAAGTGAGGTAGTGTTCATGGGATCGATGTCCATTCAGAAACCTGATAGCAGAGAGGAAGAAGCTGTTCTTAAAACATTGAGTGTGTGTCCCTCGGCTCCTGTACCTCCTCCCTAATGGTACTGTAGTAATGAGAAGAGGGCATGTCCCAGATGGTGAGGGTCCTTAGTGCAGGATGCCACCTTTCTGAGGCACCACTTTTTGAAGATGACCCCAGTGGTGGGGAGGGTTGTGCCATGCTGGAGATGGCTGAGTCTACAGCCCTCTACAACCTCTTTCGATCCTGTGCATTGGAGCCTTCATATCAGACAGTGATGCAACCAGTCAGAATGATTTCCATGGTACATCTGTAGAAATTTGCTAAAGAGATGGTGCTGCCAGGAACTTGAAGCTGCTCACCCTTTCCACTGCTGACTCCTCAAATAGAATTGGTATGTGTTCTTACGAATTCCCCTTGATGACATCCACAATCAGTTCCTTGGTCTTGTTGACATTGAGTGCAAGGTGATTGTTGTGACACCAGTCAACCAGTCAGTGGAACGGATGAGCAGCTGCAAGTCCCTGGTGTATAAATCTCTGAGGATCTATCCTGGGCCCAACGTATTAACACAATCATGAAGAAGGCATGCCAATGGCTGTACTTTGTAAGGAGTTTGAGGAGATTTGGTATGTCACCAAAAACTTCTGCAAATTTCTGCAGGTGTACCATGAAGAACATTCTGACTTGTTGCATAAAGCGTAGTGTCATAAAATGGTTCAAAGCCTCATCATTATCAATTGTGGCATAAGTGCCATATTCATTCTTAATTATTGCACAGTAGATATAGACTAGAGCAGATGAGAAAGACCTGAGCTAATTTGAAGTCAGTTGAAGTCTGATTTCCACAGGACTGTTCAGTTATAGGTTCAGGGCTATCGTTATGCTATCGAACCGCTTCCAGCTGCCTGGGCCATCGATCCAGTGGCACAAATTCAAATCCCACCTCTGCAACTGCCAGACTGAAATTCAAATAATTACATCAATTGGGAATTCTGTGATACTCTGATTAATGGTTACAAAGAAACTGCAAGATTGTTGCTCCTAATCAAAAATCTGGTTCACCAGTGTCTCAGGGAAGCAGCTTGTGACTCCACATTACTGACAAAGTGGATGACTGCTAACCGTCTTCTGAAATGGTCCAGGAAGTCATTTCAATTAGATTCCGCCATTCAATCAGATCTTTGGTGACCTGTACTTGAACTTCATTTAACAGGAGCCTGAAAGCCCACACTCAAATATTCAGAAATAGCTTCTTCCCCTCCACCAGCAGATTACTGAACAGCCCATGAACCCATGAACTCTACCCTAGTATTCCTTTTTTTCTTGTATTTTGTCATTTCTAATAATTTTGTGTCTCTGCACTGTACTGCTGCCACAAAACAATAAATTTCATTTCATATAAGTCAGTGGTAATAAACCTGATTCTAAGCCATCTCAATTCTTGTGGTAAACAGGGTTCTAAATATCCAGCCAAAAATGGGATGATTTTGCACATGGGCAATTTCAGAAACCTGCTCATAAAGAATGTGCTTAGGATTCTGTTTCTGTCATGCTCAGAGGAAAACTGCCTCTAATGCATATTCCTTTCTTCAGTGATATCAGGTAACCCCTCTTTCTGAACACTCTGAAGGCTGAGATTTGAGATGCAGTCTGCAGCCAGAAATGATGCCGGCTGTTAATTATTTAAGTGCAAGTAACCAGCTCCCAGATGTACTTTGTACAAATGGCTAGAGAAGACCAGGAATTCAATCAGTGACGCACATAGTTGTTATCCCCTTCTGTACTGGGTACTTGAAGGTCAGCATCTGTTGCACTTTTTTCCTACCAGCACACCAAGTGTTTCTGAAACCCCAAACTATTTGAAATCTAATCCATAGTGCTCATGATGAGAGTTTAAGAGAATTAATTCAAGTTAAGCTTTTGCAACTTAGACATAAGGTAGTTTATCTGACGGTTATGGACTAACAATACTCGGGTCTATAGACTTTTTAGTTATCACTTTTATTCAGGCCACAGTATCCTGGCTGGTGTGTTTTACAGGAGAATACGTGCATTCCTTGGGTGTGATGCATCCCTGGGGATCACTTTGTTCATACAGTCATAGAGAAATACAGCACAGAACCCAGCCCTTCAGCCCATCTAGTCTATGCAAACCATATAAGCTGCCTACTCCCATCAACCTGCACTGGGACCATAGCACTCCATATCCCTCCCATCCAGGTATCTATCCAAACTTCTCTTAAACTTGGAAATTGGGCTCACTTGCACCACTTCTGCTGGTAGCTCCTTCCACACTTTCATGACCCTCTGAGTGAAGAAGTGTCCCCTCATGTTCCCCTTAAACGGGGAGAGAATTCAAAGTTCTGAGATACAACAGGACTTGGGAGTCCTCGTGCAGGATACCCTTAAGGTTAACCTCCAGGTTGAGTCGGTGGTGAAGAAGGCGAATGCAATGTTGGCATTCATTTCTAGAGGAATAGAGTATAGGAGCAGGGATGTGATGTTGAGGCTCTATAAGGTGCTGGTGAGACCTCACTTGGAGTACTGTGGGCAGTTTTGGTCTCCTTATTTAAGAAAGGATGTGCTGACGTTGGAGAGGGTACAGAGAAGATTCACTAGAATGATTCCGGGAATGAGAGGGTTAACATATGAGGAACGTTTGTCCGCTCTTGGACTGTACTCCTTGGAGTTTAGAAGAATGAGGGGGGGCCTCATAGAAACATTTTGAATGTTGAAAGGCATGGACAGAGTGGATGTGGCAAAGTTGTTTCCCATGATGGGGGAGTCTAGTACAAGAGGGCATGACTTAAGGATTGAAGGGTGCCCATTCAGAACAGAAATGCGAAGAAATTTTTTTAGCCAGAGGGTGGTGAATCTATGGAATTTGTTGCCACAGGCAGCGGTGGAGGCCAAGTCATTGGGTGTATTTAAGGCAGAGATTGATAGGTATCTGAGTAGCCAGGGCATCAAAGGTTATGGTGAGAAGGCGGGGGAGTGGGACTAAATGGGAGAATGGATCAGCTCATGATAAAATGGTGGAGCAGACTCGATGGGCCGAATGGCCGACTTCTGCTCCTTTGTCTTATGGTCTTAAACATTTCATCTTTCACCCTTAACCCATGACCTCCCACCTAACCTCAGTTGAAAAAGCCTCAGTGGAACTTTGTAAATCAAAAAGGCTGGGCATAAATCCATTAGGGGCATTGTGGTACAGTGTATTCCCATGCATGGAGATGGACGCACCACAGCAACTATCGTGTCATCAGTCAAAGACAATCATCCCAAGTGTAAAAGCATGTCCCACCAGGCTCAAAGACAACTTTATCCCATTGTTATAAGACTCTGAACAGACCTCTTGTACAATAAAGATGAACTCTTGATCTCTCAATCGAACTCGTTGTGGCCCTTGCATTTTATTTGTCTTCCTACACTGCACTCTCTCTGGAAACGTAACATTAAATTCTCCATTCTGTTTTCCTGTCGTACTACCTGGATATACCTATATATTGAATAATGTGCCTGTAAACTAAGTTTTTTCACTGTATTCCAGTATGTGTGACAATAATCAACTAGTTACCAATCAGCAAAGACTCAAAGGTGCTGTGATGAAAATTCACAAGGCAACCATTTATAAATGGAAGAATACTGCAGTTCCAGTGGCAAAACCTATGGTAGCAATATAGATATATACAGGTGTGGCAAGAAAGTGAGTTTTGCCAGGCTAAATCACCCTGGGGATTAGAGTTAAGAATGAATTTTACTTGTTATCCAGACATGTGAATTTTCACCGAACATAGAACAGCTCAGAAACAGTCCCTATGGCTCACAACGTCTAGCCTGAACATGATGTCAAACTAAACTAAATCTCTTCTGCCTGCATATGATCCATCTCCCCCCCCCCCCCCCCGGCACCGATCCCTGCCTAGTCATGTGTCTGTCTAACAGCGCCATTGTATCTGCTTCCCCCGCCACCCCTGGTAGCCCATTCCAGTCACCCACCACTCTCTGTGTAAAAAAACGTGTCCTGGTGATTGCTGGCACTGCAAATGCTACGCCACCGTGGCCCTGGCAGGCCCTCTGTTGTTTAGAGTCAGTATCTCCTCCTTTTTACTCCTTTACTTGAAACTTTTAGGCCAGAATCAAAGTCAAAGTCAAAGTTGGGTATACCTACATTGAAAAGGTACTTGGACAGGAACAGAGATAGGAAAGGTTTATGGAGATATGGGCCAAATAAGGACAGATGAGACTAGTTTAGATGGGAATCTTGGTTGGCATGGACCAGTGGAGCTGAAGGGGCTGTTTCTATGACGATATACACAAGTAGATGTATGCACAGATGCAATGAAAAACTTACTTGCAGGCACAAAACATTACAGACACAACATTCACAAGAGAGAAATAAATTAAATATAAATAATACAAAATTATACAAGAAAGAACACAACTTGAACAAAAAATGTCCATTGTAGTGCAAAGTGGTCTTAGTGTTGCTATACTGAGGTAGAGATTAGGGTTGTGCAGTTTTGCAGATGGTTGATTCATCCCAGACACTGGAGAACATACCTCCAAGTGCATCTTCCTGTAGAACAGCACTGCTCTCAACCCCAGGGGACTGGGAAAACCATAAGGAGACAGAGAAGCCTGGCCATGAAATAAGGCAGAGCTGGAAATGGTTAAGATAATGGGGCCAAGAGGTTATTTTTGCAAGTGATTTATTTTCAGAATGAGGCCAAGGGGGTCAAACAAGAGGAAACAATTATCTCCTTAATTCAGGAACCTGATAGCCCCTAGTTGTTTTCTATTGCGGAATGACTGTGATATAAAGAGTTTTAGGAGTAAAGCTGCTGTGACTCAGTGAGCAGAGCACCTGCCTCAGTGGGCCTGGATTCAAATCCTACGCCAGCGCCTCACGCCCCAGAATATGGCCACCACAGCAGCACGGAGTCTGAGGGGCTGAACTCCCAAGGGGTTGCCTTTTAAGTGCCTCATTAACCCACCACATCTTCTTCCTTTCCTGGATGTTAATGATCCCACAAGGGTATTTAAAAAAAAATAAAAAGGGCGTTCTTCCCTGCTCTTGTCTAATATATATCCAGTTATCAATATAACTAAAAGCAAGTGGTCTGCTCATTATCAGAGTTTTTGGATCTTGCTGTGTGCAGATCAATTGCTGCGTTTCGTACACTGCAAAAGTGACAACACTTAAAAAAATATCATCATGCTTAGATCCTGCAGAAATCTCTTAACAAAAGGTCAGGAGTTATTACTCAAACAACAGGAATTCTGCAGATGCTGGAAATTCAAGCAACACACATCAAAGTTGCTGGTGAACGCAGCAGGCCAGGCAGCATCTCTAGGAAGAGTTACAGTCGACGTTTCAGGCCAAGACCCTTCGTCAGGACTAACTGAAGGAAGAGTGAGTAAGGGATTTGAAAGTTGGAGGGGGAGGGGGAGATCCAAAATGATAGGAGAAGACAGGAGGGGGAGGGATGGAGCCAAGAGCTGGACAGGTGATAGGCAAAAGGGGATATGAGAGGATCATGGGACAGGAGGTCCGGGAAGAAAGACAGAGGAGGGCGGGGGGGAACCCAGAGGATGGGCAAGAGGTATATTCAGAGGGACAGAGGGAGAAAAAGGAGAGTGAGAGAAAGAATGTGTGTATAAAAATAAGTAACAGATGGGGTACGAGGGGGAGGTGGGGCCTTAGCGGAAGTTAGAGAAGTCGATGTTCATGCGATCAGGTTGGAGGCTACCCAGACGGAATATATGGTGTTGTTCCTCCAACCTGAGTGTGGCTTCATCGTTACAGTAGAGGAGGCCGTGGATAGACATGTCAGAATGGGAATGGGATGTGGAATTAAAATGTGTGGCCACTGGGAGATCCTGCTTTCTCTGGCGGACAGAGCGTAGATGTTCAGCAAAGCGGTCTCCCAGTCTGCGTCGGGCCTCGCCAATATATGAAAGGCCACATCGGGAGCACCGGACGCAGTATATCACCCCAGTCGACTCACAGGTGAAGTGTTGCCTCACCTGGAAGGACTGTTTGGGGCCCTGAATGGTGGTAAGGGAGGAAGTGTAAGGGCATGTGTAGCACTTGTTCCGCTTACACGGATAAGTGCCAGGAGGGAGATCAGTGGGGAGGGATGGGGGGGACGAATGGACAAGGGAGTTGTGTAGGGAGCGATCCCTGTGGAATGCGGGGGGGGGGAGGGAAAGATGTGCTTAGTGGTGGGATCCCGTTGGAGGTGGCGGAAGTTAAGGAGAATAATATGTTGGACCCGGAGGCTGGTGGGGTGGTAGGTGAGGACCAGGGGAACCCTATTCCTAGTGGGGTGGCGGGAGGACGGAGTGAAAGCAGATGTACGTGAAATGGGGGAGATGCATTTAAGAGCAGAGTTGATAGTGGAGGAAGGGAAGCCCCTTTCTTTAAAAAAGGAAGACATCTCCCTCGTCCTGGAATGAAAAACCTCATCCTGAGAGCAGATGCGGCAGAGACGGAGGAATTGCGAGAAGGGGATGGCGTTTTTGCAAGAGACAGGGTGAAAAGAGGAATAGTCCAGATAGCTGTGAGAGTCAGTAGGCTTATAGTACACGTTCCAAGAAAGGATATATGGCTGTGATGGAGAGTCTGAGTCAAAGTGTGGTCGAAAAGTTATTACTGGCGTCTTGGCCAGTTGTTGTCGTTCAAGCTGGCTGTCATCACTGTTGGAGGGAGCTTGCACCTGGGTTGCTATGTTCTCAATCTCAATCTTCCACCCATGACTTGCTGAATCAGAATTAGGTCATTATCCTTGTTATATGTTGTGAAATTTGCTGATTTGTGGCAGCAGTACTGTGCAGGACAAAAAAACTTATTAAAAGTTACAGAATAAATAAATAATGCAAAAGGGGAATAATGAGGTATTGTTCGTGGACTGATGGCAGAGAGAAAGAAGCTGTTCCTGAAGCTGTTCCTCTGCGTGAGGATGTCCTCGATGATGGACGGAGTTTGGGGTTGGGGTTGGCATTGTGCAGGAAGAGAAGAGACCCCCACAAGCAAGATTGCCAAGAATTATCAGACACCCTTTTCCAAATAATCACTGAATCTGCTTCATTACTGGTCTCCGTGGAAACCAGTTGGCTTGCTCAGCAAGTAACCAACAGACTTAATGTAACTTCTGGTCTCGGGTCAATGTCCCGATACATTAGCTCTGTTCCTTACTTCATTGAGGCTGACTGACTTGCTCAGTGTCTCAAGATTTTTACTTCAGATTTCAGGCATCCCAGAATAACAGGAGAACCTTTTATAAGTGTTGGGCTCTCCTCCCTTCTCCTGCTCCCCTTATACCAGGGCAGCATCGTTAAGGTGGTCTCATTGTATACTGAAGGCAACGCGGCAGCCATTCCTGACCTTGGCTCTCCTCTAGTCCTGGCCTCATGAGCTCCTGGAATTTAATCACCCTACAAGAACAGCGGCGTTGTCACGGCCAGATCAGGTGCTTTCAGGAACAAAAACCTTTGCCTGGTGTCCTGTCCAACATTTGATTCCTCAATCAATATGACTGTCTGACTTGTTGTTGCTTGTGGGATCTTGCTGCACAGAAACTAACTACCATCTTGCATTGTGGCTTCACTTCATTGTGGCTCTGTGGCTCATGCAGCACACTGGGTCGTACCACTGCCTCACAGCTCCAGAGACTTGGGTTCAATCCTGAACTCCAGCACTGACTGTGTGGAGTTTGCACGTTCTCCGCATGACCGTGTGGGTTTCCATCGGGTGCTCTGGTTTTCTCCCACATTCCAAAGACATGTGGGTTGAGGGGTTAATTGGACACCTAGTGCATAGGTGTGGCATAGAACCTCAGAGAGTTGATGGGAATGTGGGGAGAATAAAATGAGATTCGTGTAAATGGTGGATTCAGTGGGCCGACGAGACAGTTTCCATGCCAACTCTATGATTCTACACTGGCACGCCATTCAATCTTGGCTGATTTATTTTCCCTCTCAACTCCATTCTCCTGCCTGTAAGCTTTGACACCTTTGCTAATCAAGAACCTATCAACCTCCGCCTTAACTATACCCAATGATTTGGCCTCCACAGCCGCCTGTGGCAATGAATTCCACAGGTTCACCACCCTCTGGCTAAAGAAATTTCTCCTCATCTCAGTTTTAAAGGGACATCTTTCTACTCTGAAACTGTGCCGTCTGGTCCTAGACTCTCCAACTATTGGAAACATCATCTCCATGTCCACTCTACCTAGGCCTTTCAATATTTGATAGGTTTCAATGAGATCCCTTCTCATTCTTCGAGATTCCAGCGAGTACAGGGCCATCACCATCAAATGCTCCTCATGCATTAACCCAGGATCATTCTCATAAAATTCTTCTGGACCCTCTCCAATACCAACACATCATTTCTGCAAATAATTACCAGAAAGCTATCCTGAAAAAAGTGTACCACTGTGGATTTAGCAGGCCTGCTCTCATCCATTGGTGCCTGAAATCTATCACCTTAGTGAAAGGAGCCCTTGTGGTCCATCTGAAACCAGAAGAGAAACACCCTGACCCACCCCCATAACCAAGTGTTACTACCAGCTGCCAGCTCACTCCAAGATCCAGGCTATGGAAGGCAGTCCAACAAAGTGGCAAATCAAACTTCTGGTAGAAGGCTGTTTGCAATGTCCCCTTCATCACCCCGACCGCCAACCCCCTTTACACACACCGTGCAAGGGCACAAAATGACATGGTGTGTCCATAAAGAGAGACGAGCTTTCTCATTGTATAACTGTAATGAAAATTGTGGACTGGAGCTGGAGTGTGTTTATTTTTCTGTGAAATGCTGCGTTTGATTTTATAAGACTCAAAGGAGGCTGATTAAGGAGAATATTGCCGGCTGTATGTTTCTCCTCCCTCAGTGAGGTCAGGAAATGTCTCTGTGCCTGATTACAGATGCAACCTAGATGAAAAGCAATAAGATGAGCCTCACATCAGTAATCAGAGCCCCAGAGGGATGGAGCCAGACTCTTTGTCTCCTTGCAATAGATTTCCATTAAGAAGGCAAAGCCTTTCACTCCCTTTGTTTTCGCAGCCCCTTCATGGGCATTGACCTCCTCTGACCCCAAGGAGCCGGGGCCTGGTGACTGCAGTTGCAGCTGTAGTGGACTGCAGGTGGCTTTGCTGCACTCTATGGCGGACCACTGCCATGGTACTGCTGTACTGGCTCGGCACTACCAGCAGCAGGAAAAGAATCAAATGCTCTTGCCTTAAAAGCAGGGCAGTTCACTTCCAGCAAACAAAAGCCCCACAGGGCATATTATCCCCTCCGCTGTAAGCCAGCAACCAGAACCTCAGATATTTTTCCCATCTATCATATTGCACTTTCAAAGTCACCTTCATGGATTCAGTCTGACAAAAGCTGCCCAACCCTCCAAGTGTGGATAATGAGAGAAAAATACAATAAACCAGTTACGTTTTGAAAAAAACAGGAAGCTTACTTTTAGCTCATTTTGCGGCTTACTAATTTGACAAGTCGTGCAAAAGTGCCAAAGGCTTGGATAATAACAAAGTCTGAGCAATCCTCTTGAAGATCAGTGGTCATCTATGCATGGAGCCGAAAGAGATACAGGACATCTTAAATGGATTTTTTTCATCTGTATTTTGTCAGGAGATAATAGACACAGGGTCTGTAGAACTGAAGCAAAACAGTAGTGAGGTCATGGACTGTATCTGGATTACAGAAGTGGAAATGCCTGCTGTCTTGAGGAAAATTAAGGTGGGTAAGTCCCCAGGGACTGGCAAGGTATCCCCTCAGACCTTGTGGAAAGCTCATGCAGAAATTGCAGGGGCTCTGGCAGAGGTATTTAAAATGTCCTTAGCCATGGTGAGGTGCCAGAGGATTGGAGGGTAGCTAATGCTGTCCCATTGTTCAAGAAAGGCTCTAAGCGTAAACCGGGATATTATAGGCTGGTGAGCTTGACATGAGTAGTGGGAAAGTTATTGGAAGGTATTTTAAGGGACAGGATGTAGAAGCATTTGGATAGACATGGCCTAATTAGGGATAGTCAACATGGCTTTGAGTGTGGTAGATCATGTCCAACCAATCTTATAGAGTTTTTCGAGGAGATTACAAGTAAAGTTGATGAAGGAAAGGCAAGTGTGGTAGTCAACTGGATTCAACATTGGATTCACAGTAGAAGCCAGAGAGTGGTAGTAGATGACCATAAGAAATAGGAACAGAATTAGGCCATTTGGCCCATTAAGTCTGCTCATGGCTGACTTATTTTCCCCCTCAACACTATTGTCCTGCCTTCTCCCCATAACCTTTGATGCTCGACTAACCAACAACCTATCAACCTCCATTTTAAATATACTCAATGACTTGGCTTCCACTGCTGTCCGTGGCAATGAATTTCACAGAATCACCACCATATGGCTAAAGAAAGTTTTCCTCATTTTTGTTCTTAAGGGAAGCTGTGCCCTCTGGTTCCAGACTCCCCCACAATTAGAAACTTCCTCTGCACATCCACTCTATCAAGGTCTTTCAATATTTGATAAGTCCCACCTCATTCTTCTGAACTCCAGCAAGTACAAGTCCAGAACCATCAAACGCTCCTCATACATGAATTCTCTCATTCCTAGAATCATTCTTGTGAACCTCCTCTGGACCCTTTCCAATGCCAACACATCCCTTCTTAGATAAGTGGCCCAAAATTGCTCACAGTACTCCAAATGCAATCTGACCAATGCCTTATAAAGCCTCTCTATTACATCCTTGCTTTTATATTCTACTCCTTTCAAACTGAATGCTAACATTGCACTTGCCTTCCTTACTACCGACTCAAGCTGCAGGAGGATTCCCAAGTCCCTTTGCACCTCTGATTTCTGAATTTTCTCCCCGTTTAGAAAATAGTCTATGTCTTTATTCCATTTACCAAAGTGCATGGCCATATACTTCCCTACAATGTATTCCATCTGCCACTTCGTTGTCCATTGTCTTAATCTGTCCAAGTCCTTCTGCAGGCTGCCTGCTTCCTCAACACTACCTACCGTTCCATCATCCACAAAACCGGCCACAAAGCCATCAAATCCGCCATCCAGGTCATTAACATATAACATGAAAAGTAGCGAACACAGACACACATGGAACACCCCTAGTTACTGGCAGCCAATCAGAAATGACCCCTTTTATTCCCACTCTTTGCCTCCTGCCAATCAGCCAATGCTCTATCCATGCTAATATCTTTCCTGTAATTCTATGGGCTCAGATCTTGTTCAGCAGCCTCCTATGTGGCACTTTGTCAAATGCCTTCTGAAAATCAAAGTAAGCAACATCCACCGACTCTCCTTTGTCTATCCTGCCTGTTATTTCCTCAAAGAATTACAACAGATTTGTCAGGCAAGATTTCCCCTTAAGGAAACAATGCTAATATGTGCCTTTGGGTACCCTGAAACCCCGTCCTTAATAATGGACCTTAATAGCTTCCAAACCACTGAAGTCAGTCTAACTGGCCTATCATTTTCTGTCCTTAGACCCCCTCCCTATTAAAGACTGGAGCGACATTTGCAATTTTCCAGTCCTCCAGAATGTTTCAGAATCTAATGATTCTTGAAAGATCATTTCTAATGCCTCCACAATCTCTTTAGCTACCTCTTTCAGAACCCTGGGGTGTAGTCCATCTGGTCCAGGTGACTTATCTACCTTCAGACCTTTCAGCTTCCCAAGGACCTTCACCTTAGTAATAGCGACTACACCACTTCTGCCCCCGACATTCTTGAATTTCAGGCATTCTGCTGGTGTCTTCCACAGTGAAGAATGATGCAAAATACTGACTAGGTTTGTCTGCAATTTCTTTGTCCTCCATTACCACTTTTCCAGTTTCACTTTCCGGATGGTTGCCTTTCTGACTGGAGATCTATGCCGCATGGATCAGTTCTTGTTTGTCACCTATATCAATGATCTGGATGATAATGTGGTAAACTGGATCAGCAGATTTGCGGATGACACCAAAATTGGGGGCATAGTGGACAGGAAGGAAGACTATCAAAGCTTGCAGCTGGATCTGGATCAGCTGGAAAATTACGCTGAAAACGGCAGATGGAATTTAATGCGGAAAAGTGTGAGGTTTTGCCCTTTGGGAGGACAAACCAGGGTAGGACTTACACAGTGAACACTGAGGAGTGTGGTAGAACAGAGGGATAGAAACATAGAAAACCTACAGCACAATACAGGCCCTTCAGCCCACAAAGCTGTGCCCAACATGTACTTACTTTAGAAATTACCTAGAGTTACCCAAAACCCTCTATTTTTCTGAGCTCCATGTACCTATCTAAGAGGCTCTTAAAAGACCCTATTGTATCCACCTCCACCACCATCGTTGGCAGCTGATTCCACGCACTCACCACCCTCTGCATAAAAAACTTGCCCCTGACATCTCCCTTGTACCTACTTCCAAGCACCTTAAAACTGTGCCCTCTCCTGTTAGCCATCTCAGTCCTGGGATAAAACTTGGGACTATCCACACGATCAATGCCTCTCATCATCTTATACAACTCTATCAGGTCACCTCTCATCCTCCGTCGCTCCAAGGAGAAAAGGCCGAGTTCACTCAACCTATTCTTGTAAGGCACGCTCCCCAATCCAGGCAACATCCTTATAAATCTCTCTGCACCCTTCCTAAAGTCTCCACATCCACATCAAACGAGCATAAAATGACAGAGTAGTGCAAGTATATCGGATAACCTGTTCTGGACCTAGCACGTAGATGCAATCAATTTGATCTGGGAATACAGGTCAATAATTCCTTGAAAGTGACGTCACAGGTAGATAGGGTTGTAAAGAGAACTTTTGGCACATTGAGCTTTATAAATCAAAGTATTGTGTACAGGAGTTGAGATGTTATGTTGAAATTGCATATGATGCTGGTGAGGCCAAATTTGGAATATAGGGTGCAGTTTTGGCCATCTACCTACAGGAAAGATATCAATAAGATTGAGCGAGTACAGAGAAAACTTAGAAGATCAGCCTGACCTGCTGAGTTTCTCCAGCATTTTGTGTATGTAAATTTACAAGATGTTGCCGGGACTTGAGGACCTGAGTTATAGGGAAAGGTTGAATAGGTTAGGATTTTATTCCCTGGAGCGTAGGAGAACAAGGGGAGATTTGTTAGTGGTATACAGAATTATGAGGGGTGTAGATGGGGTAAATACAAGCAGGCTGAAGTTGGGTGAGACTAGAACTAAAGGTCATGGGTTAAGGGTGAAAGATGAAAGATGGGTTAAGGGAACCTGTGGGGGAGCTTCTTCACTCAGAGTGTGGAACGAGCTGCCAGCAGAAGTGATAGATGTTGGTTCAATTCAAACATTTAAGAGAAGTTTGGATAAGTACATGGTTGGGAGGCATATGGAGGCCTATGTTCCAGGTGTGGGTTGATGAAACAGACCGACTAACAGTTTGGCATGCACTAGATGGGCCAAAGAGCCTGGCTCTGTACTGTAGTGCTCCATGACCCTATGACTCTAATACAGTGCGGTCCTCATAACTGACCAGATTTTCATATGAGTTCACAGTTATTAATGTTATTTCTTTATTTCCATTCCCACCCTGCTTTTTCTATTCCTTGGCTCTCCTCCCATTTTGAATTCTCTGTCTTCCCTGAAGGCCATTGCTCCTCCATCGGTGGCTGTGCCTTCAGGTGATTGTGGCCTGACCTTCGAAATTCCCTTCCCTGTTCTCTCTCTCTCTTTCTTTAAGGTCCATCTTAAAATCTGCTTTCTGAATCAAGCCTTTTGCACACCAATACTCTTGAGAAACTCCTCAGGACATTTTACCACATTAAAGGTGCCAAGTGTTGACCTGAGATTTCACTTTCCCATTTGTGGCAAGTTTTTGGGCAAATTCACAGACAAGTATGAGATGGTGCAGTGTTAATACAGAAAAGGCTTTTATCCCTTGTGTCTCTCAAGCTCAGAAGTCTTGCATTTTTGTGCTACCTTCCATTACTTGAGCACCTCCCAAATCACATTACAGCCAACGAAGTTGCTGTCACAGTCACCTGAACTGAACAACACACACAAAACGCTGGAGGAACTCAGCAGGTCAGGCAGCATCTATGCAGGGGAGTAAACAGTTGACATCTAATGAAGGGACTTGGTCTGTAAGGTGGACTGTTCACTTCCCTCCATAGACACGGAGTTCCTTCAGCATTTTATGTGTTGCTCAAGATTTCCAGCACCTACAGAATTTCTTGTGCTACCAGAACTGATGTGCTTTATCTGTTCTTGAGAATGTTGGCAGGCCAAGCATCTATTGCCTGTCCACTAGTTCTGCAAAGAAGAGGGGCAGTGGATAAGGCTGCATTGTCCGAACTGAGGTCAAGCCACTGTGACTCATTCGACACACCAATCAAACATGGGCTGAGGCTAACTATGTATCTTACAGAAAGGACGATGTCAGTGCCTTTATGGTGGTCTGAAACCTCCGCCTGAGATTCAAATTCCGATTAGTTTATTGTCATATACACCAGGGTACAATGAAGTTCCCTGGTTACGTGAAGTTCAGAGTGAACAGAGCACATGCTAATAATAAATACAACAATCAATACAGAAACGAGCATATAACGACAGAATAGTGCAAATATGTCAGATGACCTATCCTGGACCCAGCACGTAGATGCAATCACATTGAAAGCATGCCAGCATCCTTTCTTTCTGAGGAGGTTAAACGTGCACTTTAGAAAGTGTTCTGACTGGTTGCATCATGGTCTAGTACAGCAATCGAAATGAGTAGGGATGTACTGCACAGAGCAGTGGGCACATGCCTTCCCACCATCGGTGGTATCTATACAAAATGCTGCCTTAAGAAGGCAACAACTATCATCAGCGATCCCCGCCATCCAGGCCATGCCATCTTCTCGCAGCTACCAACAGGTAGGAGGTACAGAAGCCTAAAGTCCCACAACCCCAGGTTTAGGAGCAGCAACTTCCCTTCAAACATTCAGTTCTTGAACTAATCTGCACAACCTTAATCACTACCTCAGTATAGCAACGCTATGACCACTTCGAGCACTTTTCACTACAAAGGACTTCATTTTCATTTGTTCTAATGGTAATCTTGTGATTGTGTACTTCCTTGTAAAACTTGTGCAGAATTTAAGTTTGTTGTAAAAAATTACTTACAGCAGCGTCACAGGCAAAAAAGCATCAGATAAGCAGCACTCACAAGGAACCATAAACTTAAATGAAAACAAAATCCATTGAGGAGCCTGTGATGGACTGGGTAGTGTTTACTGCTGTCTGCGGGTTTGGTCAATCAAGAGTAGAGCACTTACATTCAAAAGCATCTTAAAAGCCTCTGTCGCATCTGCTTCCACCACCATCTCTCTGGCAGCACATTCCAGGCATCCATTATTCCCAGTGTAAAAAACTTGCCCCACACATTTCCTTTAAACTTACCCCCTCTCCCTTGAAATGATTGCCCTCTAGTACTTGATATTTCTGGGAAAATGACTCTGACCATCTTTGCCTCTCAGAATCTTATAAACTTCTATCAGGTCTTCTGTCACACTTCAAAGTTGAATTCAAAGTAAATTTATTACCAAAATACATATATGTCACCATTTACAACCCTGAGATTTATTTTCCTGCGGGCATACTCAATAAATCCATAATAGAATAACAACCATAATAGAATCAATGAAAGACCGCACCAGCTTGGGCATTCAAACAGTGTGCAAGAGACAACAAACTGTGCAAATACAAACAGAAATAAATAATAATAATAAATAAATAAGCAATAAATATAAAGAACATGAGATGAACTGTCCTTGAAAGTGAGTCCATAGGTTGAGGGAACATTTCAATGATGGGTTGAATGAAGCTGAGTGAGGTTATCCCCTTTGGTTCAGGAGCCTGATGGCCGAGGAGTAATAACTGTTCCTGAACCCGGTGGTGTGTGTCCTGAGACTCCTGTACCTTCTTTCTGATGGCAGCAGGGAGAAGAGAGCACATCCTGGATGGTGAGGGTCTCTGATGTTGGATGCTGCTTTCCTGCGACAGCGCTCCATGTAGATGTGCTCAATGGTGGGGAGGGCTTTACCTGTGATAGACTGGGCTGTATCCACTAATTTTTGTAGGATTTTCCATTCAAGGGCATTGGTGTTTCCATACCAGGCTGTGATACAACTAGTCAATACACTCTCCTCTACACATCTATAGAAGTTTGTCGGAGTTTTAGATGTCATGCCAAATCTATACAAACTCCTAAGGAAGTAGAGGTGCTGCTGTGCTTTCTTCATAATTGCATTTATGTGCTGGGCCCGGGACAGAGTCTCAGAAATAATAACGCTGAGGAATTTAAAGTTGCTGATCTTCTCCAATTCTGATCCTCAGATGAGGATTGGCTCATGGACTCTGGTTTCCTCCTCCTGTTGTCAATAATCAGCTTCTTGGTCTTGCTGACATTGAGTGAGAGGTTGTTGTTACGGTACCACTCAGTCAGATTTTCAATCTCCCTCCTATATGCTGATTCATCACCACCTTTGATTCAGCCTATAACAGTGGTGTCATCAGCAAACTTGAATATGGCATCGGAACTGTGCTTAGCCAGACAGTCACAAGTGTAAAGTGAGTAGAGCAGGGGGTTAAGCACACAGCCTTGCGGTGCTCCTGTGCTGATGGAAATCATGGAAGAGATGTTGTACATCGCAGCCCAGTGCAGGGTGGTGATGTGCAAAAACTGTAAAACCGAAGGCCACCTGACCAAAGACTGCACACAGGCCAAGTCCTGCAACCTTTGCTGACGGGCTGGCCACCTGTACAGAGCCTGTCCAAGGCGTGGGGGCACCTACGCACAGGCGACCAGGGGAGGTGCTGGCCCTGAAAGGGCCCAGGCAGTTTCGGACGTACCCGCCAGCGCTGCAGACGAGGCACCCGACAGGACGGACGATGAAACCAGGGAGGAAGGTGCAAGCACCCGAAGACCTGCCACCCCACTGCAGACCCTCCTGGACCAGGCAAACGACGAGCAGGAGTCCATGGAGGAGGGGAGAGCTGAGGTGGAAACTGAATGGAAGGTCGTGAAACGCAAAAAGACCCAAAAGGCGGCGGCCAAGCGACAAAAGGCGGAGCAACACAAGAAAAGGGCAGGGAACCACACAGCCTCTGGTACCCTGTCCTCTTCAGAGGAGGAAGGAGTTGGGGGAGGCCAGCAGCCCCGGCGGAAGAAGCGGCTGGCAGAACAGGTGGAGAGGAGGAGAGAGGAGGGAGAAAGTCTGCTGGCCACCCCCAAAGTACAGGAGGCGGAGAGCAGCAGACACACAGAGCTCCGGGAATCCGGGAGCAGAGCCACGGCTGGCACCCAGCAGCCGGAAGGGGAAGCAGCCCAGGAAGCCAACAACCCCCCGGGCCCAGACCCAGAACGGCCACACACGGAGGAGTACTACCAGCAGTACCTGAGTCCACAGGAGGTGGAAAACTTCACAAAGGCAGTGGGAATGAAGGCTCAGGATGGCAAGGGTGAGGACGGAGAGCAGCCAAAATAAAAGACTTACAATGATGGCAGACCTTAAATTGGTGTGCTTGAATGTGCGCAGTTTGAAGAGTACTGGGCGATGCGTCAGCACGCTCCAGTACCTGGACACTGTAAAGACCGACGTGACCTTCCTCCAGGAGTGCGGACTACCACACCTCCATAACTACCGGAGGTGGTCACGGTGGTGGAAAAAAGGTTTGTCTGTGTGGTCGGGGGGCAACGAATGTCGCGCTTCCGGCCTGAGGATTCTGCTCCGGGGAGGCAGCTTCTCAATCACCCAAGTTAAAGAGGTGGTTGCGGGGCGCCTCCTGGTAGCAGACGTCAAATACCAGGGCACTCTGCTCCGGCTGATCAACGTGTACGCCTCCCCCGTGCGGAGCGAGCGGCTGGCCGTCTTCGAGCAGCTCCCACAGCTGCTGGTGACGTCCCAGCCGGTCGTTCTGGCCGGAGGCTTCAACTGCACCATTGATGCGGCTGGAGGACCCAGCAGTGCTGACGGCAGGCTGGACAGTACCTCTAGACTCCTGAGGGAAACGGTGAAGACAGCCAAGCTGCGCGACGCCTTTGGCACCCCCACAGGTGGAGCACAGCCACAAGCCACCTGGACACGATCGGACGGCTCAGCCCGCTCCCGGATCGACTTCCTCTTCCTGTCTGAGTCCCTCACGGTCAGGTCCACTGACGTCATGCCGGTGTTCTTCTCTGACCACTGCCTTCTGAGAGCCACCTGTCTCTTACGGGAGGACCAGAAGGCAGGCAGGGGGACTTGGAAGCTGAACGTAAAGCTGCTGACTCCAGAGAACATCGAGGAACTAGAGAGGGAGTACACAGGTTGGAGAACCTTGAAAGCCTTCTTTGATTCCCCGGTTCACTGGTGGGAAGCCACCAAGGAGAACATCGAGAGGTTCTTCATCCGCAAAGGGTATCCAGAAAGCAAGGCAGGAGCAGAGGGAACTGCGTAAACTCCAGACAGAGTTGCAGCAACTTCTCCTTCTGCAGTCGAAGGGGGTGGAGGTCAGGGAGGAATTGCGAGACTGAAGGGCCAGCAAGCCCAGCACCTCGCCGCTGAATCCTCCAAGATCATCTTCCGATCAAGGGTCCAAACCGTGGAGCAGGACGAGACGTGCTCACGCTTCTTCTTCCAAACGGTGCACAGGGGGAGCTCTGTGATCCACAACCTTAAGGAAGAGGACGGCTCAGTCGCGTCCTCGCAGACCGACATACTGAGGATCTGCAAGTCCTTCTATGTCAGTCTGTACGACGAAAAGACCACAGAATCCACAGCCTCCCGCAACTTCCTGTCGTCTATCACGCAGGTCTTAGAACACGGCAAGCGGGAGAGTCTGGATCAGCCACTGACCCTGGACGAGCTGACAGGCTCCATCCGTTCCTTTGGGTCAGGTAAGACTCCTGGAAGCGATGGCTTACCGGCTGAGTTGTACTCGGCTCTGTGGGACTGGATGGGCCCAGACCTGCTGGAAGTGTACAACGCTATGCTTCTGGCCGGCAGCATGTCGGAGTCAATGAAGAAGGGCATCATCACCCTCATCTACAAGCAGAAGGGGGAAAGGGAGGACATTAGAAATTGGAGACCCATCTCTCTCCTGAATGTGGACTACAAGATCCTGTCCAAGGCTATCGCCTACAGAGTCAAGTCTGCTCTGGGACAGGTGATCCACCCGGACCAAACCTGTGCTGTACCGGGCAGGATGATCTCAGACAGCCTCGCACTGCTGAGGGACACCATCGCCTACGTGCAGGACAGCGGGGTGGACGCCTGCCTGGTCAGCTTGGACCAGCAGAAAGCCTTCAACAGGATATCGCACACGTACATGGCGGACGTGCTCTCCAAAATGGGATTTGGGGAGGGAATCCGGAATTGGATCAGACTGCTCTACACAGACATCTGTAGTGCAGTCCAGGTCAACGGGTGGGAAACAGACAGCTTCCCCATCAGGTCTGGAGTCAGGCAGGGCTGTCCCCTCTCCCCTGTCTTGTTTGTCTGCTGCATAGAACCCTTTGCGGAAGCCATCAGGAGGGATGAGGGTATAAGAGGGGTGACGCTGCCAGGCAGTGGAGGGACCCAAGTGAAAACCTCCCTGTACATGGACGACGACACCGTCTTCTGCTCTGATCCAAGGTCAGTTTGCAGGTTGATTGGCATCTGCGAACAGTTCGAGCTAGCGTCGGGGGCCAGGGTCAACCGCACGAAGAGCGAAGCCATGCTCTTCGGCAACTGGCCCGACTGATCCAGCGTCCCCTTCACCATCAGGTCTGACCACGTGAAGGTGTTGGGGATCTGGTTCGGAGGGGCTGTGGCGTGCAACAAGAACTGGCAGGAGCGGACTGCCAAGGTGAAACAGAAACTGGGACTGTCGGGGGGGAGCTCCCTGTCAATAACGGGCAAGAACCTGGTCATCAGGTGTGAGGTGCTCTCAGGGCTGCTGTACTTGGCGCAGGTCTGGCCCGTCCCCCGCTCCTACAGCTCGGAAATCACCCGGGCTGTCTTCAGATTCGTCTGGGGATCCAAGATGGAGCGGGTGAGACGGACCGTCATGCACAAGTCCCTGGACAACGGGGGCAAGAACGTCCCCAATGTCGCCCTCACCCTGATGCCCAGCTTCGTATGTGGCTGCATCAGGTTGTGTGTAGAGCCCAGGTATGTGGGCACCAAGTACCACTATGTGCCCAGGTTTTACCTGTCGCCCTGGCTACGAAGGATGGGTCTGGCCCCACTCCCGCGCAACGACCCAGTCAGCTGGTCGTTGCCGGCATACCTGTCCTACGTAGCAAAGTTCTTCCAGGAGAACGCCTTTGACCACAGGGCCATCAGGCAGTGGTCGGCACGTAGTGTCCTGCAGGCACTGCAGGAGAAGGATGTGATGGACACAGTGGGGTGGTTCCCTGAGCAGACTGTCCAGTTCATCTGGCAAAATGCCTCATCGCCAGATCTCACCAACAGGCACCAAGACCTCGCCTGGCTGGCGGTGAGAGGGGCCCTCCCAGTCAGAGCCCTCCTGTACGCCCGGAACGTCATCTCCGCACCCCACTGCCCACAGGAGGACTGCAGTGAGGAGGAGTCTGTGACCCACCTCTTTGCACACTGTCAGTTCGCAGAGAGGGTGTGGAGGAGGATGGAAGGGCTAGTGTCACGTTTCATCCCCAGCAGCTGCGTAACAGAGGACTCTCTGATCTACAGGCTGTTCCCGGGGACGCACACGGAGACCAACATCCGGTGCTGCTGGCAGATCATCAACTCGGTGAAAGACGCTCTTTGGTCGGCCCGAAACTTGATGATCTACCAGCACATGGAGATGTCCGTGGGAGAATGCTGCCGACTGGCACATTCTCGGCTGCAGGAGTACGTGCTGAGGGACGCACTGAAACTCGGTGCAGCCACCGCAAGGGCCCGGTGGGGAAGGACCACAGTATAGGTTTCTTCACCCGCGGGTGTGGGAGGGGTCGGTGGGCGGGGAGTACCCCTCAACAATGATATGCTAAGCTGAACTACTGGAGTGCCACGTGGATGGCTATAAATACGGATATGTACTGAGTATAATGGAAACATATGTAAAGGATGAAAAGTTATTGAATGGTTTATTGTATATATTTATTTTTGAATAAAGTATATATTGAAATTAAAAAAAATCTGAACTGACTGGGGTCTGCAAGTGAGAAAATCCAGGATCCAATTGCACAAGGAGGTATTGAGGCCCAGGTCTTGAAGCTTATTGATTAGTTTTGAGGGGACAATGGCATTGGGTACTGCGCTGTAATCGATAAAGAGTATCCTGATGTACAAATGTTTGTATAATGTATGCACGTATAAATCTGCTGTCCAGATGTTCCAGGGTTGAGTGAAGAGCCAGTGAGATGGCAGCTACTGTGGACCTGTTGCTCCAGTAGCCAAATTGGAGCAGATCCAAGTCACTTCTCAGTCAGGAGTTGATACGCTTCATCACCAACTACTCAAAACACTTCTTCACTGTGGATGTAAGTGCTACTGGATGACAGTCATTGAGGTAGGTTACCACATTCTTCTTAGGCACTGGTATAATTGAAGCCTGCTTGAAGGTGGTGGGTTCCTCAGACTGCTGAAGGGAGAGGTTAAAGATCTCAGTGAACACCCCAGCCAGTTGATCAGCACAGGTCTTTAGTACTTGGCCAGGTACCCCATCTGGGCAGGATGCTTTCTGTGGCTTCACACTCCTGAAGGCTGCTCACACGTCAGCCTCACAGGATCATCGGGAGCTGTGAGAGTTCCTGATGGTTCCTCCATGATTTGAAGGTCAAAGCGAGCATACAAGGCATTGAGCTCATCTGGAAGCAAAGCCCTGTTCTCGCCTATGTCGCTTGATTTAACTTTATAAGAGGTGATAGTATTCAAACCCTGCCACAACTGTTGAACATCCTTCATTGATTCAAGTTTATTCAGAGAATTCAATCTTTATTGATTCAGAGAAAAGAACCCAAGTTTGTCCAACTTTCCCTTAATGGTACCTGCTCTCTAATCCAGGCAGCATCCTGGTGAACCTCTTCTGCACCTTCTCCACAGCTTCCACACCCTTCCTGTAATGGGCAACCAGAAGTGTACACATTACTCCAAGTGTTTCCTAACTAGGCTTTTATAGAACTGCACCATGACTTCCTGAGTCTTGAACTCAATTCCCTGACCAATGAAGGCAAGCATTCTGTACACCTTCTTTCATGTCCTTTCTACTTGCCTGGTTACTTTCAGCGAGCTATGGACCTAGACCCCAAGATCTCTTTCTCCATCGCTCTGGCCCTGGTGAATGAAAACAGAGGGTGGGATCTGGGTTCCCAATGGGAAACATCACTGTGGAGTGAAATCCAGAAGGAAAATCACCACAGGAGGGGAAGACAGAATGGGAGCGTAGAAAGACCTTGGGATTGGGTACCCTGATGCTTCTCAGATGGGAATCTCTTGGTGGAAATATACACGGAGAAGGCAGAAATGAAGTTACAATCAGTCACAATTACCCTTTGTGTGCAGGTGAGGGCCATGTGGAAGAGACTCTGGGGAAATGTCTGTGGGGGAATGGGAGTGCTGGTAATGCTCTGAGAGCCAGCAGGGACTAAATAGGCTGACTGGCCTCCTTTAGTATAGAAAGGAATGATGGGAATGATGGGAAATATGAGAAGGGAACATGAGTCACATTAAAGCTGCAGAAAGACTTAGATTTACCCTGAATCAGAAAGCCTTGGCAAAATTCTATTACACATTAAATGTTTTGCTACTACATTATTGTTGGGCCAGATCTCAGGAATGCTTCAGAAAAAAAACCATTGACTCATTTCACTCCCTCTCTCACCAAAAGCCCCACACTCCCTTCACTTCCTTCTCACACACTGTCATTCAAACACCAAGGGGAATCTTTTCAAATTGCAAAACTGAAATACTAAAGATTTTGGAAGTCTGAAATGAATCAGAAAAGTTGCATTTCATTGGTAGCCTCACAAGTAAATTATGATTAGTTTAAAGGAATTGTTTGAGTCAAATAAGTTAGGAACACATTGTGTGCTGATTTGTAGTGCTGGGACAAGCCAAGTTAGATATATGAGCTGATAACAGATGATGGGGGTGTTATACCAGTTACGTTGCACAGTGGTAGTTTACAATCGGCACCAGTCTATATTAGTTTTTGTTCACAGTCCAATCCAATCAACCAATTATTGTGAATCCTGGCATAAATAGTATGTTGCAATAGGCACTAGAGGCATCAATGTAAAAGGCAAGTGTTTACCCTCTGGGGGATTCTGAAGCATTTCACATTTGCTAAAGTGACTCACAATGAGGCTGTTCAGCCCATCAATTTTATGCAAGCTCTCACAACACATTTATCTGTCCAATTATCTCCCTGCAGCTTATACTCTCTCACACACCAATCAATTCCCCTTTGATTCATTTCCAACTCACACACATGGGACAATTTAAGGAGGCTAATTAACCCATCAATTTGCTTGACCTTGGGGTGTGAGAGAAAACTGGAGCACCCAGTGAGGAAGCCCACATAGTCACAGGAAGAACATGCAAACTGCACACAGACAGCACCAGAGGTCAGGATCAAAGCTAGGGAACTATGGGTACGTCCACACTGCACCGGATAATTTTGAAAACGCCGGTTTCGAGTAAAAACGACAGGCGTCCACACTAAGTGTTTTTCAAAATATCTCCGTCCACATTAGAGGGATATTTGGGCGAATCTCCTCCTACTGGGCACGCGCAGGACACAAAACAAGCGAAGAGGAAACGGTATACTTAGTGCGCATTTGTCCAGTTACAGAGTAGAAAAACTTTAAAGGAATTGCTCTTGGCTCTCGCGCAGGAGGACTTAAAACTAAAACAAAAACAAATACTGGAGCGTATGGAGGCAGCCGACAGGGAGTTCACGGACAGTATGACCCGGCTGATGACGAGCATTGAAAAACTGACTAACTCTGTTGCATTAATAAAGCACCTTGTTAAATGTATAAAACATGTCTGCATCAGTGTTATCTTGTATTTCCATACAATGTTACATTAGGCTGTTACACATCTATTGTCAGAGAAGTACTTGTATAAGTAGGTGAACCACCTTCATACAAGCAAGGACAGAAAACAGGGCAAAGTGAGTATACTTATTTATTCAGTAAGCTATGGGCCAAAGTATTTGGTGAGTACATTTCAAACTCTTCTGGCTTCAGTCTCGTTGCCGTCTGTTCTGAAATTGTTAGGTTCTGCGAAGCGCACAATCAAATATCGCTGTGATGATTGTACGCTCTAGTACCAATTGTTTAGCGACAATAAAGTAGTAATAATAATAAGAAGAAGAAAATAGTGAAATGCCGTGCTGTTGCCACCTGTTCCGGCACGTCATGACAGCGGTTTTAAAAAGCTCCAGTTACCCCGTACACACTGCAACGGATATCCGGTGTTTACAGATTTATTCACTCTGGAGACCGTTTCTGAAAATCTCCGTTTTCGGTGGCTGAAAATGCCATTTCAGTGTGGACAGAAGGTCAAAACGAAGAGAAAAAGCTTTGTTTTCAAAATTATCCAGCGTAGTGTGGACGTAGCCTATGAGGCAGTAGCATTATCTGCTGCAACACTGCAGAATGATCACTAAGTGCTGAAAGTTTATTGTAACACTTGTTAATGGTTAAAGTTCATCCCAAGTTCGGCACCAGAGCCATTATCCCTATTTTAGGTGTATCTGGGTATTCACATCCCATGTGTAAAGGACTTGTCTGCATAAAACCTTGGTCAACACTAGAGTTACATCCTGTCTAAGTTCATTACCTCATCATGAAGTAATTCCAGTAAGCCTGCTTTGTACAAAATGCATAATTGTTCTAATTTCTTCTGCTGTTCAATGGATCATGTTGAGAGAGCAGGCAGACATTAGTTTGACAAATTCCTCCTTCCTTAGCCAGGGCCAGTTCACTTTTCCTCCCTCAGTGTCAAACTTGACAACCACCCGTCATCCAGCTGAAAATGTGATTCTTGTTGGTTCTGCATTCTGCCCATTTTGTTAGTCTGTCACTTGCTCTACACACAAGAAGATACACACGTGAGTAAGCCGCTCAGCCCCTCGCGTCTAACCTATCACTCAACAGGATCCTGGCTTGTCTTCTCAAGCCTCAACTCCTCCCCTGCCTGCCTGACCCCCATTCTCTAATCTTTTAAAAATGCATTTACCTCCCATTTAAATACCTCCAATGATTTGACTTCCACAAATCAGAGAATTCCAGAGAATCACCAGCATCTGTGAGAGTTAGAACATAGAACATGAAACATTACAGCATAGAAGCACACTGTTCTGTCAGACTAATTATACCTCACTAAACTAATCCCTTCTGCCTTCTGGCAGTGCATTCCAGTTACCCGCCATTCTCTGTGTAAAGAACTTGCCAGGCACATCTCCTTTGAACTTACACTTTGGACCTTGTCTATATTTCTGGCTGCCTTGGTAAAGCAGCCATCATAATCAAAGACCCCACCCACTCTGGACATTTTCTCCTCTCTCTTCTTCCACTGGACAGAAGATACAAAGTCCTGAAAGTACCACCAGGGTCAAGGACAGGATCTACCTTGCTGTAATAACACTATCAAATGGTTTCCTGATATGGAAGACCACAATGTGTGGATTGGTGATAATATCTCCTCCTCGCCGACGACCGACATTGGCACACCTCAGGGGTGCGTGCTTAGCCCACTGCTCTACTCTCTCTATACCCATGACTGTGTGGCTAGGCATAGCTCAAATACCATCTATAAATTTGCTGATGACCCAACCATTGTTGGTAGAATCTCAGGTGGTGACGAGAGGGCGTACAGGAGTGAGATATGCCAACTAGTGGTGTGGTGCCACAGCAACAACCTGGCACTCAATACCAGTAAGACGAAAGAGCTGATTGTGGACTTCAGGAAGGGTAAGACGAAGGAACACATACCAATCCTCATAGAGGGATCAGAAGTGGAGAGAGTGAGCAGCTTCAAGTTCTTGGGTGTCAAGATCTCTGAGAATCTAACCTGCTCCCACATATCGATGCAGCTATAAAAAAGGCAAGGCCATAAGACATCAGAGCAGAATTAGGCCATTAAGCCCATCGAGTCTGCTCCACCATTCAATCATGGCTGATCCTTTTTTTCCCCTCTTCAGCTCCATTCCCTGGCCTTTTCCCTGTAACCTTTGATGCTGTGGCCAATCAAGAATCTATCAATCTCTGCCTTAAATGCACCCAACAACCTGGTCTCCACAGCTGCCTGTGGCAACAAATTCCACAAATTCATCACCCTCTGACTGAAGAAATTTCTCCCCATCTCTGTTTTAAATGGTCGTCTTTCAATCCTGAGGCTGCGCCCCCTTGTCCTCGACTCCCCCACCAGGGGAAACATCCTTTCCACATCTACTTTGTCTGGGCCTTTCAACATGCGAAAGGTTTTAATGAGATTCCCCCCCCATCCTTCTGAATTCTAGCGAGTACAGACCCAGAGCCCTCAAACGTTCCTCATATGATAACCCTTTCATTCCCTGAATCACCCTTGTGAACCTCCTCTGGACCCTCTCCAATGCCAACACATCTTTTCTTAGATGAAGAGCCCAAAATTGTTCACAATACTCAAGGTGAGGCCTCACCAGTGCCTTATAAAGCCTCAGCATCACATCCTTGCTCTTGTATTCTAGACATCTTGAAATGAATGCTGACATTGCATTTGCCTTCTGAACCACTGACTCAACCTGCAAGTTAACCTTAAGGGTATTCTGTACAAGGACTTCCAAGTCCCTTTGCATCTCAGATTTTTGGATTTTCTCCCCAATTAGAAAATAGTCTATGCTTTTATTCCTTCTATCAAAGTGCACGACCATACACTTTCCAACATTGTATTTCATTTACCACTTTCTTGCTCATTCACTATATTTCATTAGGGGTTTGAAGAGATTTGGTTTGTCACCTAAATACTCGAAAACTTCAATAAATGTACCGAGGAGAACATTCTGACAGGCTACATCACTGTCTGGTACGATGGGGGGAGGGGGCTACTGCACAGGACCAAAAGAAGCTACAGAAAGTTGTAAAATCTGTCAGCTCCTTCTACACTAACTACCTTTTTAAATATATATTTCTATTTTTGCACTATTTTAATCTATTTAATATATGTATATATACTTACTGTAATTGATTTACTTACTTATTTTATTTTCTTTCTATATTATTATGTATTGCATTGTACTGCTGCTGCTAAGTTAACAAATTTCACAACACATGCCGGTGATAATAAAGCTGATTCGGATGGGCTCTTGACCTCACTTGCAGAATCATGCTTATTATTACTGACATGTCATAAAGTGTGTTGTTTTGTGGCGGTAGTTGTGGCAAGAAATTTTTTAAACATTACTATGAGTTACAATAACTGTTAAGATTTATTTTATATTGTTATTGTTTTACCTTGTTCTACCTCAATGCACTGTGTAATGATTTGATTTGTATGAACAGGATACAACCTTTTCACTGACAATAATAAACCAGTTCTAATTCCAATAACGACTGGAGTTACCACTCAGAGCATGGTTTACTTTCACACCACTCACTGCTGGAGATTGATCTGCACACACTGGTCGCTGTGTTTGCCACCTTATAACCATGGTAACGCTTCATCAGACATGTCGTTGGCTGTAAATTGCCTCAGAATGTCCTGAGGTTGTTAAGGCTCTTACAGAAAGGCAAGCTCTTTCTTTGTTTCTTTCATGTGCTGGACTGGGAATGGGCCAGGGTTGCCAATTCTGACCACTACCATACCAGACACTAGAATAAAATAAACAGAATTGGGCCTGGCTGTGATGCCTCACACAGTTAAGCAGCTTCCCAGCATGCATCAAGGAAGCAACGATTGGGATGCTGGAGGAACTCGGCAGGTCAGACAGCATCTGTGGGCGGAAATGTACAGTTAATGTTTCTGGTTGAGACACATCATCTGCACTGAAAGATAGAGGGGAGACGGCTGGTGTAAAGGGAAAGGGTGGAGCAAGAGCTGACAAGCTCTATGCAGTCCAGGCATCCAGCAAGAATCCCACGAGTGAATAGTTAAGAGAGTGGTGGCATTGGGCTGGGGTTGTTTGGGAGAGGGGAAGGGGTGAGTGTGTGCGGTCTGATCCAGGAGTACTGAACATCAAAAGCATCATCACACTATGAACTCCTGCCGTGGGAACATTCATGTATCTTTTTCTGTAGTGAATAAATGGATCAACGAGCCCGCTCTGTGAAAAGCCATCTGCCAGATTACCTCACTCCCTTTCACCCCCTTAAAACCACAGTGACGGTTCCTGACTGAGAGGGTGCTGGTGTGCTGATGAATAGACTCTTGGCTGGAGAAAGCTTTGCTTTGTGGACGTGATGTGTGGCATTTTAATCGGGACGATGAGCTCAGCTTCAGACAGTGGTCTGAATTCAGCGCAGTTCTATGAACGTGTGTGTTCCCATGGGGCTGGAATAGGGGGGAGGGAGGGGAAGGGAGGAAGGCAGACTTAGTAGAGTGAATCGAAGTCTTGGATCTTTAAAAATAAACATCAAGAAGGGACACAAGTAGTTGTTAAAATTTGTGTGAAAATCTTTTAAGTGTGAAAGGTGGAAATGATTGAGTGTTCCACATCTTAACAGGAGTTGCTTTTCCTTGAGGGGGAGGGTCTTTGTCTTTATAGCCATGAGGGGCTTCAGTGTAAGGATGCCTTTCGATGTCAGTGTCAGAGCTATGGAGTCACACTATCTGAAAGCAGATTCAACCTCAGACACTAAGGGGATTCTTGATAGAAATTTTAAAAATTTTAAGAGGCATAGATGGAGTATCTGGCATCTTTGTCCCAGGGCCGAAATGTCTAAGACTAGAGAGGGTACATTCAAAGGAGATTTGTGGAGCTAGTTTTTTTTTTACACAGACAGTGGTGAGTGCCTGGAATGTGCTGCCTGGGGTGATGGTGGAGGCAACTTCAATGGAGGTGTTTTAAGAGGCTCTTAGATATGGATATGTATGTGCAGAGAATTGGCATTACCTAGGCAGAAGGGATTCATTTAGCAACATGCACAAAATGCTGGAGGAACTCAGCTGGTCAGGCAGCAACTATGGAGCTGAACAAAGAGCCGACATTTCGAGCCGAGACCTTTTTTCAGGACTATAAAAGAAGGGGAAAGACATCAGAATAAAAAGGTGGGGGGGAGGGAAGGAGGATAGCTAGAAGGTGACAGATGAAGCCGGGTGGGTAGGGAAGGTAAAGGACTGGAGAGGAAAGCATCTGATAGGAGAAGAGAAAGGGAAGGGAAGTAAGAGGCAGGTGAGGAGAAGTGAAAGGTCAGAGTGGGGAATAGAGGAAGGGGGAACTGAAATTAGGTTGGCATTTAAAAACTAGTTTAAATTAGTTTGAGAAAACATTGTGGGCAAAGGGCCATTGTATTATACTGTTCTCTGTTCAATGTTTGGAAAGGGAGTTTGTGAAATACGCATAAAGAGGAAAAAAAATTACACTGACATAGGACACTAAGCAAAGAAGTAGGAGTAATTTGAAAGCTCTTTCAATGTATTAGCGTTGTATCACTCTACAGGACTCTGGTTTAGATTTTACCCACGTGTATATGTATAGAGGGACAGGCAAATCTCCCCAGCCTATTCACACCCTCCATTCTTTAAGGACTCTGTTGGCTGTCACTGCATCTCTGTATCTTTCCTATAATAAGGGTGAGCAGAACTACAGACTGTGGCCTAATCAAAGTCTATTCTTTTACTAATCTATGGGTGTCCAGTGCTGATGAAATCCTGACCCCTACCCAGCAGTGGTGGAAATAGACCACATCTATTCCTTAGTAACGGCTAAAACAGTGGCCTTTGACAATGAAGGTCTCTGAAAACCCTCCTCCTGCTTCCTAGGCTCTGTTTCTCTCTGATCAGGTCTTTACTTTGCCAGCATATTTCCCTTAATGTCAGTATTAAATTCACATACTCTTGCCTGTACTCACTATCTACTCCATCGACTAGATTGTCTCCATTACACGGGACAAATATTGGGGATTACAGTGGATCTAATGGAGCAGCAGCACACAGAATTACCAAACACAGCAGGACATGGAAGCTAATCGATTCACCTCATGTCCGGTAATCTCATGGCTCATGTGTCATTTGTAGTATCTGGATCAAATCAAAATCAAATCAATTCAAGTTTAATTATCATTCAAACCATACATGAATATAGCCAAATGAGACAGCGTTCCTCTCGGGCCAAGGTGCAAAAACATACACAGCACATTCAAAATAGCGAGAGAGAAAATAAAAGAACATAGATTAGATTAATCATGTAGGAAAACACATTTTTAGTCCAAGACCCTGAGCAATGTCCTGCAAGTTGATGCTTCCTGGCAGTCCAGCCTATGATTCCACCATTCCAACACTAGAGGGCAGCACCGATGGGAGAGGGCACCCCCTAACCAAGCACAGACGCTATCCTATACCGCCTTCGGCTTCTCCTCACCTGAACTGCAGTAGCAGGTAAGCCCACAGTTTGAGGCCTAGACCTTGCTACAACAGAAGTGACATTACTGCCCTGCCCCCTGTTTCGCCACCAAGCAAGGGAAACAGGCCTGAGGCAATCAATATTGAACAAGGTGTTGTGATCACAAAAGAAACGTCCAAGACAGTCAATCATGGTTTCACTGCACACCGACTCCAATGCCTTTGAGTAGCAGGCAGCAGTACGGTCTGCAGCCAGGTCAACTCCTCCGAACCCATCCGGCTCCAGCTATGGCCTGGCGGCCCAAATCTGCTCCGACAGCCCAGTGACCCGACGGCTGGTCTCCCCTTCTCTAAACAGCCAGCTGGCCACTCCAAACAACAAGTAGCTCACTGATGCAGTAGACCTGCTGCTGTACCCATAGTTATTGCAGTCCAGTATAGTCTTATGATTAAATAAAACATTTAACCCCCGAGAGGCCTCATCTGCATTCACCACCATCTTACTGGAATGATGAGGAAAGTCCTGAAACTGAGAGTCTTTCTTTTATTATTGAATGGTTATTGAAAGGTGTGGTTCCAAGGTTGTCAAGCCGAGGAGTGGTATTGGGGACAAGCTCCCACTACCTAAAAGTGCTCCTCATGGTATGCGCCTCAAATAACCTCTGACAACCAACTCCAACTCCTGGCCTTCTCATGTGGCTTAGCCTCTAAGCCCTGCGGAACTGTTTCCACTGACAACAGAAGGGGCGAAGGCGGGTCCTGGCACCTTAAAACCAGTGCTTTGGGTAGATAGAGCTCGTCAGCCTGGGAAGGCAGTCCGTTTAAGAGAGGGAAACTCTGATTTCAAACCTCTGCTGCCTTACAACCATAACCACTCATGGGAGAAGACAAATCCGGAGCTGGAGTCCCAAAAGGCTGATTTATATTTCTGCATAGGCTCTATGCCATAACCTACGCAAGCGGCCTACGCCATTGTGAGCATTTATACTTGTGCGTTGGTGTCTCTGTGTCTCTGTGCAATTCACCGCCAAAACGCTAGTTGGCAGTGGGGTTTCTATGCCACTGTGTTCAGTTTCTTCGTGTTGAGTTTCTTTGTGTACTTCAAACAATGGTGACTGAAACTGAGCACATCATGTTAGAGTTGGAGCTAATAAATGTTGAACAAGAGTTACTTTTATTGAAATTACTGCAATGCAGAAAAGAGAGAAGACGTCAGAGGAGATGGCAGTCTTTATAGTCTGGCGACGAACAATCGTACAAATGTACATATTTTCGGACTTCCTTAATTAACCTCTCCTCAATTTGGTCCATTTTCCAACTCACATTCAACTCACGTTGTTCTTCTCTCTTCTCTCTCAATTCGAAAATGGCGGAGAAGAAGAAGCAACTGGAAATGCGTAGGAGCAAATGCGATGCTACCAAGCAGACCAATCACAGTTGTTGCGGTCTGTGTCGCCGTGACGCGTAGTTATATTTTTGGGGAGGTACGTGGCTACGCCGTACCTACGGCGTAGATTCGATGCAGAAGTATAAATTGGCCTTTAGGCAGTCCAACGTTGCCTTCAACCTCGTTCTGGCAACTCCTACGATGACACTGGTGCCAAGCTGTATCGGCCCTTGCCCTTCCCTTGGACAACATCGGCGTCATGGAGAAAGGAGACTTGCTGCATGGGCAACTGCCAGTCTTCCATACAACCTTGCCCAGGCCTGCGCCCTGGAGAGGACACTCCAGCGTCGCCTCACTGCGACGGCACAACACAGAAAGCAGCAGTCTACCAGTTATCAGCGACAACGGACGCTGCTCTACCAACACAGGCTGAAGTGAGACTTTCCAGGTGCAGATCCATGGTCTTGCGAGACTAACGGATGCCACCACCAGCACCACATTGCAAGGTGTAGAATATTTTCTACCGGGAAGCAAATTCAGAAATTGGAGATGTAAAGAAACTTGAAAGTCCTAGTGCAGGATTCCCTAAAGGTTAACTTGCAGGTTGAGTCAGTGGTGAGGAAGGCAAATGTAATGTTAGCATTCAATTCAAGAGGACTAGAATATAAAAGCAAGAATGTAATGCTGTGGCTTTATAAGGCACTGGTCCAATCACATTTGAATTAGTGAGCAGTTTTGAGCCCCATATCTGACAAAGGATGTGCTGGCATTGGAAAGGTTCCAGAGAGAATTACAAAAATCATCCCGGGAATGAAAGGGTTAACACTTGAGTTCTGGGCCTGTACTCACTGGAATTTAGAAGAATGAGGGAAGATCTCATTGAAACCTACCGAGTATAGAAAGGCCTAAATAGAGTGGACCGGGAGAGGATGTTTCCTGTAGCAGGAAAGTCCAACACTGGTGGGACCTCGTTGAAGCTGCAGAAAGTTATGGACACAGCCCAGTTCGTCACGAAAACCAGTCTCCCCTTCTTGGACTCTATCTACACTTCTCGCTGCTTTGGGAAAGCAGTCAACAGAACCAAGGACCCCTCCCACCTTGCACATTCTCTCTTCTTCCCCCTCCTGTTGGGTGGATGATACAAGAGCTTGAAAACACACACCACCCAGCTCAAAGGCAGCCTCTATCCCACTATTATCAAACTCTTGAATAGACTTCTACGTTAATGATGCACTTTTGATCTCTCAGTTTACCTCGTCGTGGCTAGCTAGCCTTATTGTCTAGCTGCTCTGTAGTGGTGACGGAGGAAGTCTGCATGCTCTAATTGATTTCCATTGCACTACCTTAATGCATTTATGTTTGGAATGATCTGTGTGGACGGTACTATATCTCAGTATATGCAGCAATACTAAATCAATTATTGAAGTGTAAGTGTATCAGGATCCTGGAAGGTCCTTTGAACATGTGCCTGGTATCTAGTCACGGTGTAAAAGACTTGCATTGCCAGAGCATCTGTCCCATGAAATACTCTGGAACATTCTAAGACTGCAAAGGTCGCTATTGAAATGGAAGGTCTTCCACCCAGGGCACAGGTAATTGGATACAAGCAGAAATGAATCTTATTGTGAGTCAGGACAGGAGGGAGGAGAAAGCAAAGTAAATTGAGACAGGAATCATTCTCTTTCTCCTTCCTGTAGATGTAAGGATTATTAGCAAACAGATTCACATCAGCCAGGAAATGTAACAGACACAGCAGAGAACAGCCTTATTCAGAGTATTCCCGTGAGCGCAGAGCCACACATCTGCCATTCCGCTTAAGGAGAGCAGGGTCACAGAGGTCATACCCATGTTGGTCCAGATCCTCATGTATATTCAGTAGGGTTTAGAATGGTCTGGCTCCCAACAATAATTCATCACAATTCGCCACAAAGTAAACAGCGTCAGTCCCTGAGCAGTGGGTTGATCTAAAGCCGAATGCACATCTAATAGCTCTGAGATCACAATCCTGCACAGCCATGTCAGGAACTGACAGAGCCCCACAAAACTAAAGGTTCTGGCACTGATCTGTAAATTTAAACTTAAAGGAAGCATCAAAAGATTAAAACAAATCAGCTGGCCAAGCTTCTAGTTTAAACAAACAGCACAATTCAACAAGACATAAAATATTAGCCCCAAAATCCTGTGTTTCGACACTTGCTTCCTGGCTTTGCTCGGTTGTGGAGTTGTCATCAGGAACTCTGCAAAGTCACCCCAGCAGATGGGGTCAGTTCAGACAGAATGAGCCTAGTGCTTCTGGCAGTTCAAGATTAAAGATAAAATGGTCCATTAATAGTATCAGCTGCTGGTTTTGAGGCTTGCCTTAACAAAGAGGCTCCTTTGTGTATGATAGTCCAACCTGTAAATTAGGATGTTTGGGAGACAATAACAAAACTGTACTTCAAATGATATCATAAAGTATGCACATAAATATCAAACCTTATTAATATAAGCCAAACTATAAAATTAAATTATTATCTATTTTTGCTAGCCAAAAATTCATAAGATATATAGAACAGTACAGCATAGGAACAGGCACTCCAGCGCAGAGTAAAGGCCCAGTATGATGGTGAACTGATAAAATGGTTTATTATTGTCATATGTACCGAGGTACAGTGAAAAGCTTTGTTTTGCATCCCATCCATTCAGATCATCTGTGCATTGAGATAGTACAAGAGAAAGCAGAATAAAGTGTTACAGTTACAGAGAAGATGCAATGCAGGCAGACAACAAGCTGCAAGGCCATAACGAGGTAGAATTTCAGGTCAAGAAGTTGTACTAGGGGACAAGTTGAACAGATCCCTAGTGCAACTTTTTATCAAGATAGCCTTATAAAAGAGGAATAGAAGCTGTCCTTGAGCCTGAGGCTATGCACTTCCAGGATTGTTTAGGGTGGGTGGGGTATCTGACAAATTAAAATAATCCTGCACATGGTCCATCTCCCTCCATTCACTGTAGGTACCTGCCTAAATGCCTCTTAAATTCCACTATCACGTCAGTCTCTATTACCACCCCTGGCAGCCCGTTCCATACAGCCAACACTCTATGTAAAAAAAACCTGCCAGTGGAAAAACTGGAAGAAAGCACGTTGATACTTCCAGTTCAGTCCTCTTAAAAATACAACAGTCACACCATTCATCAAGAAAGATTGAATAGGTTAGGACTATATTCCTTGGAACATAGAAGATTGTGAGGAGATTTGATAGAGGTATACAAAATTATGAGGGGTATAGATTCAAAGGTTCAAATGTTCATTTATTATCAAAGTACACAACTCTGAAATTCTTCAATCTTCAGGTAGCCATGAAACCAAGAAAAAAAAGAAAGGCAGCATGATCATCCATCCCACCTCCTCACAAAAAAAACAAAACCAGAACAGGCACATCAACCCCCAAATCCCTCTTCCTGCACAAAGAAACAAACAAAATGGATCCTCAAAATCCCTCTTGCCACACAAAAAAAATGAACAAAACAGATCAGGCACTCAGACACTGAAGCACCCAAACGATCTCCAAACAGCAAAACAGAGACTCCGACAGTTCCAGAATCACATTCAAGATGAGAAACAAGACATAAGAGAAGTGAAAAAGATGGTTTCATGATCTATCCAGAAGATGTCAACCAAAGGAGCATTGTACACAGGCGCCACCTTGACTGGCAAATGCAAGCAGGCTTTTTCCACTGAGGCTGAGTGGGACTACAACCAGAGGTCATGGGTTAAGGGTGAAAGATGAAAAGTTTAAGGGAACATGAGGAGAAACTTCATCACTCAGAGGGTAGTGAAAGTGTGGAATGAGATGCCAGCACAAATGGTGCATGCGATTCCAATTTCAACATTTAAGAGTAGTTTAGATAGATACACGGAAAGTAGGGATATAGAGGGCTATGATCCCAGTGTAGGTCAATGGGTGTAGGCAGTTTAGATGGTTTTAGCATGGACTAGATGGCTGAAGGGCCTGTTTCTGTGCTATGCTTCTCTATGACTCTAACCTGCTTTGAATTGTCTGACAAAGGCTTATAAAAGCAGATTTTTGGGATATGGCATGGCCAAGAAAAGCAGAAATCTGTTCACTTAGAATTCTCCACCACAGAGTTCTGACTGGCTGCATCATTGTCTGGTATGGGGTGGGTGGATGGGTGGCTAGTGCACAAGATTAAAGTAACTTGCAGAAACTTTGTAAAATTAGTCAGCTCCATCTTGGGCACTAGCCTTTGTAGTGTACAAGATATCTTCAATGAGTAGTGCCTTAGGAAGGCGATGTGCATCTTTAAGGACCCCCACAACCCAGTGTCCCACATGCCTTTTTCTCACTGTTACCATCAGGTAGGAGGTACAGAAGCCTGAAGGCACACACTCAATGATTCAGGAACAGCTTCTTCCCCTCTGCCATCCGATTCCTAAATGAACATTGAACCCATGAACACTAATTCACTATTTTTTCTTTATTTCTGTTTTTTTTTTGTACCACTTATTCTAACTTAATTAATGGATATTTACTGTATATACACTATGTAATTAACAGTATTTTTTCTCCATATTATCATGTATTTCATTGTACTGCTGTCGTAAAGTTAACAAATTTCACGATATATGCCAGTGATATTAAATCTGATTCTGTGCTGTAGTGCTCAAAAAAGGAAGTAGATTTCTAAATATGGAAGGATCAAGGTGTACATGAAGAGTGGGACTATGATATTGAGGTGGAGGCTCAGCTATAATTGTGTTGAATTATGAGTTTAGGCTCAAAGGGCTGAAAGGCCTTCATCTGCTCCTTTTTTATGTATTGCTGAGAAAAGCCACAACGTAACTTTTATAATATTTGGAGAACACAAAATAACACATGGAACACCATGCCTTGTGCTACCTCATGCACTGTGGAATGATTTGATCTGTATGAGCAGTATGCACGACTAATTTGTCAATGCAACACACACAGAATGCTGGAGGAACTCAGCTGTCAAACAGCATCTACGGAAATGAATAAACAGTCGAATAATCAGTTTTGGCCGAGACCCTTCATCAGGACTTAAGTTTTCCACTGTATCGTTATGCATGTGACAATAATAAATCAATTCCAATATTTTGGAAAACCTGAGGGAATTTGCAAGGAGCTCCTATAAATCAGTAATTATTTCTGAACACATCACTAAATTCATGCATTTGCAGCGAGAGCAGTTGGTGAATAACAAAAGTGAAACAATGGTTACCGGGTGAAATTGGCAGTAATCTGCAGAGCACATCGTGCGCAATGCGGACACGCCTTTGAGATTCCCCGCTCCTCCACAGGGTGCGCGCTTTCGCACCATCATCTTCCGAGGTCAGCGAACCGGTAAAAAAAATCACAAATACCAATTGACTAATGCACTGCGGCTGAGAAACCAACTTTATTTGTGCGGATTTCAAAATATGTTTTAAAATATTAAACGTTAGATGGGTAGATTACGTAGGTAGAGTATTTTCCTAGGGAGGACATGTTTAATACTTGAGAGGAAGAAAGTCTAAAGGAGATTTGCAAGACAAGTTTTTTTTTAACACGGAGAGTGTTACGTGGCTGGAATGCTCTGCCAGAGGGGTGCTGGAGGCAGACATAACAGCAACGTTTAAGAGGCATTTAGACAGACACGTGAACCGGCAGGGAATAGGGGGATGTAGATCACATGTGGGTAGATGGCATAGACACCATGAGATGAAGAGCCTGCTCCTGTGTTGTACTGTTCAATTATTTTTATATTTTAACATTCACCTTAATTGTAGATATATATTCCACTCTTTGATATGAACTTGTACATTTCGAAAGGGGCTTTGCTTTTGCTCTGTAGTTGAATGTTTTATGCTGCTGGTGCCTCTCCTTAGCCGGAGGTCAGCCACAAGGCTGCTTGGTGATAGAACCGTGATCTTAAATTGTGTAAAGACACCAGCAAGTGGGATCAATCGACAAACAGAATGAGCTGCTCTCTGAGGATAGGGGTAACAGGACTTATAGGTTTTCTTGTCAGCGTTACACCATACTGACTTGAAAATACTGTATATCACCATTCCTTCATCGTCACTTGGTCTGAATACCTTATCCAACAACACCTTCACCAGAAGGACTGCAGCAGGTCAAGAAGCCTGCTTACTACCATCTTCTCGGGGGCAATGAGGTGAGCGGTAAACATTGGCCACGACTGCAATGCCAAAATCTTGCAAGTGAATTTTAAAATGACACCAGCAATCTTGAGCATTTAACAAGACAGATATCTCATGGGGAGTGTCACCGGTGTTAGAGACAAGGGACTCCCACACCTCTGCTGGTGTGTTTCACAGGGGACATGTCAGGTTCCTGAGAGATCTGGTGTCCATGCATTCTGATTCCCAAGGCTTTCAATGTAAACATATAGAAACAGCTGGAACTTGATACAGATGTCATTGGTAATGTGGTACCACTGATACTTTTCTCCCAAGAAGGACAAATTGCTTTTTCTTATTAAGCTTAGTTGCTTTCTGAGTGACCACTTTAGTCTGTTTTTAGTGAAGTGAAGCAGTTAAAATTGAAAGAACTGGGCTGGGCTGAGCTGAATTCTGCAGGGTCTGAGTAAGTTAACACAGCTGGAGCAGGGATTACATTGAAGGGAAATAGCACCAGACTTGTCCAAGGATTGTCGTGTTCTGACCTGTCAGACCAGCAGCTTCTTCACGAAAGCCAGCATCCAGTCCAAAAGAACCTAGGCAGGGTGCAAGCAGGATTACAGAGGTGTCAGCGGGTCATGGGGACCTTCAACTACCCTTCAACCTCCGGCTTGTGAACCAGCCATAAATGACATCAACTCTGAAGTGATGCCACATACTATGGTCTCACTTTCAAGTACTCTACAACTTATATTCTCAATATTATATATTTATTTGTTCATTTTTTAAAAATGTAAACATTTTTTCTCTGCTCAAGCTGGTAAAACCTGAGGTACGAGCATAGCCAAGCACACTCATTACTCAATTGCTAGGAACTTTCAGACTATTCTAGTGGTGTTTAATATTGTGGCTTTCTGAAGAAATACATAGATATTGCCGTGTAACCCTAATTGTTTAATGATACTGTGTAGTGACTTTGGGATGATACCAGTTGTCGATATTACTACTGGGGACAATGTATACCCTGTTCATGTTCCAAAGTCTTGCAATTTTCTCTTTTAATTCAACATATTTCTGGTGTTTTGCATTTATTGATTTCTGTAAGTTTTATGTGTTTGGAATGGCTATATCTATTAAAGAAGCTGATCTTGCTTGTTTATTCTGTATTATTATATCCAGATGGTTATTATGGATTGCCCTATCTGTAATAACTGATCAGTTGCAATATAATCTCTGGGACTCTGACTCTAAAACTGGATCAGGCTTGTATTTATGGTAAAATGTGATTTTTTTTCATGAGTTTATATTTTATGCAAGATTTTGATGAATGCTGTTTGCCATTTGTTTGTGCCTGTGTAAGTAATTAGATTGAGTTAAACTGCTACAGGTTCCTGTAATGTGTTGGACTGTTTCTGGTTTTTCTTAGCTTTTTCGACATTCATCATCTTCAATTTGTTGGTCTTTTATTATGTATGTTTGATGATTTTTTTGTGTTAACCACTTGGTCCTGTATTGTCACAAGGATCCCTTCTATTACTGGGAAGAGATCTCCAGTGCTGAGCCAGGTGATCAATGCTTCCTTGTTGACATCTAGTCTGCTCAGATCGTGGGGATGTCTTCCATAGAGGGTCATGCTCTTCCATTGGGTAACCTTTTCATCAATAGTAATAATGTCTTCATTTTTCTGGGTTGTGGTCTCATTTAAATCTAGTGTTGTGTACTTTGTATCAGAATTGCATATACAATTATTATTATTTGTAATTTCTCTTTTGCACATTGGTTGTTAAAATGAATCCTCAGGTAGTATATAATAACATATATATACTTTGATAATAAGCTTACTTTGAAGGCGGCTTCTACAGGAAGTGGTCTGTCCCCTAGTGCATCTGACCCACATGCAAACTGTCTTCGGGCAATTTACTGTTAAAAGTAGATGCAGATAGAAGGAAAGGATGAGACCCCCGAGAGACAGCGTACTCCAGCTGGTGGATCATCATGGTAACTGCTTTGATGTGAGGTGGACAGAGATAATGAATGGGGAAGGGGAGAGAGATCAATAAAGCAAAGACAGTGGTCAGCTTGGTTTGCCACTCACTGATACCACTGGCTGGTGATTGGCCGGTGATGGAGCTAGGAGATCAAACTGCTTTTTTCAATCCATGGCATGAAAAATGCTGCTCTTTTGCAAATTGAAGGAATTTCAAGCAATAGCATAAGGGAAACTTTGAAGGGACGTCATTCATTTCAGGGAAACCAAACATCTTTTTGCTAAGGATACTCTGCTTATGAACAGCCACAAACACTGAGGCACTGTGAAGTTCAGAGAAATCTAAGTAAGAGAGGAATTACTTCCACCCCCACCCCATCAACCTTTTTCTTTTATTTCATGCACTCACTCCATCTGCCCATCACCCACACACTCCTCCCACTGGGTCCACTCTCCCACTGTTCCCATCTGCCCTTCTCACCTCCCTTATTTGGTTCCATGCTCCATTTTCCTTTCCTATCAGATCCCACCATCTGCAGCCCTTTGTCACCTCTCGGCTTCTGTCACAATCTCCACTCTCCCCTTCTCCATCTGCCTATTGCCCCTCCTGACCTGGATACACCCATCACCTGCCACCCCTTCCCCTCACCTCTTCATACTATCTCTCAGTCCAAATGAAGGGTCTTGACCTTCCACTTCCCCCCCACAGATGCTGCCTGGACCCGCTGAGTTTCACCAGCAGTTTGTTTTTCAGTTGGGATACCAGCTTCTACATTGTCTTGTGTCCCCGTTTCTTCTTTGCTGTGTATTTCATTACTGATGAATCTGCCTTTGGTCTACTTGTTTCCTTACAGTCCAGAAAATGGATCTTTTGACTCGATTAAGCTGAATGCAAAAATGTCCCTTTGCTACATGAAACTTTCATTTTAGTTAATAAGCAGGATGCGGAAGGGACTTTCCTTTGGGTGCGTAAACACTGTGTGATTACGCAAGGGATAATACCAAAAAATAGCATTTAAGCTAATCTAACACCTCTCCAGCTCCGCTTTTGATGTGACTGCCAGCCTGCCTCTCAATCAACACCAATTCTCCAGGAATTTTAAACAATGAAGAAAATCCCAAAGGGAAGGTAGACCAGGTAATGAAATTCCATCTGATGGGGAAGTAGAGACAGCTGTTTCTCTTTGGAAATGACAGGTCGCTAATGAAATTGCACTTTCTGAGAATGTTGCCGATATGTGGGATTCCATCTACGAGTTGCTGATTGCACAGGAGGCAGGCATTCTCCCATTTCACTACAAATTATTGCAACCTTGTGGGCATACTCAACCCCAATAACCATAATACATAAATAAATGAGCAATAAATATTGAGAACATGAGATGAAGAGTCCTTGAAAATGAGTCCGTAGGTTGTGAGAACATTTAAGTGATGGGGCAAGTGAAGTTATCCCCTTTAGTTCAATAGCCTGATGGTTGAGACTGTTAATGACTGTTCCTGAACCTGGGGGTGCGAGTCCTGAGGCTCTTGTACCTCCTTCCTGATGGCAGCAGCGAGAAGAGAGCATGACCTGTGTGGTGGGGATCCCTGATAATGGATTCTGCTTTCCTGCGACCCATAACGGACTGGGCCGTATCAAGGGCATTGGTGTTTCCATGGCTACCCCCAACTAGATTTCCTATCCTTGCTTTCAAATACTTTATACTTTTCCGCAACAGAATTCTTTCAATTCCTGCTTTGTCAGTTTAATAGAATAAAGAACACAGAACAGCACAGTACAGGCCTTTCAGCCCATGATGTTGTGCTGACCTTTTAATCTACTTTAAGATCTATCTAACCTTTCCCTCTCACGTAGCCCTCCATTTTTCTTTCATCCATGTGCCTATCTAAAAATCTCTTAAATGTTCTGAATGTATCTGCCTCTATCACCATCCCTGGTAGGGTGTTCCAAACTCTGTGTTTTTTTAAAAAAAAAATTACCTCAGATATCCCCCCAATAAGTCCCTCCAATCACCTTAAAGTTATGCCCAATGTGATGTAATGTTTCTTCCACTTCCTAGCTCCTTCCCCATTCATCCGTCTTATTTCTCTCCTTCTTCTGTTCCTCTTCCCCTTACTACTTCTCCTCTCTCCCACTCCCTTCCCCCTCCCCCTCTCTTTCTCTCTCCTGTCTCTTTGTCTCCACTCCCCTCCCTCACCCCTTTCTCCCTATTTTATCCTTCCCTTGCTCTCCTCTTGCTATACTTCCCTTCCTCCCTCCACTTTTTTTCCCACCTCCTCCTTTTACCTATCCACTCTGTCCCCTTTTTCTCCTCTGCCACCCATTTCTCCTCATGCTCACTGTTTTTCTGCGCCATTCACCCCGTCCTTTGCCCTCGCTCCCTCCACTCTCCTCTTCAACTGGCTTTCCCCCCTCTCACTCCTTATTACTCATGTTTCCAGCGAAGTGACCAGTGGTTTTTGAGGTGATGCAGTACGGCCTTGAATGATCAAGGAACAAAGTATTGCAATTACTTTCTCTTATATGTACTGGAAGAGAAGACAAAATCAATAGAATTACTCACAGCAAAGAAGATATGGTAACTTAGTAGAACAAAAGGATCTGGGAATACAGATCCAAAATTCCTTGAAAGAGGCATCACAGGGAGGTGGGGTTGTAAAGAGACGTTTTGGCACAATGAATCAACGTACTGAGTATGGGAGTTGGGATGTTATGTTGAATTTGAATTCATTTAAAATCATACATCCGTCCCACAATGTGAGGGAATGAATAAAAAATCTTTGCGTTATGACTCCGTTGCAATGTGCAGACATGTGAATTTATAAGTCTAATAGCTTGTAGAAAGAAGCTGTGCCATAGCCTGTTGGTCCTGGCTTTAATGCTGCGGTAGCATTTGCCAGACGGAAGCAGCTGAAACAGTTTATGGTGGGGGTGACTGGTGTCCCCGGTGATCTTCCAGGCCTCCTTTATGCACCTGCTGCTGTAAATGTCCTCAATGGAGGGGAGTTCACATCCACAGGTGTGCTGGGCTGTCCATACCACTCTCTGCAGTGCCCAGCGATCAAGGTGGGTGCAGTTCCTGTACCAGGCAGTGATACAGCCAGTCAGGATGCTCTGAATGGTGCCCCTGTAGACAGTCTTGAGGATTTGTTTGGATAGGTAGATAAAGGCAGCACGGTGGCATAATGGTTAGTGTAATGCTTTACGGCACCAGCACTTGGGGTTTAGATCCCACCAGTATCTGTAGGTTCTGTCCATGATTATGTGGGAGCCCTCCAGGAGCTCTAGCTTCCTCTCACATTCCAAAGATGTATGGATTAGTAAGGACTAGTAAGATGTGGGCATGCTACGGTGGGATCAGAAGCATAGCGACACTTGAGGCTGCCCCCAGCACATCCTCAGTCAATGTTTGTTGACGCAAACGATGCATTTCACTGTATGTTTCGATGTGACAAATAAAGCTAATCTCTATCGTTATGTATGAGAGAGAGAGATATAGAGGGCAGGCAGCTGGGACGAGGCAGAAAACCAGGCTGGTACAGACAAGATGGGCTGTTTCTGTGCTGTGGTATCCTATGGCTCTATCGCTTAAATTCCTGGTAAAGTATAAATATAATTATTCCAGAAAAAGGAAAAGGCAGAGTGATATCACAGAACCTGCACTGCTGTGATCATCTGTATCGTGCTGAAGTATGAGTCAGATATGCAGTGTGACGTCATGATGCTTAAGTGAATCTCCCCATTGGGACCAACAGACTGTACATTCACTTTAAAACTGTGCTGTGTGCAGTTCTGGTCAGGAAGGATGTGGAAGCTTGGGAAAGAGTACAGAAGATGCTGCCTGGATGAGAGGGTTTGAGCTATAAGGGGAAGTTGGACAAACTTGGGCTGTTTTCTCCACCACATCAAAGGCTGAGGGGAGATATGATTGAAGTTTTCGAACTTACAAGAGGCATAGGTAGAAACATAGAAAATAGGTGCAGGAGTAGGCCATTCGGCCCTTCGAGCCTGCACCGCCATTTATTATGATCATGGCTGATCATCCAACTCAGAACCCTGCACCAGCCTTCCCTCCATACCCCCTGATCCCTGTAGCCACAAGGGCCATATCTAACTCCCTCTTAAATATAGCCAATGAACTGGCCTCAACTGTTTCCTGTGGCAGAGAATTCCACAGATTCACCACTCTCTGTGTGAAGAAGTTTTTCCTAATCTCAGTCCTAAAAGGCTTCCCCTCTATCCTCAAACTGTGGCTCCTTGTTCTGGACTTCCCCAACATCGGGAACAATCTTCCTGCATCTAGCCTGTCCAATCCCTTTAGGATTTTATATGTTTCAATCAGATCCCCCCTCAATCTTCTAAATTCCAGAGAGTACAAGCCCAGTTCATCCAGTCTTTCTTCATATGAAAGTCCTGCCATCCCAGGAATCAATCTGGTGAACCTTCTTTGTACTCCCTCTATGGCAAGGATGTCTTTCCTCAGATTAGGGGACCAAAACTACACACAATACTCCAGGTGTGGTCTCACCAAGGCCTTGTACAACTGCAGTAGTACCTCCCTGCTCCTGTACTCGAATCCTCTTGCTATAAATGCCAGCATACCATTCGCCTTTTTCACCGCCTGCTGTACCTGCATGCCCACTTTCAATGACTGGTGTATAATGACACCCAGGTCTCGTTGCACCTCCCCTTTTCCTAATCGGCCACCATTCAGATAATAATCTGTTTTCCTATTTTTGCCACCAAAGTGGATAACTTCACATTTATCCACATTAAATTGCATCTGCCATGAATTTGCCCACTCACCCAACCTATGCAGACTGTAGGGTAGACGGTTAGAATCTTTATCCCAGAGTGGAAATGTCACATACTGGAGGGCATGTGTTTGAGGTGAGAGGAGGAATGTTTAAAGGAGATGATGTGTGGGGCAAGTTTTTTTACACCAAGAGCAGTGGGTGCCTGAAACGGGCTTCCGGGGGGGCGGGGGGGGGAGGGGTGAAAGTGGATTCAATAGTGACATTTTAGAGAGAGGCATGAGTATGCAGGGAATGGTGGGATATGGATCATCTGCAGACAGAAAAGGGATTCAGTTTAATTTTGCATTGTGCTCAGCACAGATATGGTGGGCTGAAGGGCCATTTCATGTGCTGTACTGTACTGTGTTCTTAATGTGTAAGGGAAGTGGATTGTTGCCAATTAACTGGACTCAAAGCTTTCACTCGTTCCTCAATCACACTTTATTTTCTCGTGCACAAAGGGAACAGCTTGGGCCCCGTCACCAAACTGTTCTGAGGTTTGAACAAAGAAATGCCATTTTTATACAGAAATTGGCTAGTTGGATACAGACATTGACCAACAGGTAACCTTCTGTACAAATTTCTTATTTGTTTAATCTATTATCAATCACACCACGGTAAAAATCAATATCAACTATAAGCCAATAGCCAATGACTTTAATGTTAGTGAAGTAATTGTTGAATAGATAGTCTGTGCCTTGCATTCTTCATTTGTATCCTCTTGTCTTGTATGGCAAATGGCTCCAGACCCATGCTGTGCAAAGGCAGCCTGGCTCTCAAGGAAGGAGATTTCTTGCCTTGGTTGACTGCACACTGTCCTTGCCTGTGCATCATCTTATCTCTTGCTTTGTCTTGACATCCTCACAGGCATAAGAGATTTAGTTTCATTCTCACAGACGTTGTGGGCCACAGAGCCTGTTTCTATGCTGTATTGTTCTATATTCTTATGTGTATCTACTGTATATGTGATGGGAATATGGCTGTATGTGTGTACAATTAGTAACAGCCCTACATCAGTTGCAATCATGAAATTTAAGGAATTCAAAAAGAAAATTTAAAAACTGAAATGAAATTATCAAAGAGAAAATAAGATTTTTAAATTATTAACATTATTAGGATGAGTGCAGCAGTCTGAGTGAGCTCAATTATAGATAGGAGCTCAGTTCTAGAGGCAATCCAGGCATCAATGTGGGCCTTCTGCAGCAGGTAAGTGGTAAAGAGCTAGTGGGGTGGTGTTTGCTGTTGTGGACAACTATAGAGGTGGAAATAGGCAGTCTTCTCAATGACATATATATACAAACTAAATAATAAACCTGATTGATAGTCTGTAGAAGCTCAGGGTGAAAATGGTTTTCATTCGGTGATTGGTTCAGTTTAGCATCAAATATTGCCCTTCATTAGTCGGGGGATCAAGTTCAAGAAAGCATTGCAGCACTTTCCTTAGGAGTTTACAAAAATTCAGCATGACATCGTTGTCGCAGAAAAGCCACATCCATCATCAGGGACCTCCGCCACCCAGGTCGCGCTGCTGCCATCCAGGAGCTTTGGGACTCACACCACCAGGTTCAGGAACAGTTATTTTTTTTTGGTTGAGATATAGCACGGAATAGACCTTTCCGGTTCTTAGAGCTGCACTGCCCAACTATTCCCCAATTTAACCCCAGCCTAATGTATAATGTTGCTTTGACACTTGAGGTAACAATGGAGCAGAAGAAAGCAAAGCTGTTGCAGAAGACTCTGTAGTGCATAGATAAGAAAGGAACCCAGGCTATCCCACCCTGCTGGATGGGTGATGTCTCTATGTGATATTCTCATTTCTGAAAAACTATTTTTCCCATCTCCTCCAATCACACAGAAGCATTTAAGGTAGGTGCTGTAGTAAGCCAAGACAAAGCCTGGAGGCAAATAGAGGATGTAACTCATCAAGGCCATAGTATATGACACCAGGGAATCTGGAATAAGACAGAAAAATATGTCCATTCAAATACAAAGGAAAAAAATTATCTTTACCAAAAGGTGCTTAATTCTGTTTTTTTTCAATGAACATATTTGTTCTGTGAACTCATTTAGCTTTCAGAACATGTGGCTTTTCAAAGTCAAAGTCAAATTTATTGTCAAAAGTGCAAATACAACTATGCATTTGGTGCGATGTAAAACTTTCGGACAGGTGGGGCTCATCAGCCTTGGACGGCAGCCCGCCGAAAAGAAGGAAATCTCTGATTTTAAACCTCTGCTGCCTTGCAGCCATACCCACCCATGGGAAAGGCTTCAGGAGTAAACCCCGAGGAAGAAATCTGGAGCCGGAGACCCTCGGGCAGTTTGTTGTTGTTTACAACTTCACTCTGGCAACCTCTGCGATGACACTGGTGCCAAGCTGTATCGGCACTTGCCCTTCCCTTGGACTATATCAGTGATGTGGAGAGGGGGAACCTGCTGCATGGGCAACAGCTGGTTCTTCAAATCTTCCCACCCAGGCTTGCTCCCTAGAGAGGGGACAGTTCACCAGAGGCACAAACACATGAATCCCTGGGATCGACAGCTGCCTATTAGTGTAAAACTTACTTGCAACAGTTTCACAGGCACATAGCATCAGATAAGCAGCATTCATAAGAAAAAACTATTATTTGTTGTAAAAATTGTGCATAATTTGTGTTTAATTGATGTAAATAAATGTTTAAGTACATTTATTGTAAAATGTTTAAGTGTTGCTATACTGAGGCAGTGTTTAGAGCTGTGCTGATTGTTTCAAGAACTCTGTGGTTGAAGGAAAATATCTGTTCCTGAATCTGGTAGTGGGGGACTTCCTGCCCAATGGCAGCTGTGAGAAGGTGGCATGGCCTGGATGGTGGAGATCTTTGATGCTAGACCATCAATTGTTCTCCATTCTTCAACCTTCTCGTTGCCTTATTCTACTGTGAATACACACTCTAAGAAAGGCAGACAGCTCCTTTAGTTGAGAGTGTCTCTTCACCCAGTATTTCACCACATTCATATCACCAGAGTGTGTGGTTTCTAGGGTTCAGCTTGAGCAGCTGAAGTATTGTCATTTGCATGGATGCACTTCCTCAATCTGGTCAATGATGGATGCATGACAAAAAGGAGTGGTGCTACAACTGATCACCAAAGGATTTGAAATTTCCAAGAACTGGTGTAGTCAGCTGCATGTAGAAACTTGGACTCCTGTGGCACTAGTCACACCATGCAAGTAGCTATTTTTTGGTAACTTGCTGTGTCTGTGGATTCTTGTGTGACATAACTAAGGCAACGATGCAAAAGCTTCATAATTAAAGGCTGGGCTCTACAAACTATGAAAACACAGTTGAATATCAAAAACATGGAGTGTCATTATTACAAACCTGCTGCTGTGATTAAACTAGCAGCTAGGAAAATGAGCTGTTCAACCTGAAAGCATTCCACTCGACTATTTAACTGGAAATATGCCCCAACTCACAGCTTACTCACCTAGTTGTAATTTTTTTTATCATTACTTTAGAGAATGAATTTGTCTCGTCAGTTACTTGGAAAATTACAAACCTGAGAAAATCTGCAGATGCTGGAAATCCAAAGCAACGCACACAAAATGCTGGAGGAACTCAGCACATCAGGCAACATCCATAGAAAAGAGTCAACAGTCAACATTTCAGGACGAGACCCTTCTTCAGAACACCAGGCAGCATCTATAGGAAGAAGTACAGTCGGTGTTTCAGGCCGAAACCCTTCCTCAGGATGAAGGATCTCGGCCTGAAATGTCGACTGTACGTCTTCCTATAGATGCTGCCTGGCCTGCTGCATTCACCAGCATTTTGTGTGTTGCTTGAATTTCCAGCATCTGCAGATTTTCTCGCGTTTGCCCTTCTTCAAAACATTATTTTCTGTTTAATGAAAAATAATTTTCTTTTTCTGTAAGTCAAAACTTTGCAATCTACTAAGCGCAGCCTTCCTAAGGCCTCACTTAACTGTTTCAGGTAATCTTAGCAGTTTTTATTTCGAGATACAACATGGTAACAAGCCCTTCTGGCCCAGTAGGCCTATGCCATGCAATTACACCCATGTGACCAATTAACCCGTACATCTTTGGAATGTGGGAGGAAACCCATGTGGTTACAGGGAGAACATACAAACTCCATACAGACATCTATGGGAATTGAACACCGATTGTTGGTGCTGTGAAAGCATTATACTAATTGCTATGCTACCGAGTTGTTTCTGTGGGGATTGTGGTGGAGAAAAAGCTGTCACTATTTTAACATCACACCTCACTCAGATCTAGCACTCAAAAGTTATTGGTATTCGTTTATTGTTTCTGGTCAAGATGGTGCCTGCATGCATCAGTTGACATCCTCTGGATAGATCATGAAACCATATATTTCATTTCTTTTGTTTGTTTTTCATCCTGAATGTGATTCTGGAACTTTTGGAGCCTGTGATTTGCAGTTTGGAGATTGTTTAGGTGATTCAGCACTCTACAGTCTCTGAGGGGATTCCAAAAGGTAGAAGCAATGTGCAGGAACCTCGTGGCAAGAAGACTGCGAGCCAGTGTTTGACTCCATTTCACTGATTAAAGTTTCCATTGTTTGCCGATTAAAGTGATGATTGAATCGCTGGCTGCATGCCTTTTTATTACTGGAGGATCCCTCTGCTGCTGGAGAGGAGAGACTGCCTTTTTGTCACTGGGGAGATTGCTCTGCTACAGAGAGGGGAAACTGCCTTTTTTTATTGATGGTGAGATCGCTCTACTATGGAGAGGGAGAATGTTGCCCGGGTTTTCCACATTTTGGATGTGGACTTTTTTTCAGTCTTACAGTTTTTTTTGTATTCTGCGTTCTTTGCTTTTTTGTGTGCAGGGAGGGGGATTTGATGTACCTGTTCTGTTTTTGTTGGGGAAGGAAGGACTCCTGCACTCAATACTTTGGCACATTGGCTTTCATAAATCAAAACCTTACTTTAATACCCTATCTACTTGTGATGCCACTTTCAATTATTATGGAATGGAATTCCCAGACTCCTCTGTTCTACCGTACTCCTCAGTGCCCTACCATTCACTGTGTCAGTCCTAGCCTGGTTTGTTCTCCCAAAGTGCAACATTTTACACTTGTCTGCATTAAGTCCTACCTGCCATTTTTTCAGCCCATTTTCCAGCTGCAAATTTTGACAGCCTTCCTCACTGTCCCCAATCTTGGTGTCAACCACAAATTTGCTGATCCAGTTAACCACATTATCATCCAGATCATTGATATAGATGACAAACAAGAATTGACCCAGCACTGATCCCTGTGGCTCTCCACTAGTCACAGTGGCCAGTCAAGAGAGGGAAACATCTACTACCACTCCCTGGCTTTTTCCATGAAGCCTATGTCTAATCTAATTTACTGCCTCATCCTGAGTGCCAAGTGATTTAACCTTCTTGAATATTCTCCCATGTGGGACCTTGTCAAAGGCCTTGCCAAACTTGTCAAGGTTTATGTAGACAACATCCACTGTCTTTCCTTCATCAACTTTCCTGGTTACATCCTCGAAAAACTCTGTAAGATTGTTTGGATGACCTACCACACACAAAGCTATGTTGACTACCCCTAATTAGTCCCCTCTATCCAAATATTTATATATCCAGTCCTTTAGAATATATTTCAATAACTTACCCACTACCGACATCAGGCTCACCAGCCTGTAATTTCCAAGCTTATTCTTAGAGCCTTTCTTAATCAACAAAACAATATTAGCTATCTTCTAATCCAGCACCGCACCCTAAGGATGTTTTAAATACCTCTGCTAGGGTTCCTGCAATAACCTCCCACAGGATCTGAGGGAACACCTTGTCAAGCCCTGGGGATTTATCTATCCTAATTTGTCTCAACACAGCAAGCACATCCTCCTCAGTAATTTGTATAGTCCATGACCTCGTTGCTGCTTTGCCTCACTTCTATAGGCTCTGTATCCATCTCCCAAGTAAATACAGATACAAAAAATCCATTTGATCTTCCTCATCTCTTTTGGCTCAATGCATAGATCACCACTCTGATCTTCACAAGGACTAATTTTGTCACTTGCAATCCTTTTGCTCTTTATTTATATGTAGAAGCCCTTGTCTGCTGGAGCAATCTCATCCCTTCTTTTAGCCATCCTGATTTCCTTCTTTAAGTGTTCTCTTGCATTTCTTATACTCGAAGTATCTTACTCGTTCATTCTGTCTATACCTACCATGCACTTCCTTCTTTCTTAACCAGGACCTCAATATCTCTTGAAGACAAAGGTTTCCTAAACCTGTTATCCTTGTGTTTTATTCTGACAGAAACGTACTAACTCTGTGCTCTCAGAATCTCAGTTTTACTAACTTACTAAGCACACTGTTGACAAATCCCCACTTGCTAGATCCTTTCTGATACCATCAAAATTACCTTTTTCCAATTTAGAATTTCAACTTGAGGACCAGACCTCTTTCTACATAATTATCTTGAAACTAATGACATTATGATCACTAGATCTAAAGTGGTCCTCTGCACAACCTTTTGTCACCTGCCTTGTCTCATTCCCCAATAGATCTAGTATTGCACACATTCTTATTGGGACTTCTATATATTGATTAAGGAAACTTTCCTGAACACATTTGACAAACTATCCTATCTAGTCATTTTACAGTGTCAGAGTCCCAGTCAATATGTGGAAAGTTAAAATCACCTACTATCACAATTTGCTCCTCTAAATCCTGCTATTTGGTGGGCTATAACCCCATTAACATGGGCACACCTTGCTTATTCCTCAGCTCTGCCCATATAGCCTGTCATTTTTCCTGACTAGTAATGCCACCCCTCCTCTTTTATTCCCTACTTTATCATGTCAAACAAAGGAATCCCTTTTAACTCCCTTCCTAAGTGGATTGACAGTTGCTGCTTATTTAGTTTATTGTCACATGTACCAAGGTACACTTAAAACTGTTTTGCATGCTATGCACACAGATTATCACATTGGTGCATTGAGATAGTACAAGGGAAAATATCAGAATACAGGATAGACTTACAGCTACAGAGAAGGTGCAATGCTGACTGTCACTGAAGTGCAAGGCCATAATGAAGCAGATTGTAAGGTCAAGAATCTATCTTGCATGAGAAGACAGTTCAATAGCTGTCAGGTGGGGGGTGGAAAGAGAGGAGGAAGAGAATGCCCACAGTGCATGGGATCTTTAAATTGTGTTGTTTTCCTGAGGCAGTGAGACAGCAAGTAGTTCTTGGTCAGTGTTTTGATTGAATTCAGCAGACATTACAGTAACTACATAATATTAAAGTCTAATTTGAAGTAAAAGCAAGCAGCCTCAAACCAAATTAGAAACATTTATTGTATGAATGTACAGTGTGTGCAATAAGGAATTGGTCATCCCTTTCAAGATGAGCTGGTAATTTAAGTTTTGCTTGAACACCATTTATATTTGTTTAAAATATTTTCTAAAATGCCTCTGGTTTACTGGCCCTGAGCAAGTTTTGTGGAAACTGAATAGTGTTACTTCTATCCCAGAGTACTAAAATAGCAATGTTTCTTATTTTTACTACCCTAGATTCCCTGGCAACACTGCTGCTGCTACAGCTGAACAATTTTTACAGTTCAGGTTAAAATTCATTAAGCAAAGATAGACGATTCAGAATTGGAATGAAATGCAAGGGAATTTATCAAGCAATGAATTATCTCTAGTTGGGCATTCAGTGCTACAATTACCTTCATCCATCTGCAATGGCAGGGTAGAAAAATCTTGGATATTTTGAAACAGAAATGCCTCCTCTGCAGGGTCCATCTGAAATTGGTCACTCATGATTCTGTAGTCTTACTTTCTTGCACATTTACAACTAAAACCATAAACATAAATTAAAGTTGGTATCTTTGGTTTAGAGATGCATTTAGTAACTTTCAAGTCCAATTTAGTTTTAATAGCAATTGATTTTAGGTGACCAATTCATCTGGACACTGCAATATAGACAATTTTCATCTTTAACAGTCCTGTTTAATTAGCTTTAAACAGATTATAGTAGGGCATAGCCCTCCAGTAAAATCTCATGTCTGTACAGAGCAACACCTTCCTGCACGACTCACTCATCTAAAAGCCCTTTGAATTATTACATTTCACCACTACCCCAGTGAGATTCAGGCATCTACCATTTAATGTAATTACACTGTATACTCCCCTCCACCGATTTATTTATTTTTTAAAAAAACCCTGGAATATAGATTTATGGTAATCTACTCCATGCCTCTTAATATATACAAACTATATTCTTTCACCCATACAAACCTCAATGATTCCCCCCACAGCCAACAAATAAACTCAATTAATATTAAAATATATTTCCATTGAGTGATTCTACACCAATATTTATTTCAGAACTTCAGCTTTTATTAAAGGTGTTTCACAGAACAAAGGCACGAATTAGAAGAAAACAGAATGAAACAGGGCAACATTAGTTATGAACTAGGATCTAGTATTCTTCTCCTTCCTCTTCACCATCAGCACTATCAGCACCCACTTCTTCATAATCCTTCTCCAGAGCAGCCATATCCTCACGGGCTTCTGAGAATTCTCCTTCCTCCATACCCTCACCAACATACCAATGAACAAAGGCACGCTTGGCATACATCAGATCAAACTTGTGGTCCAGGCGAGCCCAGGCTTCAGCAACAGCTGTGGTGTTGCTCAGCATGCACACAGCACGCTGTACTTTAGCCAGGTCACCACCAGGGACCACAGTGGGAGGCTGGTAGTTGATGCCAACCTTGAAACCAGTTGGACACCAATCCACAAATTGGATGGTACGTTTGGTTTTGATAGTAGCAATGGCTGCATTGACATCTTTTGGCACCACATCACCACGATAAAGGAGGCAGCAGGCCATGTACTTGCCATGGCGTGGGTCACATTTGACCATCTGGTTAGCTGGCTCAAAGCAAGCATTGGTGATCTCTGCTACTGTCAGCTGCTCATGGTAGGCTTTCTCAGCAGAGATGACTGGGGCATAGGTGGCCAATGGGAAGTGGATGCGGGGATATGGCACTAAGTTGGTCTGGAACTCTGTCAGATCAACATTCAGGGCACCATCAAAGCGGAGGGAGGCAGTGATGGAGGACACTATCTGGCTAATGAGGCGGTTCAGATTGGTGTAAGTGGGTCGCTCAATGTCAAGGTTTCTGCGGCAGATGTCATAGATGGCTTCATTGTCAACCATGAAAGCACAATCTGAGTGCTCCAGGGTGGTGTGGGTGGTTAGGATGGAATTGTAGGGCTCTACTACAGCTGTAGACACTTGGGGAGCTGGATAGATGGAGAATTCAAGCTTGGATTTCTTGCCATAGTCAACTGACAGACGCTCCATCAGCAAGGATGTAAAGCCAGAGCCAGTGCCACCACCGAAGCTGTGGAAGACCAGGAAGCCCTGGAGGCCTGTGCATTGGTCAGCCTGTGGAAGACAAGGGTACATTTAGTCATTTGCATCCAAATACACCCTGGCACAAGTTCATTTCCAGACATCAGCACAAATACTTACCAATTTGCGGATTCTGTCCAGAACCAGGTCGATGATCTCCTTGCCAATTGTGTAATGGCCACGGGCATAGTTATTGGCTGCATCTTCTTTCCCAGTAATGAGTTGCTCAGGATGGAAGAGCTGGCGGTAAGTACCAGTACGAACCTCATCTATAGAAGAAGCAAGGTTTTTCAGTCTCAGTCATACATTATTATTATTATTATTATTATGTGACTAAGAATGATGGAATAAGCAAGTGGCACCTACCTATCACAGTTGGTTCCAGGTCTACAAACACAGCTCGGGGAACATGCTTTCCTGCTCCTGTCTCACTGAAGAACGTGTTGAAGGAATCATCTCCACCTCCAATGGTCTTGTCACTGGGCATCTGACCATCAGGCTGGATGCCATGTTCCAAGCAGTACAGCTCCCAGCAGGCATTGCCGATCTGGACACCAGCCTGGCCAACGTGGATACTGATACACTCACGCTGTTAAGAAATATGAGAGAAAAGTGTTAACTTGCATATACCAGATTGTTATTTGAAGCTAGCCCAAACAAAACTGGAAAATCCAATTAAAGGCAAGTTAAACTAAAAGCCAAAGAAAACACTATTGGGGGAAAAAAAAACAAACTTAATTAACTGCAAATACAAGGTAATTCAAGCCGATTCTAAATGCCTGAATTATGTCACAATAGTTGAATTAATAATACGCAGCATGCTAATAGCAAACGGGGGGGGGGGGGGGGAAAGAGAGAAGAGAAGAGAGTTGGGTTCACAAAGAAAATTCCCTGTAGGGCTCTAGGCAACCAAACCTTTCATCTAAAGAGCTAATGCGACTAAACAGAGCGAAAAAGAAACTTCTCCCAGTAGATCGAGGTTAGTTCTCATGATCTCATCAGTTGCCAAATCACCAGCCATGTGACCGGTTGCTAATTACATCATCTCCTCCAGATAAAGGCATCTTCAAGCAGAACAAAACTAGCTAAACTAGCAATTAGGTCGTAGCTATTGACTACTATCACAAAAAAAGTGATTAAAAGTCAACCAACGCCGGGAATAGACAAGTGGGCATAACGGCTTTTTTTTTTGAAGTGCGGCGGCAGTTGGCCTCGTGGCCAATCAGCGCGCGGCTAAACCGCCGCCTCGTGCTCGGTCCAACGGCAACCGTCACCGCGCGCCACCATCTTAACATCCGACAAGGCAAAAGGGGCGCACCAACTTTTTCGTTAACTCAAAAAAAAGTTTTTTTTATTTTAAAACCAACGCAAATTCAGTTACTCTCACACCCCTTCATTCTCCGATCCCTTCGGCGCCAAATTCTCTAAAATTTATCGCTCACTGTAACCGTTAACGACTGAAAGGCGGGAAAAACAGAAAACAAGACAAGGGACGGGAGGTTAAAGGGAAGAAATAGATAAGTGAAATTTCAAATTGAAGTTAAGTGAAGATAACTTTAGGAGGGAGGGTCCGATTATAAAGATGGAAACCAAAAGTCACCCGCTTACAATTACTTTCCCACTACATTATGAATGTAAAAAGACTCACCATATTGGTTCGTGCTTTCAGCTTCTTTCAGATTTCAAGAAAATAGCGATTTGATGACCGTTGCTGAGTCGCTTCTTCTCTTACAAAGTGACCGCAATGAGTCGCTGTAAGAGATCTCTGTTTCTTCCGTGCGGGTGCGGCTACTTTAATAGGGTCTGTGACGTCACATAATGGTGGGCGGGGCAATGGGTTTAGGTGGGGCAAACGAGGCTTGACTGACAGGCGCGCTCTCGGCGGGGCGCGGCGCAATTGGTCATCTCATCACATTTTAAACAAAAATTACTCGAAAAGGAAATGTGGCATCTTGTGAAGAACAGCTTTGGAAAAGGCGCAGCTCCCCTCGTTGCACGCTGGTGCTGCTGCAGTACAGTATCAATTAAGCGCCATGATCTCAGAAACAGATAATTTGCCTCAAAGCTTCAGCCAAAAGCGTGACATTATTTCCAACACGTCTTACATCATCTTTACGGCTAAATATTCAAAATAGTTAACCTTTTTAGTTTACATCTTACACTTTTAATCTATTAGGCTTTTGTAAATTTATTGGTGATAACATGGAAAACAGACGTTTAATAGCCATGGATTTTTCCATTAAAATAGCAGAGCAGACTCGATGAGGTGAATGGCATAATTCTGCTCCTGTGTCTTAAGGTCTTCTGGTATTTTGGTTAATAAACATACTTCGAGATTTTAGGTGACTGAGTCCATCAGGAAAACTTCCTAAATGTTTTGTTGTAATTTCCTAGTTTGATATGCACAAGAAAGTAGGAGCAGAAGTTGACCACTTGTGCCTTCACACATGTACCTCCATATATGATACTCTGCCCCAGGCTTCAATTCCTTACAAAATGCTGGAAGAGTTAACAAGTCAGCGGGGAATAAACAGTTGACGTTTTGGGCCAACAGCCTTCATCAGGACTGGAAAGGAAGGGGGAAGAAGCCAGAATGAGAAGGTGGAAGGGAGGGGAAAGAGTACATGTTCGCAGATGATAGGTGAGGGGGAATGGTGGGTAGGTGAGGGAAGGGGGAAATGAAATGAGAAGTACAGAGGTGATTATTTTATTGGGAAACAATGTGGAATAGGTCCTTCCAGTCCTTCAATCCCCAATTTAACCCTGGCCTAATCACAAGACAATTTATAATGGCCAATTAACCTACTCAGCAGTACATCTTTGTACTGTGGGAGGAAACCAGAGCACCCAGAGAAAACCCACAATTCCACAGGGAATACAGAGGAAACACACACATTTCACAGGGACTGCAGGCTCCTTACAGATGATGTCAGAATTGAACTCCGGAATCTGAGCTGTAATAGTGGCAGAAAGGTAAAGGGCTGAAAAAGAAGAAATCTGATAGGAGAGGAGACTGGAGCATGGGAGAAATGGAAGGAGGATGGGAACCAGAGGGGGTGATAGGCAGGTGAGGAGAAGAGAAGGGGTAAGAGGGGAGCTGGAATGGGAAATGGAAAAAGGGGGAAGGGGGAGAGACTGACCTGGTTTGACATCTTTCCATCATAAGAAATGGGGATGTTCACTTTTTCTGCACATTCTTGTGCTTTATCTAAGCTTCTTCTATATGCCTCTGTTGTATCTGCCTCTACCAATACCCCAGGCACCCACCATTCTTTGTATAAAAAAAACTTCCCGTGCACATCTCCTTTGATCTTGCCCCTCCCCACACCTTCACCTTAAACATGTGCCCACTGGTACTGTATTAGACAATTCAACCCTGGGATAAAGGTACTAGCTGTATCGATGTCTCTCATTAGATTATAAACGTATACCAGGTCTCTCCTCATTTTCCACTGCTACAGAGAAAACAACCAAGGTACAAAAGAAGACAAGCTCTGCAAAAATGTATAATACTGAGAACATGAGTTGTAAAGAGTCATTGAAAGTGAGTCTGTAGGTCGTAGACTCAGTTCAGAATAGTGGTGAGTGAAGTTATCCACGCCAGTTCAGAAGCCTGATGGCTGGAGGGTAATAACTGTTCCTGAAACTGGTGGTGTGGGACCTAAGGCTCTGGTACCTCCTGCCTGATGGTAATAGCAAGAAGAGGAGATGGCCTGAATGGTAGGGGTCTTTGATAATGAATGCTTCTGTGGGAGGGCTTTACCTGTGATGGATTGGGCTGTATCTACCACTTTCTGTAGCCTTTTCTGATCAGCACGAATGACCACCTCTTGTCTCAAGTTATGCTTGGTGTCTGAGCCTCTCATTGGGCGTCTCTTAAACTGAACAAAAGTATGAAATGCCTTGAGTGTCCATATCACCAAAGTTGGGGACATGGAGTATAGTAAAGTAGCCAGGATAGAAATTCAATATGCATGAATGATTTTGGAACAAGAGTTGGGCAATCATTTAATAAGATAATGGCAGGCAATAAGGTACAAGCCCAGAATGAGGTAGATTGCGAGGTTGAGTTCATCTTATCGTACTTATGACCATTCTATAGTCTTATAACATTCGGGTAGAAGCTGTCCTTAAGCCTGGTGGTACGAGCTTTCTGTTTTTCGTATTTTCTGCCTGGTGGGAGAGAGAATGACCAGTGTGGGTGGGGTCTTGGATTACACTAGCTGCTTTACCGAGGCAGTGAGAAGTGTAGCCAGAGTGCATGGAAGGGAGGCTGGTTCCTGTGATATGCTGAGCTGTGTTCTGAAACTGCAATGCAGCAAAACATTTAAGTAGCTCTTAGCTTCAGTTGCACGTATTGGTAATAGCTGCAGATATTACACCACTCAACTACAAGTTGACACAGTATATAAGTAACAAAGTATGTCGCAGCATATTTATTGCACCTTTGCAGATTGTACAGTGGAGGGTAAAATACGGTATGAGTGGATTTCTGGATGCACGGATTCAGGGGTCTAGCTGGATATGTTTATGAAATGATGAGAGGCACAGATAGGGTAGACAGCCAGAATCATGTCAGAGACTAGAGGACATGCTTTTAATTTTAGAGGGGGCAAATTTAAAGGATATGTGCGAGATAAGTTTTTTACACAGAGTGGTGGGTGCCTGGAATGGACTGCCAAGGGTGGTGGAAGTAGATACGATGGTGGCATTCAAGAGGCTTTTAGAGAGAGGCATGAGTATGCAGCGAATGCTGGGATATGGATCATCTGCAGACAGAAAGGGGATTCAGTTTAATTTTGCATTGTGCTCAGCACAGATATGGTGGGCTGAAGGGCCATTTCACGTGCTGTACTGTACTGTGTTCTTAATATGTAAGGTGTGACCTCTTTTCCCCAAACTTTGATCACCTGTACCCTCCTCCTCAATCCTTATCATTCTGTTCCGGGATTCCTCTTCCAATCCCAGTTACCAACCCTTTCCTCTCCCACCATTCACTTGACTTCTGATACACCATGTCCCCATCAGTCCCTTCTCTCCCACTACCATCTCCTTGCCATCCTCGCCTTCTTCTTGTATAAAGAAAATGAGTTGGGAAAGTCATTTAGGGCTACAGGCTCCTGCTGGCATATCAGAGACACAGTATCAGGAAGATACTTGGAGCTCTGGGGAGGATGGGTGAGTTTTTTCCTCAAACTCTGTTCATGAATTAATGGAGGCTTTGGGTCAAATGCAGAGAATTCAATATAAATGTAATAGAAATGTATGTGTACATTCCCCTTCCCCCAGTAAACCAACTACAACCTAACTGATTTAGATTTAGATTTAAATGTATTTATTATTTATTGCATGTACATCGAAACACAGTGAAATGCATCATTTACGTTAACAACCAACACAGTCTCAGGATGTGTTGCCACACGTTCTGGCACTGACACATCACGGCAGAACAACACAAACACCAATAACAAGCAACAGCAACAAAACCAACCCCTTTCCCACCTCCCCACCCACACACATAGATGAGCCTCCAAACAAAGGACAGGCCACCTCCAGGCCTTCAACCTCCAGAACATGGTCCCCGACATGTAGACATTGGGCCTCTGACCTCCAGACTCGCCAACCTAAGGGCTTCAACTTTTGGTCTTTGACCTCTGAACTCGCCAACCCCAATTTACAGCAGAACATGTAAACACAATTGTCTCTGTTCACCAACATTGCAGGTTTCTGAATTACAAGGGTTAAGTGCCCTGGAATTAGACAATAAAGTCCAAAGTATGTTCTTGCAGTGTTAATATCAGCTAAGGCAGTGGCGGGCCAGCTGAATTAACCTCATTTTGCCCTAGGCTAGCAAGAGGTAGGCCAGGGTTTGCATTTAATGGATGTCTGGTGACTTCCCCCACCCCGGCCCTACCTCTACTGCAGATGGAGAGTGGATGTTGTCTTTTATAGCCTCATATAACTCACGACTTTACATTTTCTTGTGTTTCTTGAAAGCAGCCAGTAACCATTGAAGCAAACTACTTGTGTCAGGACATGTCGGGACTGCGGCAACACTTGTTTGAAAGATGAGCTTGGCAGTTATCTTACATAGATTATAAACAGTCAATATTTTTAAGAATGGAGAAGAACTTGCTGGAGGATCCTGAAATCCAAGGTACTTCTACTTTAACACATTCTTAAAAATATTGACTCAATTGATAGTTTATTTTTCATCTTAAAAGGTTTAAAGTGAGATTTTGAGAAAGATTTTTCATGATGTTCCTAGTGTTTAGAGATACAGATGCATCCTTGATGAAAGTCATAGAGCAATACAGCAGGAAAACAGGCCCTTCAGCCCGCTAAGTCCATGCCGACCATCAACCACAACTTTAATCGCATTTCATTCTTCCCACATTCCCAACAACTCCCCCAGATTCTAATTGTCACCTACTCACTAAGAGGCATTTTACAGCAGCAAATTATCCTATCAACCCACAGATCTTTTGGGATTTGAGAGGAAATCCATACAGGAAGAACGTGCAAACTCCACATGGACAGCACCTGAGATTGGAATCAAGTCCGAATCTCGAGCGTTCTTAAGCAGAGGCTCAACTGGCACTACCACTGTGCCACCCGGATAAATACTGGAATTCACCCAGATTCACTTGTTAAAGCCTAATAGCTACAGATGGCAACCTGAGTTGGTAAAGATTTAATTTTAATCACATATTAATAACACAGAACATTGTAATCTTCTCAAAATGATAAAAGGTATGTGAGTTTGCTGTCCTAAATTTCTTGAAGCTTTCTATTCTGTGCAGCAGTGAATAATACAGTATCATATATTGATATGATTTGTATATATTCAACCCAGCAATTCATACATGAGACAGATTCATTACAATGGAATTCAAGTCTGGCTTTAATACCAGTTGAGCGCGACAGCATTTCAAACTAATCTGAAATCATATCTGTTGTCAGCACTGAGACTAGGTTCAAAGCTGAGGCTTTCTTATTGCTTGCATTGGCATCATATTACATTCGCAAGGATCTGAGTAGAAGCAACATTCAGATGATCAAACTTGCCTCGTAGTCAGCAGCCACACCCAATATGTACTGTACATGTTCAATCCAGTCCAGACTTACAATTTAGTACCAAGAGTCAGCAGCAGACTCTTCTGGGTCAGCTGCTGAGTCAGAAGATTTCTGATTCAAATCCCACACCTGAAGCTAGAGCACAAAGATCTGGGTTCATACTTCCCGTGCTATGCGAGTCAAGTACCACACTGTGAGAGGTGCTGTCTTTCAGATAAAATATAAACTCACATCCCCAGTTGCCTTCTTGGGTGAATATAGAAGATTTTGTGACACTATTGTGAGGAAGCTGAAAAAAGTTTTGGTGTCCAGACAAATATTAATCCCTCTCACTACATTGCTAGAAAGGTAGGCTGGCCATTATAATTTAGCAGCCACATTTTCTGCATTACAACTTCAAACTGCACATCACCGGCTGAAAAAAATACAAAGGGCATTTTTTTTTTCTTTTTCATTCCTTGTTCAGGAGGATTTTTTTTCAAAAAAGCACAACTGCACCGTTTCAGCTTTCCTGGAAGACCATTTTACTTTGGTGTATCTATAAGTTGGGTTGTGAGAGATTGACACCATATTTTAACTCCTTATATTTATGTTGGTCAAACCTTTTCCCTCAACCCAATTTGAAGACATTTTTCATTAATAAACTGCAACCCAAACAAATAAAGATCCAATGTAAAAATTGGTAGATTGTCAGTTTATTATTGTCACATGTACCAAGTTACAGCGAAAGACTTTGTTTTGCATGCTGTCCATATATATCATGTCATCACAACAATGCATTGAGGTAGCACAAGGGAAAGCAATAACAGTATGCAGAATGAAGTTTTACAGTTACAGAGAAAGTGAAGTGTAGGCAGACAATAAGGTGCAAAGCCATAACATGGTAGATTGTAAGCTCAAAAGTCCACCTTATTGTAGTATCGACTGTTCAATAGGTTTATAACAGTGGGAGAAAAGCTGTCCTTGAGCCTGGTGGTACATGCTTTCAGGATTTGTATTTTCTGCCTGACAGGAGGGGGAAGAAGAGAGAATGTCCAGGGTACGTGGGGTCTTTGATTATGTTGGCAGCTCTCCTGAGGCAGCAAGAAGTGTAGACAGAGTCCATGCAAGGGAGGCTGGTGTGATGTGCTGAACTATGTCCGCAATTCTCTGCAGTTTCTTGCAGTCATGGGCAGAGCAGTTGTCATGCCAAAAACACAAGAGATGTCGCAGATGCTGGCAATCTAGCGCAATGCACACAATGTACTAGAGGAACTCAGCAGGCCAGGCAGCATCTATGGAGGGGAATAAACAGTCAACGTTTCAGACTGACACCCTTCTTCAGTCTCGGCCTGAAACATTAACTGTTTATTCCCCTCCATAGATGCTGCCTGACCTGCTGAGTTCCTCCAGCATTTTGTGTAAGTTGCCATACCAAGCTGTGGTGCATCTGTAAAAACTGATGAGGGTCAAAGTGGATGTACCATATTCCTTTAGTGTCCCAAGGAAGTAGGAATGATAACTAATTTGATACGAACTGAGAGACCATTGACTCAGCCTGATGTGTGTCATGGTTCTGGACAGGGAAGGTCATTGTCTAATCTGAAACCCCTAAAGTAATGATCAATATGCTTCTTTATGCTTATTACTGTACACATGCAAATTCAGATTCATTTATTTAGCACATGTGCATTGAAACATACAACCTAAGGATGTGCTGGGGGGCAGCCCTTAAGTGTTGCCACACATTCAAATGCCAACATAGCAGGCCCACAATCCACACACTGGACGCTGGATGCCCGGAGGTAGCCTGTCACCAGCCTCCGCATCCAGCACATAACTCTCTGTAACTTCCACTATCTCCAGCAGGATCCCACCACCAAGCACATCTTTCCCTCCCCCCCCACTCTGTTTTCTGCAGGGATTGCTCCCTATGGGACTCCCTTGTTCATTCATCTCTCCCCACTGATCTCCCTCCTGGCACTTGCAAGCCGAACAAGTGCTACATCTGCCTCTACACCTCTTCCCTCACTACCATTCAGGACCCCAAACAGTCCTTCCAGGTGAGGTGATACTTCAGCTGTGAGTTTGTTGGGGTCATTTATTTTATCTGGTGCTCCCAGTGTGGCCTCCTGTAAGACCCAACATAGATTGGGAGACCGCTTTGCCGAGCACCTATGCTCCATCCGCCAGAAAAAGCAGGATCTCCCAGTTTAATTCCACTTCCCATTCCCATTCTGACATGTCCATCCATGGCCTCCTGTACCGTTGCGATGAGGCCACACTCAGGTTGGAGGAGCAACGCCTTGTAATGAATTCCACAGATTCACCACTCTCTGGCTGAAGAAATTCCTTCTCATCTCTGTTCTAAAGGAATATCCTTCTATTCTGAGGCTGTGCCCTCTGGTCCTAGACTCTGCCACTATAGGAAACATCCCCTCCACATCCACTCTATCTAGGCTTTAACTCTCAATGAGACCCCCCACCCCCCCCGCTATTCTTCTAAACTCCAGGTCCAGATCCATCAAACCCTCCTCATTTGTTAACCCTTTCTTTCCCTGGACCCTCTCCAATCCCAGCAGATCCTTTCTTTGACATGGGGCCCAAAACTGCTCCCAATATTCCGAATGTGGTCTGATCATTGCCTTGTAAAGTTTTAGCATGGCTGCATCTTGGGTTTTTTTTTGACTATATATATATAATTTTAAACTTTGAACCACATGAGAACCATATTTATGTTCCTCATTTCCTCTGCTGCTTAAGTTAGTGGGTCGTGGCTGTGTCTGAGTCCATTTGTGGGATCAGCTGCCTTTTCTTTCTGATAAGTGGGCATTGTTCCATTGGGTTGGATGGCTTCACCATTCTCCGCAAAGAAAGGACAGCTCGGTCTTTTAAAAGCAGCGGAGATGGAGTATGTTATATGATTCATTCATCATAGTGCACAAACTTAGCTGTTCTGTCTCAGTCCTGTTCACCCAACCTGGCACATCTAGCAGTCAAATGTCACCCTTTTTACCTGCCGAGGGAGTTTTCTGCCATCATCTTGGAAGCCGTGTACATTCTACCTCAGGCCAATGTCAGACAGGCACTGGAAGAGCTGTGCAACGTAATCAGCAGGCACAAAACTGTGCACCCTGATGCCTTCCCTATCATCGTGGGAGATTTAAACCAGGCCAGCTTGAAGAAGTCTCTGAACAACTACCACCAACGCATCACCTGTGGAACCAGAGAAGTCATCACACTTTACCACTGTTATACCACTATCAAGAAAGCTTACCATTTCATGTCCACACTTAGGGAAGTCCGATCACCTGGCTGTACTTCTACTCCCAGCGTATAGGCAAAGACTAAACACTACAGCATTAGTGGTGAGAAACAAGTAAGTCTGGTCAAGGGAGGTGGAGGAGCACTCACAGGACTCGAGTCTGAATGAATATCACAGTTATCACCAACTTCATCAAACCCTGTGCGGATGAGAACATACTGGACATACCCAAATCAAAAGCCATGGATGAACCAGAAGATTCGTAGTTCGTTGGCTAGGTCTGTGGCATTCAACAGTGGTTATTCAGAACTATACAAGAAGTCCAGGTACAATCTACGGAAGGCTATTTTAACAGCGAGAAAACAATTCCAATTGAGGTTAGAGACCGGTGATTCAGAACTATATAAGTAGTCCAGGTACAACCTTGAGGTTAGAGACAGAAATGGATACACATAAGCTCTGGCATGGTTTGCGGGCTAATACTACAAAATGAAACCAAACATCATGAATGACTGTGATGCTTCACTCCCAGATGAGCTCCTTGCCTTTCATGCACATTTTAAAAGGGAGAGTAAAACTACAACTGTACATATCCCTGCGGCATCTGGTGACCCTGTGATCTCCGTCTCAGAGGCTGACATCAGAACATCTTTCAAGAGGATGAAACCTTGCAAGGCATCAACCCCGATGATAGGGCTCTGAAAACCTGTGCCAACCAACTGGCGGGAGTGTTCAAGGACATCTTCAATCTCTCACTGCTGCAGAGGTTCACACCTGCTTCAAAACGGCGACAATCATACCAGGGTGAGTTGCCCCAATGATTATTGCCTAGTGGCACTCGCATCTACTGTGAGAGGTTGGTCATGGCTAGGTCAACTCCTGCCTAAGCAAGGACCTGGACCCGCTGCAATTTGCCTATCATCTCAATAGGTCTATAGCAGATGCAATCTCACTGGCTCTCCATTTGGGCTTGGATCACCTGGATGATAGTACTACCTACGTCTGTATGCTGTTTGTTGACTACAGCTCAGCGTTCAACACAATCATACCAATCAGTTCCAATCAAAAAGCTTCAAAACCTGGGCCTTTGTAACTCCCTCTGCAACTGGATCCTTGACTTCCTCACCAGGAGACTAGACTGTGTGGAGCGGAACTAACATCTCCACCTCACTGACGATCAACACTGGTGCACCTCAGGGGTGTGTGCTTAGCCCACTGCTCTACTCTCTACACCCATGACTGTGGGGCTGGGCACAGCTCAAATGGTATCTATAAATTTACTGACACAACTGTTGATGGCAGAATCTCAGATGGTGACGAGGAGGCGTACAGGAGTGAGGTAGATCAGCTGGTTGAGTGGTGTTGAAACAACAACAACGCACCCAATATCAGCCAGACCAAGGTACTGATTTGGACTTCAGGAAGGGGAAGTCGAGGGAACACACACCAGTCCTCATCGAGGGATCAGAAGTGGAAAGGGTGAACAGTTTCAAGTTCTTGGGTGTCAACATCTCTGAGGATCTACCCAGGGCCCAACATATTGATGCAATCACAAAGAAGGCATGACAGCAGCTATATTTCATTTGGAGTTTGAGGAGCATTGGTTTGTCACCAAAGATACTCACAAATTTCTACAGATGAACCGTAGAGAGCATTCTAACTGGTTGCATTACAATCTGGTATGGAGGGGCCACTGCACTGGATTGGAATCAGGCTTCCAGTTTAAGATGCCACTGGTGAAGCACAGGGACTATTTTCTGGTAGCAAACAAAATAAACTAAACCATAAATTACTGTATTAATCACGTTTTCTCAGACATGATCACTGCAATCAATAGTTTGTAGCTTTCCTTTCAGAATTGCACTGCCTGTACAACCTGGCATTTTCGCAGTGTAAACTGAAATCTCAAAGATGCCGGACGAATGTCGCGTGTACAGGCCGAATCGAGGCGGCAGGGCCCGGACCTGAGAGTGGGGAATGAGCCAATGTTTGGCCATTGCTGGAGCGGATTTGGAGGCGATTTGATGTGCGAGAACCAAGGTGAGGTGAGCAGAGTCAAGACAGCGGGGCCTGAGAGCAAGGAAAGACCCGAGGTTTGATTGATTTAAGTGCCGGGGCCAATTAGAAGGGTCGGGTACAGACTGAATTGAGCCAGCAATGCTCAGGCCCAAGAGCATATTGAAGCAGCAGGGTCTGGATTCAAGACCAAGGAACAACCCGAGGTTTGATTGATTTAAGCACTGGGCTGAATTGGAAAGGTCAGGGTGTTGGGACTGGAGGGGAGTGATGGGCTGGTTTAGCTCGCTGCTCTGTGAACTTATTTGTCTCCGCGCTGAACTGATGCCGTGGTCTGCAACCAACGGGCTCCTAGATTGGCTACAGTAGTGACTGGCTTCATGGCTGTGGACTCACTTTCGTGAACTTCAGTTCCCAATGTTACTTACTTCTGTTATTTGCACGGACTTTGTTGTTTTATTCTGCACATTGGGTGTTTGATGGTCTTTTTTTTAATGGGTTCTAGTGGGTTTCTTTCATTTGTAGCTGCCTGTAAGGAGATGAATCTCAAGGTCATATACAAAATACATACTTTGATACTTTGGATGTTGAAAATGCTGCAAGCAAGTTGTAAATTCATCCAGCTCTATCATGGATACTAGCCTTACCAGCATCCAGGACCCCTTCAAAAGGCAATGCCTCAAAAAGGCAGCATCCATCATAAAGAACCTCCATCACCCAGGACATGCCCTCTTCTCATTGTTACCATCAAGGAGGAGGTACAGGAGCCTGAAGACACACACTCATAGTTGCAGGAATAGCTTCTTCCCCTCCGCTATCAGATTTCTGAATGGACAAGGAACCAACCCATGAAAACTACCTCACTATTTTTTGTCTCCCTCTCTTTTTGCACTGCTTATTTAATTTAATTTTCTTTTTTATATATAATTCTTATTGTAATTTATAATTTTATTATGTGTTGCAAAACAACAAATTTCATGACATATGCCAGTGATATTAAGCTTGATTCTGAACCACTTGTGCACCCTCTCCACAGCCTCCATATCCTTCCTATGATGGGGCTGAACAGAATTGAATGCAATACTGTACTCTAGATGTGGCCCAACCAGTGTTTTATAAGGCTGCATCAAAACTTCCTGACTCTTGAACTCAATTGTGCAATTCTTTACTAGTTTGCATAATACTAATAAGTTGATTTGGTTCATTGTAGGTGCCTCTTCTGTTTGTGAAATGACATTAATAAAAGGTATAGAAGAAGAAATGACTTGCATTACATACTGCCTTACGTACAAGTTGTTCACTCATTGCTTCTAATTTTCAGCGCTCCTTCATTTTAGTGTTTAGAGAAGTGAATAAGAGAAGTTTCTAGGCCAAACCCGAACCAAAAGGTGCAGAATAATGCTGGGGTATTAACTTATTTGTAAGTCATTGTCAGGCAATCTGGTTATGTTTTTTTTCAAACAAAAGCATTATGAAGCACTGACTAGTTTAAAGGACTTCAACGTCTATTTTAATTTATTTTTGAAGTTAAGTGCAGGCTATTTTAAACAATTATCTTGCTGACGTCCAAGAAAAGGAAGTTGTATAGTAACCACTTCCAATCTACCCCCCCCCCCGCCCGCTGCTTTCACCATTTTGAGTATTTTATCTTTTATTCTGCCTTGAAATATTTATAGCACATTGAAACAGATTGATACATCGGCAAGGTTCCAAAAAAACGGGTTCAAGGCAGGTTTTTACAGGCGATATGATCCGCGGAAGGTATGAGAAACAAGCTCTCAAGTTTAAGCTTTTCAATGCAGTTTGAAGTTATATTGTTATGCTGCGTGAGAGCATTCTGCAGTTGAACAAAGTCAAGCATGCAGCTTTATCTGCGTGGAGGCAGTCTGATACTGACTCAGCAATGTGTGGAATGTTAGATAGCGCCACTTATTGATTCCTGCACTGTTCAGCAGTGCAGCACAATGTAACAATAGAATTGAAACATTTTATGGACACTGCATTAACCATTTTGAAAACTACTCAGTGAGGGTAATGTGAAACAGTAATTTTGCTTTTCAATTAAATAAATACAAAAGAGGTGTCAGGTATATGAACGCAAGAGTCATTTTATATTTCTATCACTGACATTTGTTACTTATCTTCAGCTGCCTTTAAGAACGTGGCGGTGAGCTGCCTTTTTCAAACGCCACAATCCAGTGACAGATTTCCAAGTTAGGGTGGTGTGTGCCTTGGCGGGAATCTGCAGAGGCTGGTGTTCTCTTGAGCTTTCTAGGTGATGGAGATGGTGGATTTAGAAGGCATAGTGGTAGTAGTTGAAGGAGGTCTTGTAGTTGATCAGGCTTTTGATGCCAGGACCACAGACATCACTTTGCCTCAACTGCTTCCCCCCCCCCCCCAGTTGCTAAGTATTTATTCCCTTTTGTAATCCAAGTACTAATCGATCCCTGAAAGACTCAGTGATGGCCCTCTGCATGGGCAACCGAACAGGGTCTTAAACACGAGGAATTCTGCAGATGCTGGAAATTCAAGCAACACACATCAAAGTTGCTGGTGAATGCAGCAGGCCAGGCAGCATCTGTAGGAAGAGGTACAGTCGACGTTTCAGGCCGAGACCCTTCGTCAGGACTAACTGAAGGAAGAGTTAGTAAGAGATTTGAAAGTGGAAGGGGGAGGAGGAGATCCAAAATGATAGGAGAAGACAGGAGGGGGAGGGATGGAGCCAAGAGCTGGGCAATTGATTGGCAAAAGGGATACGAGAGGATCATGGGACAGGAGGCCCAGGAAGATAAACAGGGGGGGGGGGGTACCCAGAGGATGGGCAAGAGGTATAGTCAGAGGGACAGAGGGAGAAAAAGGAGAGTGAGAGAAAGAATGTGTGCATAAAAATAAGTAACAGATGGGGTACGAGGGGGAGGTGGGGCATTAGCGGAAGTTAGAGAAGTCAATGTTCATGCCATCAGGTTGGAGGCTACCCAGACGGAATATAAGGTGTTGTTCCTCCAACCTGAGTGTGGCTTCATCTTTACAGTAGAGGAGGCCGTGGATGGACATGTCAGAATGGGAATGGGATGTGGAATTAAAATGTGTGGCCACTGGGAGTGCCTGCTTATCGAGGCTTTTCATTCCAGGACGAGGGAGATGTCCTCTGTTTTTAAAGAAAGGGGCTTCCCTTCCTCCACCATCAACTCTGCTCTCAAACGCATCTCCCCTATTTCACGCACACCTGCTCTCACTCCAGCCTCCTGCCACCCCACTAGGAATAGGGTTCCCCTTGTCCTCACCTACCACCCCACCAGCCTCCGGGTCCAACATATTATTCTCCATAACTTCCGCCACGTCCAACGGGATCCCACCACTAAGCACATCTTCCCCCCCCCCCCCGCTTTCCGCAGGGATTGCTCCCTACGCGACTCCCTTGTCCATCCCTCCCCACCGACCTCCCTCCCGGCACTTATCCTCGTAAGCGGAACAAGTGCTACACATGCCCTTACACTTCCTCCCTTACCACCATTCAGGGCCCCAAACAGTCCTTCCAGGTGAGGCGACACTTCACCTGTGAGTCGGCTGGGGTGATATACTGCGTCCGGTGCTCCCGATGTGGCCTTCTATATATTGCTGAGACCCGACGCAGACTGGGAGATCGTTTTGCTGAACACCTACGCTCTGTCCGCTGGAGAAAGCAAGATCTCCCAGTGCCCACACATTTTAATTCCACATCCCATTCCCATTCTGATATGTCTATCCACGGCCCCCTCTACTGTAAAGATGAAGCCACACTCAGGTTGGAGGAACAACACCTTATATTCCATCTGGGTAGCCTCCAACCTGATGGCATGAACATTGACTTCTCTAACTTCCGCTAATGCTCCACCTCCCCCTCGTACCCCATCCGTTATTTATTTATATACACACATTCTTGCTCTCTCTCTCCTTTTTCTCCCTCTGCCCCTCTGACTATACCCCTTGCCCATCCTCTGGGTTTTTCCCCCCCTCCCCCTTTTGCTTCTCCCTGGACCTCCTGTCCCATGATCCTCTCATATCCCCTTTGCCAATCACCTGTCCAGCTCTTGGCTCCATCCCTCCCCCTCCTGTCTTCTCCTATCATTTTGGATCTCCCCCTCCCCCTTCCACTTTCAAATCTCTTACTAGCTCTTCTTTCAGTTAGTCCTGACGAAGGGTCTCGGCCCGAAACATCAACTGTACCTCTTCCTAGAGATGCTGCCTGGCCTGCTGCATTCACCAGCAACTTTGATGTGTGTTGCTTGAACAGGGTCTTGGCAGGATCTCACCAGTACTACGTACATTTCTGGTCTCCATATCCAGAGTACATACACTCAGTGGCCACTTTATTAGGAAATAAAGTGGCCGGTGAGTGTCTGTTCATGGTCTTCTGCTGTTGTAGCCCATCAACTTTAAGGTTTGACATATTGTCAATTCAGAGATGCTGTTCCGCACACACCGTTGTAACGCAAGGCTATTTGAGTCACTGTTGCCTTCCTGTCAGCTTGAACCAGTCTGACCATTCTCCTGTGAGCTCTCTCATTAACAAGGCATTTTCACCAACAGAACTGCCGATCACTGGATTTTTTTTTCACACTATTTTCTGTAACTCCAGAGACTGTTATGCATGAAAATCCCAGGAGACCAGCAGTTTCAGAGATACTCAAACCACCCTGTCTGCCACCAACAATCATTCCACGATCAAAGTTACTTAGATTACATTTCTTCTCTATTCTGATGTTTTGGTCGGAACAACAGCTAAACATCTTGACCATGTCTGCATGCTTTTATGCACTGAGTCTGACCCTGTGGTGCAGAAGGGTGGGACGGTGAAGAGGAGAGCTGTCGTCATTGGAGACTCTATAGTCAGGGGAGCAGACAGGAGATTTTGTGGACGTGAGAAGGGCACCCGCATGGTTTGTTGCCTCCCGGGTGCCAGGGTCTGGGATGTCTCTGACCGGGTGCACGACATCCTGGTACGAGAGGGAAAGCAACCAGAAGTCGTGATACATGTTGGTACCAACGACATAGGCAGGAAGAGGGATGAGGTCCTGAAGTGTGAGTTTCGGGAACGAGGCAGAAGGCTGAAGAACAGGACCTCAAGGGTGGCATTCTCAGGATTGCTGCCAGTGCTACGTGACAGAGATGGTAAGAATTGGAGGAGATGGCAGTTGAATGCGTGGCTGAGGAGTTGGTGCAGGGAGCAGGGTTTTAGATTTTTGGATCATTGGGATCTCTTCTGGGGAAGGTGGGACTTGTACAGATTGGATGGGTTTCACCTGAACTCGAGGGGGAGCAATATCCTTGCAGGTAGGTTTGCTAGCATGGTTTGGGAGGGTTTAAACTAATTTGCGAGGGGGATGGGACCCAGGGCGATAGAGCAGTGAAAGAAGTGCATGGAGTAAAGCCAGATCTAACATATAGAGAGGCTTTGAGGAAAGAGAAGCAGAATAAACGGTGTAAAGACAGTAAGGTAGAAGGGCTGAAATGTGTGTACCTCAATGCAGGAAGCATCAGGAACAAAGGTGATGAACTGAGAGCTTGGATACATACATGGAATTATGCTGTAGTGGCCATTACAGAGACTGGCTGGCACCAGGGCAGGAATGGATTCTCAATATTCCTGGATTTCAGTGCTTTAAAAGGGATAGAGAGGGCGGAAAAAGGGGAGGAGGAGGGGTGGCATTACTAGTCAGGGATACTATTACAGCTACAGAAAGGGTGGGTAATGTAGCAGGATCCTCTTTTGAGTCAGTATAGGTGGAAGTCAGGAACAGGAAGGGAGCAGTTAGTCTATTGGGGGTATCCTATAGGCCCCCTGGTAGCAGCAGAGATACAGGGGAGCAGATTGGGAGGCAGATTTTGGAAAGGTGCAAAAATAACAGGGTTGTTATCATGGGTGACTTTAACTTCCCTAATATTGATTGGCACCTGATTAGTTCCAAGGGTTTAGATGGGGCAGGGTTTGTTAAGTGTGTCCAGGACGGATTCCTGTCACAGTATGTGGACAGGCCGGCTAGGGAGAATGCCATACTAGATCTAGTACTAGGTAATGAACCGGGTCAGGTCACAGATCTCTCAGTGGGTGAGCATCTGGGGGACAGTGACCACCGCTCCCTGGCCTTTAGCATTATCATGGAAAAGGATAGAATCAGAGACGACAGGAAAATTTTTAATTGGGGAAGGGCAAATTATGAGGCTATAAGGCTAGAACTTGTGGGTGTGAATTGGGATGATGTTTTTGTAGGGAGATGTACTATGGACATGTGGTCGATGTTTAGAGATCTCTTGCAGGATGTTAGGGATAAATTTGTCCCGGTGAGAAAGATAAAGAATGGTAGGGTGAAAGAACCATGGGTGACTAGTGAGGTGGAAAATCTAGTCAGGTGGAAGAAGGCAGCATACGTGAGGTTTAGGAAGCAAGGATCAGATGGGTCTATTGAGGAATATAAGGAAGCAAGAAAGGAGCTTAATAAGGGGCTGAGAAGAGCAAGATAGGGGCATGAGAAGGCCTTGGCGAGTAGGGTAAAGGAAAACCCCAAGGCATTCTTCAATTATGTGAAGAACAAAAGGATGACAGGAGTGAAGGTAGGACCGATTAGAGATAAAGGTGGGAAGATGTGTCTAGAAGCTGTGGAAGTGAGTGAGGTCCTCAATGAATACTTCTCTTTAGTATTCACCAATGAGTGGGAACTTGATGAAGGTCAGGACAATATGGGTGAGGTTGATGTTCTGGAGCATGTTGATATTAAGGGAGAGGAGGTGTTGGAGTTGTTAAAATACATTAGGATGGAAAAGTCCCCGGGGCCTGACGGAATATTCCCCAGGCTGCTCCATGAGGCGAGGGAAGAGATTGCTAAGCCTCTGGCTAGGATCTTTATGTCCTCATTGTCCACGGGAATGGTACCGGAGGATTGGAGGGAGGCGAATGTTGTCCCTTTGTTTAAGAGAAGTAGTAGGGATAGTCCAGGTAATTATAGACCAGTGAGCCTTACGTCTGTGGTGGGATAGCTGTTGGAAAAGATTCTTAGAGATAGGATCTCTGGGCATTTAGGGAATCATGGTCTGATCAGGGACAGTCAGCATGGCTTTGTGAAGGGCAGATCGTGTTTAACAAGCCTGATAGAGTTCTTTGAGGAGGTGACCAGGTATATAGATGAGGGTAGTGCAGTGGATGTGATCTACATGCAGTTTAATAAGGTATTTGACAAGGTTCCACATGGTAGGCTTATTCAGAAAGTCAGAAGGCATGGGATCCAGGGAAGTTTGGCCAGGTGGATTCAGAATTGGATCATCTTCAGAAAGCAGAGGGTTGTGGTGGAGGGAGTACATTCGGATTGGAGGGATGTGACTAGTGGTGTCCCACAAGGATCGGTTCTGGGACCTCTACTTTTCATGATTTTTATTAACAACCTGGATGTGGGGGTAGAAGGGTGGGTTGGCAAGTTTGCAGATGACACAAAGGTTGGTGGTGTTGTAAATAGTGTAGAGGATTGTCGAAGATTGCAGAGAGACATTGATAGGATGCAGAAGTGGGCTGAAAAATGGCAGATGGAGTTCAACCCGGAGAAGTGTGAGGTGGTACACTTTGTAAGGACAAACTCCAAGGCAGAGTACAAAATAAATGGCAGGATACTTGGTAGTGTGGAGGAGCAGAGGGATCTCGGGGTACATGTCCACAGATCCCTGAAAGTTGCCTCACAGGTGGATAGGGTAGTTAAGAAAGCTTATGGGGTGTTAGCTTTCATAAGTCGAGGGACAGAGTTTAAGAGTCGCATTGTAATGATGCAGCTCTATAAAACTCTGGTTAGGCCACACTTGGAGTACTGTGTCCAGTTCTGGTCGCCTCATGATAGGAAGGATGTGGAAGCATTGGAAAGGATACAGAGGAGATTTACCAGGATGCTGCCTGGTTTAGAGAGTATGCATTATGATCAGAGATTAAAGGAGCTAGGGCTTTACTCTTTGGAGAGAAGGAGAATGAGAGGAGACATGATAGAGGTGTACAAGATATTAAGAGGAATAGATAGAGTGGACAGCCAGCGCCTCTTCCCCAGGGCAGCACTGCTCAATACAAGAGGACATGGCTTTAAGGTAGGGGGTGGGAAGTTCAAGGGGGATATTAGAGGAGGGTTTTTAACTCAGAGAGTGGTTGGTGCGTGGAATGCACTGCCTGAGTCAGTGGTGGAGGCAGATACACTCATGAAGTTTAAGAGACTACTAGACAGGTATATGGAGGAATTTATGGTGGGGGGTTATATGGGAGGTAGGGTTTGAGGGTCGGCACAATGTTGTGGGCCAAAGGGCCTGTACTGTGCTGTACTATTGTATGTTCTATGAGTTGCTGCCATATGATTGGCTGATTAGATATTTACATTAACAAGGTGTACTGGTGTGCCTGATAAAGTGACCATGGAGTGTAGTTTTACTAGATTAATTTCCAGGATGTATGACTTGCCCACGGAGGAATGATTGTGTAAGAAAAGCCTTCGTTCACCAGATTTTTTTTAGAAGAGTACAAGATGATGTTATTGAGACATTCTGAGAATTGACAGTGTTTTTTTTCTGAATGGGGAGTCCAAAACTGGGGAACAGTCTCATGATAAGGGGTCAAGCATTTATTACTGAGAAAAGCAGCAATTTCTTTTGCGATTCTTTGGAATCTGCTACTCCAAAGAGCTATGATATTTGCTCATTGAGCATATTCAGTTGATGGATTGTGGCAAAGTATCAGCCGTGATCTTATTACATAGTGCAGCAGGTTGGATGGGCTGCTGGAACCCTCCAGCTTCTGTTGTGTGTGTCCTTTTGTCACTCAAAGTAACACTGAGCAGACAGAACAGATAGAGCTGAGATATGATACCAGCTCTGCTTAGTTATTTGATATAACTGAGGAGCTACAGTTGTATATATTGTTCAATATTGAGGGGAGGGTAATTGGTTGTTGGTTATAGAAACATACATAGAAAATAGGTGCAGGAGTAGGCCATTCGGCCCTTCGAGCCTGCACCGCCATTTATTATGATCATGGCTGATCATCCAACTCAGAACCCTGCACCAGCCTTCCCTCCTGATCCCCGTAGCCACAAGGGCCATATCTAACTCCCTCTTAAATATAGCCAATGAACTGGCCTCAACTGTTTCCTGTGGCAGAGAATTCCACAGATTCACCACTCTCTGTGTGAAGAAGTTTTTCCTAATCTCGGTCCTAAAAGGCTTCCCCTCTATCCTCAAACTGTGACCCCTCGTTCTGGACTTCCCCAACATCGGGAACAATCTTCCTGCATCTAGCCTGTCCAATCCCTTTAGGATCTTATACGTTTCAATCAGATCCCCCCTCAATCTTCTAAATTCCAACGAGTACAAGCCCAGTTCATCCAGTCTTTCTTCATATGAAAGTCCTGCCATCCCAGGAATCAATCTGGTGAACCTTCTTTGTACTCCCTCTATGGCAAGAATGTCTTTCCTCAGATTAGGGGACCAAAACTGCACACAATACTCCAGGTGTGGTCTCACCAAGGCCTTGTACAACTGCAGTAGTACCTCCCTGCTCCTGTACTCGAATCCTCTTGCTATAAATGCCAGCATACCATTCGCCTTTTTCACCACCTGCTGTACCTGCATGCCCACTTTCAATGACTGGTGTATAATGACACCCAGGTCTCGTTGCACCTCCCCTTTTCCTAATCGGCCACCATTCAGATAATAATCTGTTTTCCTATTTTTGCCACCAAAGTGGATAACTTCACATTTATCCACATTAAATTGCATCTGCCATGAATTTGCCCACTTACCTAACCTATCCAAGTCACCCTGCATCCTCTTAGCATCTTCCTCACAGCTAACACTGCCACCCAGCTTCGTGTCATCCGCAAACTTGGAGATGCTGCATTTAATTCCCTCATCCAAGTCATTAATATATATTGTAAACACTGGGGTCCCAGCACTGAGCCTTGCGGTACCCCACTAGTCACCGCCTGCCATTCTGAAAAGGTCCCGTTTATTCCCACTCTTTGCTTCCTATCCAACAATGACAGGAAACCTGTGCGAAAGAGCTTTTCAATTGGAAAAGCTGTTGCACTGGGGCAGTTCCACTCTCTCGACCCTGGAGGTCCAGGAAGTGAGAATAGCCGTCGCAGACTGGGATCTTCCTTGGTTGCAGTGGATGAACATGACTTTTTCTGTGCCCTATCGTGCCCTTCACTCTCCACGAAGCATCGCAGAATGGCCTCTCTGGCCATTGGATCCCATCCAACCAGTCCGCTGGAATTGCCTTCTCCTGCTAGGACAGGCTGTCCCTATTTCACCAGGGTATGAGGTCTACTGGCCACCCTCAGCTGGTTTAGACTCCTGTTGAAGTGGTGTACTGGGGTGTGGCCACTGTCACATGCAAAGAGCTACTTGGAGCCACAGGTGAGAGCTGAGTGTCCATGGGGACCAAAGGTGAGCGAGCTGTCCCAAAATGGACACGACAAGCCCCTTCACCAGATGTGCTACCCCTCCCTGGATACCCCATACACCCTGGGTAATTGGGATATTATCATCAAACGTACTGAGAAATGGTGAAAAGCTTTTGTTTTGCATGCCATCTATACAAATCATTGAAAACATGAGTACATCAAGATAATACAAAGGGAAAAGCAATAATAGAGTGTAGAATAAAGCGTTTCAGTTACGGAGAAAGTGCAATGCAGGCTGACAAGAAGGTGTATGGCCATAATGTTAGAATGTGAGCTCAAGAATCAATCTGGCTTCAATTCTACTGCTGTCTGCAAGGAATTTATACTTTCTCCCCATGACCATGTGGGTTTCTTCCCACATTCCAAAGACGTATGGGTTAAGGTTAAAAAGTTGTGGGCATGCTATGTTGGTGCCGACACTCGGACTGTGCTGGTCAACACAAACGATGCACTTCTCAGTATGTTTTGATGTTTCAAAGTACATGTGACAAATAAAGCTAATTTTATCTTCAGTAGTGTTATAACAGTGGGATAGAAGCTGTCATTGAGCCTGGTTGGGATGTGTTTTCAGGCTGTATCTTCCTCCTGATGGGAGGGTGGAGAAGGGAGGATTGTCGGGGTGGGAGGGGTCTTTGATTATGTTGGCTGTTTTCCCGAGGCAGCAGGAAGTGTAGATGGGGGTGGAAGGTGTTGGTAGTGAGAAATTATCCTGGGTTCCTACTTCCTCTCATTATTCAGTGACCTGTGCTGGAAAGTGAGCAAGTGTGAACAGAATTACAGTCAGTCGGTAGTCAACATAATATAGTGAATAAATGGTTAAGGAGCTAAATGCATTAAAGTGTGAGTCAATACCTTCAGGAATGGAACACAGGAATTTGGGGACTTTTTTTCTTCACAAATTAACATGATGAGGCTTTCTCAAATTCCTGTTTTTACATTTTTGTTCATGTCGCAAGGAACAGTATTGTTTCCAAATTAAACTGGCTTATCTCTCCTCTCAGAAGAAAACTGAAGAGCTGGTGTTTAGGTAGCTGCCAAACATGTGGGGATCATACTTAGAGCTTGTACCAAGCACTCAGGAATGGCCCAGTGGGCAGGGTAACTTACAAAACAAGAAAACATCAATAGCTTTCCGATCAGATTGTGCATGCAGTCTCACATACACCTACCAGGCTTGTTAAATAAAGTGAGAAAATGGATATGGTATGAGTTCCAGAGACTGGTTGTAAAGGCCAAGTCATTAGGTTTAATTAAAGTGGAGGTTGATAGGTTGTTGGTTAGTCAGGGTTCAAAGGTTACAGGGAGAAGGCAAGAGAATGAGGTTGAGACAGATAATAAATCAGCCGTAATAGAATGACCGAGCAGGTTCAATGGGCAGAATGGCCTACTTCTGCTCCAAAGTCTTATGGTCTTATGCTCCTCAGGGAACCTTGATGTGGCAGAAGGAAGCAGGAATCACCACTGATGACAATAGACAGTAGGTGTAAGAGTAGGCCATTTGGCCCTTCGAGCCAGCACCACCATTCACTGTGATCATGGCTGATCATCCACAATCAGTATCCAGTTCCTGCCTTATCCCCATAACCTCTGATTCCACTATCTTTAAGAGCTCTATCCATCTCTTTTTTGAAAGCATCCAGAGACTTGGCCTCCACAGCCTTCTGGGGCAGAGCATTCCATATACCCACCACTCTCTGGGTGAAAAAGTTTTTCCTCAACTCCGTTCTAAATGGCCTACCCCTAATTCTTAAACTGTGGCCTCTGGTTCTGGACTCACCCATCAGCGGGAACATGCTTCCTGCCTGCAGCGTGTCCAATCCCTTAATAATCTTATATGTTTCAATAAGATCCCCTCTCAGCCTTCTAAATTCCAGAGTATACAAGCCCAGTCGCTCCAATCTTTCGACATATGACAGTCCCGCCATCCCGGGAATTAACCTTGTGAACCTACGCTGCACTCCCTCAATAGCAAGAATGTCCTTCCTCAAATTTGGAGACCAAAACTGCACACAGTACTCCAGGTGTGGTCTCACCAGGGCCCTGTACAGCTGCAGAAGGACCTCTTTGCTCCTATACTCAACTCCCCTTGTTATGAAGGCCAGCATGCCATTAGCTTTCTTCACTGTCTGCTGTACTTGCATGCTTGCTTTCAGTGACTGATGTACAAGAACACCTAGATCTCGTTGTACTGCCCCTTTTCCTAACTTGACTCCATTTAGATAGTAATCTGCCTTCCTGTTCTTACCACCAAAGTGGATAACCTCACATTTATCCACATTAAACTGCATCTGCCCACTCACCCAGCCGTCCAAGTCACCCTGCATTCTCATAACATCCTCCTCACATTTCACACTGCCACCCAGCTTTGTGTCATCGGCAAATTTGCTAATGTTACTTTTAATTCCCTCATCTAAATCATTAATATATATTGTAAACAGCTGCGGTCCCAGCACTGAACCCTGCGGTACCCCACTGGTCACCGCCTGCCATTCCGAAAGGGACCCGTTAATCGCTACTCTTTGTTTTCTGTCAGCCAGCCAATTTTCAATCCATGTCAGTACTCTGCCCCCAATACCATGTGCCCTAATTTTGCCCACTAATCTCCTATGTGGGACTTTATCAAAGGCTTTCTGAAAGTCCAGGTACACTACATCCACTGGCTCTCCCTTGTCCATTTTCATAGTTACATCCTCAAAAAATTCCAGAAGATTAGTCAAGCACGATTTCCCCTTTGTAAATCCATGCTGACTCAGACCGATCCTGTTACTACTATCCAGATGTGTCGTAATTTCATCTTTTATAATTGATTCCAGCATCTTTCCCACCACTGATGTCAGGCTAACTGGTCTATAATTCCCTGTTTTCTCTCTTCCTCCCTTCTTGAAGAGAGGGACAACATTAGCCACCCTCCAATCCACAGGAACTGATCCTGAATCTATAGAACATTGGAAAATGATTACCATGCGTCCACGATTTCTAAAGCCACCTCCTTAAGTACCCTGGGGTGCAGACCATCAGGTCCCGGGGACTTATCAGCCTTCAGACCCATTAGCCTATCCAACACCATTTCCTGCCTAATATAAATTTCTTTCAATTCATCCATTACCCTAGGTCCTTTGGCCACTATTACATCTGGGAGATTGTTTGTGTCTTCCCTAGTGAAGACAGATCCAAAGTACCTGTTCAACTCGTCTGCTACTTCCTTGTTCCCCATAATAAATTCACCCACTTCCGTCTTCAAGGGCCCAATTTTGGTCTTAACTATTTTTTTTTTCCTTTTCACATACCTAAAGAAGCTTTTACTATCCTCCTTTATATTCTTGGCTAGTTTACCTTCGTACCTCATTTTTTCTCCGCATATTGCCTTTTTAGTTACCTCCTGTTCTCTTTAAAAGTTTCCCAATCCTCCGGCTTCCCACTCGTCTTTGCTCTGTTATACTTCTCTTTTATTTTTATACTGTCCATTACTTCCCTTGTCAGCCACTGCCTCCCCTTACTCCCCTTAGGATCTTTCTTCCCCTTTGGAGCGAACTGATCCTGCACCTTCTGCATTATTCCCAGAAACACTTGCCATTGTTATTCCACTGTCATCCCTGCTAGGGTATTGTTCCATTGAACTTTGGCCAGCTCCTCCCTCATAGCACCATAGTTCCCTTTGTTCATCTGTAATACTGACACTTCCGAGTTTCCCTTCTCCCTCTCAAATTGTAGATTAAAACTCATCATATTATGGTCACTACCTCCTAATGGCTCCTTTACCTCGAGGTCCCTGATCAAATCTGGTTCATTGCACAACACTAAATGTAGAATTGCCTTCTCCCTGGTAGGCTCCAGTACAAGCTGTTCTAAGAATCCATCTTGGAGGGACTCCACAAACTCCCTTTCTTGGAGTCCAGTACCAACCCGATTCCTCCAGTCTACCTGCATGTTGAAGTCCCCCAGAACAACTGTAGCATTACCTTTGCGACATGCCAATTATAACTTTTGATTCAACTTACACCCTACATCCAGACTACTGATGGATCCGAAAAATGGTAAGAGGAAAAGGTGTTGAGGCAAGTGTGAATAAGGAAGAGCGATGCAAGACAGGTCACTCCAAAACATTGATCCATTTGTCACATAAGGTAAAAACAGGTGAACCAAGATCAATAATTCCTCCGTCCAAGCCCATGTATCAGCTGATCTGGAGAATGCTGGCTGCTGCAAGCAGGTATATTTCTCATTAAGATACGAAGAATGAATACACAATAATGCAAAAAACAAAATTAAACTTGTACTTGTTTTCAAGATGACATAAGAACAGGAGATTAGAGCTTTTAGAGCTTGTTTTGCAATTTTGATGGCCAGCTCTCCAATCCCATTCCTCCACTCTTCTTCCATGTCTACCTGCCTTTTAAAGGTCTCAGTTGACTCCGGATTCATGACTTTGTGTTCCATATTCTCACACCGTTTATAACTGGATTCACATTTTCCTGGCTTATTTCTGACACTGTGTCTGTTTATTGTGGAGTGATTTTTATTACTTGACACAGTCGTCATTTGTCAATGATGATCCACAGTCTATAAGCAGAGCTCTGGCTTTGTGCTATGAGTACATTTTACTTCATGCAAACATGAAAACTGAAAGACAATAATCAGTGAGGTCACTGCAAATACTGTAGGTTACATTGTTCATTGTAATGAGTCAGTCCGCTGAAATTAACAGGCCCCAGCCTCATCCACTGCTTTCATATTGCATTGTCATTGTGCTTTTTAATTACCCGCATGATGAAGGCTGTAGTTACACACCTAATAAACTCCACCCCACCTAAGCCCCTTGCTCTAGGGAGATGCCAATCAATATTGGGGAAATTAAAATCTCCCACCATGACAACCCTGTTATTATTACACCTTTCCAGAATCTGTCTCCCTACCTGCTCCTCGATGTCCCTGTTACTATTGGGTGGTCTATAAAAAACACTCAGTCAAGTTATTGACCCCCTTCCTCTTCCTAACTTCCACCCACAGAGACTCAGTAGACAATCCCTCCATGACCTCCTCCCTTTCTGCAGCCGTGACCCTGTCTCTGAACAGCTGTGCCACGCCCCCACCTCTTTTGCCTCCCTCCCTGGCCTTTCTGAAACATCTAAAGCCTGGCACTTTAAATAGCCATTCCTGTAAGTAGCCAAGTCTCTGTACTGGCCACAACATCATAGCTCCAAGTACTGATCCACGCTCTATGCTGATCCGCTTTGTTCATGATGCTTCTTGCATTAAAATAGACACATCTCAAACCATCAGTCTGAGCGCATCCTTTCTCGATCATCTGCCTATCCTCCCTCTCGCACTGCTTACAAGCTTTCGCTATATGTGAGCCAACTGCCCCTTCCTCTGTCTCTTCAGTTCGGTTCCCACCCCACCCCCCAGCAATTCTAGTTTAAACTCTCCCCAGTAGCCTTAGCAAACCTCCCCGCCAGGATATTGGTCCCCCTCGGATTCAAGTGCAACCCGTCCTTTTTGTACAGGTCACACCTGCTCCAAAAGAGGTCCCAATGATCCAGAAATCTGAATCCCTGCCCCCTGTTCCAATCCCTCAGCCATGCATTTATCCTCCACCTCATTCTATTCCTATACTTGCTGTCACGTGGCACAGGCAGTAATCCCGAAATTACTACCCTCGTTGTCCTGCTTGTCAGTTTCTTTCCTAACTCACTGTAGTCTGTTTTCAGGTCCTCCTCCCTTTTCCTACCAATGTCGTTGGTACCAATATGTACCACAACCTCTGGCTGTTCACCTTCCCACTTCAGGACATCGTGGACACAATCAGAAACACCCTGGACCCTGGCACCTGGGAGGCAAACTACGATCCATGTTTCTTTCCTGCGTCCACAGAATCGCCTGTCTGACCTCCTAACTATAGAGTCCGCTATCACTGCTGCCATCCTCTTCCTTTCCCTACCCTTCTGAGCCACAGGGCCAGACTCTGTGCCAGAGGCGCGACCACTGTTGCTTCCCCCAGGTAGGCCATCCCTCCCAACAGTACTCAAACAGGAGTACTTATTGTTAAGGGGGACAGCCACAGGGGTACTCTCTAGTATCTGACTCTTGCCCTTCCCTCTCCTGACTGTTACCCACTTATCTGTCTCCTGAAGCCTCAGTGTGACTACTTGCCTATAGCTCCTATCTATCACCTCCTCACTTTCCCTGACCAGACGAAGGTTATAGAGCTGCATCTCCAGTTCCCTAACACAGTCCCTAAGGAGCTGCAGCTCGATGCACCTGGCGCAGATGTGGCCGTCTGGGAGGCTGGGAGCCTCCTGGACATCCCATATCTGACACCCAGTACAGAACATATAGACATACTTCCTAATCCCATTCTTCACAAGTACCGGTAAGTTACCTTGCCTCGACCCGTTATCACCAAAGCCCTATTGAGCCAAAGCCCTCTACTCTGTTGCCCGCTCTATAAAACTGTCTTCTTTTTCAACTCTTCCCGCCGGTCTAACTCACTGATGTCCTCGCACCTGTGCAGTTGTTCCTTGATCCCTCCCTGTTGTGTTAAGTATCTGTGGCTCCTTGTGGCTTGTTATTTTGCAGTTTATTATTAAAGTTATTGCTCACTGCTAAATAATCACTGCTACCCCGCATTTGGATCAAGTCTCCTCTACATTTCCTGACAGGATGAGTGAACCAACCACTGACCCAGCAGAGTATGTTCGCCTAAAGGAAGTCATCCGTCGACTGGAGCACACTATTCCAAAGCAACAGGAAGCCATTGACCATCTGCTTGCCACTCTGTAACTCTCCATCTCATTAGAGCAACCCCACACCAGTCAACCTCTTCCCCTGGAGCCCTGGATTCCGGTTCTCAAATGCTTCGACGGATCACCTCACTATAGGAAGGATGTGGAAGCATTGGAAAGGGTACAGAGGAGATTTACCAGGATGCTGCCTGGTTTAGAGAGTATGCATTATGATCAGAGATTAAGGGGGCTAGGGCTTTACTCTTTGGAGAGAAGGAGGATGAGAGGAGACATGATAGAGGTGTACAAGATATTAAGAGGAATAGATAGAGTGGACAACCAGTGCCTCTTCCCCAGGGCAGCACTGCTCAATACAAGAGGACATGGCTTTAAGGTAAGGGGTGGGAAGTTTAAGGGGGATATTAGAGGAAGGTTTTTTACTCAGGGAGCGGTTGGTGCGTGGAATGCACTGCCTGAGTCAGTGGTGGAGGCAGACACACCATTGAAGTTTAAGAGACTACTAGACAGGTATATGGAGGAATTTAAGGTGGGGGCTTATATGGGAGGCAGGGTTTGAGGGTTGGCACAACATTGTGGGCTGAAGGGCCTGTACTGTGCTGTACTATTCTATGTTCTATCCCAAACCGGATGCTGCAACTTCCTGTCCCAGTGCGTCTTGCACTCTGCAGACACTGTATTCTACAAGGCGAGCCATGATTGCCTTCGTCATTGCTCTCTTGATTGGGTGAGCTCTGACCTGGGCTACTGCTAACTAGGACAATAAAACCACCATCTGCAATCAATATGAGAAATTCACTGTTGAGATACGCTGGGTTTTTGACCATCTGGGAAATGGAAGGGAGGCAGTGGATCAGCTGCTTCCTCTCCATCAAGGCTTACATTTGCTGCTGGATAATACTATGGAACTCAGGACGCTTGTGGCAGAGTGCAGCTGGAATGTGGAAGTGCTGCTGGCCCATTACCATCATGACCACTCAGAGCGCTTGAATGACTACATGGGATATGCCCACAAACCTCGGAGGCCTCATTACTCTGGCCCTCTGTGTTGACAAGCATCTTGTGGAATGACCCCCCAGATCACCAGCCAGAACCCCAGTTCTGTTCCCAGAACCAGTTCAGGCTGCAGGACCATCCTCAGCAAAGCCTCCAGAACCCGGGCAGTTAGGGTTCTTAACCTCCCACAAGTGTCAGCGTCTGTGGAGAAACAACTTGTGAGCAGCCAATCACCCACGCATCAAATAGCCACTGTGTCCGTGAAAACAGCACCACCAGGTAGAGATGATGGGCCTTCTATCTGGTCAGCTCCTCCTCGCCCCTTGTTCCAGCACCATGGTCTGACTCACTCTCGCTTTGCACACGGGAGGCTCTGGCACAGCAGGCAACTTTCTGGACCAGGCTGTGTGTGTGCAGCTTGGACTTTCTACCGAGCCGACCTCGCACCCCTTCTGCATCATGACCATTGACAGACATCCCTTGGGGTCTAGGATGGTTAGAGGGCGCATATGACTTGTGCAGATGAGCATCCATCCTATTCCTCCTGATCGACTAACGCAACACTCCTCTCATCTTGGGTTACCCCTGGCTCTCCACTCACGACCCTCACTTCACCTGGTCATCTAGTTCACTGCTGAGTTGGGGACCCACCTGCCTGCAGCTTGAGCTGACTTCACACTGTAAGTACGAGGAGACGGAGGAAACCCTCAACCTCACCAAACTTCTCCAGGAATACCATGACCTTGCCATTGTCTTCAGTAAAAGTGAAGCCAGCACAGACCACACGACTGTGCGATCAAACTCCTTCTTGACACTACCCCTCAAGGTCGTCTGCTGTCTCTCTCCATTCCTTAGACCCAAGCCATGAACGACTACATCGCTGAAGAGCTACAGCACAGCTTCATTCGACCATCCCAGTCCTCAGCTGGTGCAGGATCCTTCTTTTGTCAAAAAGAAAGATGCGGGTCTCTGTTCCTGCATTGACTTCTGTGGACTCAACAAAATCACCATGATGCACCACTACCCTTTCCCTCTGATAGACAGTGCATTTGAAACGCTCCGCGGGGCCCAGATCTTCACCAAGCTGGATCTACGGCGCACGTACAACCTGATCCTCATCCGCCGGGGGGTGAGTGGAGGATGGTGTTCCTAACACCCACTGGCCACTACAAATACTTGGTGATGCCTTTTGGACTTTCCAACAGTCCAGCTGTTTTCCATGGACTCAGAGAAAGTGCGCCATGTCATTGAATGGTGACTGCACGTCCTCAAACAGCTGCAGCACTTCTACCGCTGGTTCATTAGAAACTACAGCCAAATCTCCGCTCCTCTCATCTCCCTCACAAAGTCATCTACCTCATGGATAACCTGGTCTGCTTTCTCTGACCATGCTTTCAAAGAGCTCAAGAGACGCTTCACCACTGCTCCCATTTTCCACCATCTGAACCCCTCCGGACCTTTTGTGGTAGAGGTGGATGCATCTGACAGCAAAGACCAGATGGAAGACACACCCTTGTGACCTCTTCTCAAACAAGTTCAACACTACACAGCGCCGTTATGGAGTAGCAGACAGGGAGCTAAACACCATCAAATGGGCCTTGAGGAATGGAGATGTTCACTGATGGGAAGCACCGAGCTCTTCCTGATCTAGACTGACCACCACCACCTCATATCCATTCAACAGACCCGCCAACTTAACCAAAGTCAGGTTCGCTGGGCCCTCTTCTTCGAGCAGTTCAATTTTACCATCTCCTACTGACCCGGCTCCAAGGACATTAAGTTGGACACCCTGTCATGACAGTCTGACCCAGCGGAAACGGATATCAACCCTCAGCCCATAATTCCATCCTCTCAGGTTCTCGCCCTGATCCTCTGGTAACTTGAGGACCAGATCCACCAGGCCCTATTGCACGAGCTTGCTCTAGCTGACACACCTGACAATCACATGTATGTGCCAGTAGCTGTGCACTCTCAGGCACTCTAATGGGCTTACTCCTCACCCCTCTCTGGCCATGCAGTCACACAACACACTCTGGACTTTCTGTGACATTGGTTCTGGTGGCCCACCAGGATCACAGATGTATGTCAGTTCATCGCTGCCTGCCCTCAATGTGCCCAATCCAATTCCTCCAACCAGCAGTTCTCTGGGCTCCTGTGGTCCCATATCACCAGGGATTTGACAGTGGTGGACCAGTTCTCCAAGGTGGCCTAATTCATTGCTCTCCCCAAACTCCCATCAGCTGCTGGGATAGTAGACCTGGTTCTTCAACATATAGTTTGATTCCACGTCTCCTCCAGGACATTGTGTTGGACAGGGCCCACAATTCATCTCCTGCTTATGCTAATCCCTCTGCTCCTTCCTTTGCATGTCAGTGAGTTTGTCCTCTGGCTATGGCCTGCAGACCAATGACTCTTTCTGACTGTTCAATCAGAGAGTGGAGAAGTTTCTGCAATGCTTCATCACCTCTAACCCTTCCACGTGGAAGAAGTATTTGCTTTGGGCATAACTATCCCACAATCTACACACCTCCTCTGCCACAGGTATGACACCCTTTGAAGTGCTTCATGGCTACCAACCCCCATTGATCCCCATGGAGAAGCCAACGGTGGAGGTCTGATCCACCAGGGCTCTGGTTTGACACTAGTGGAATGCTTGGAAGAGGGCACAGAGTGCCATCCTATATGTCAACTGTGCCTACTGCCACTAGGCCAACTGCCAGTGGCACCCAGCCAGACTACTCAGGTATGGGGACCAGGTCTGGTGTCCACCCATGATCTGTCTCTGTGCACCGACTCCCACAAATCCTTCCCCGGTTTATTGGTCCCTTCCATCGCATCAATCCAGTCACCTACTGTCCACATGTGATACATCTGAATTGATGTACATCTGAATCTGAGGGCTTGGTCTCTTTAGAAAGCAGGACGTGGTGGGGCGGGGGTAAGATATGGCTGGTGGAGGGGTCAGCATGGGCCCATCCAGTTCACACACCAGAGCTCAACATCACTGGGTCTGGAACTCTTTACACAAATGCTCTACAGGAGCCCTCCGAAGGGGCAACTAGGGATGAGCTGTAAATGCTGGACTTCCTAGTGATGCATGCTGGAAGGAATAAAAAATATCAAATCCAAAGATACCCAGAACTCAAGATTTAAAATATTTTCAAGGAATAACATTCTATTTATTTTTCTGTGAAATATTTCTTGCTTAGTCTTCACAGTTTTGCAGGCGTTTCAGTTTTACTTCCCCATTTTAGTCCTCCATCTTGCTTGGGTCAGAGTTTTTGATGTGCTGTGGAATCCAACTGGATTCCAGCCCTTGAAGGTGACACAACATTTGCTCTTGTTATTGCTTAGACACGCAGAGCTAAATGCAAAAGGCACTTGTGCAGGGTCTGAGAGACATCTCTGTCCTGATGATTTCAGGTTCTCTCAGTTCTTGCTTAAGATCAGATCCAGATGTTAAATATTACTCTTTCACCACTTCTGTAAATTGATCTGCAGTGAAAGATTGTCTCAAAGGATGAAGATTCAAATCAGTGTTTGTGGAGTGGGGCACATCTGAAGATCACCAACTAAAACAATGCCCTTGTTTCTCTGCTCTCAGATGTCGCCTGTCTATTGAGCAGTTCTGGCACTTTCTGTTTTAAATTCAGAATCAGGAGTATCATCTTTAAACAGTTTTTCTTCTCTCATTTCATCAGTCCTGTGTAGCTCGTCTCAAGTTTAATTATCGTTTGACCATACATAAACACTCATGAATACAGCCAAACAGAACAGGCCTTCTCTGGAGCCAAGGTGCAAGGCAGTACCAACAGTCATTCACAGCACAAGGCACAGACAGCAATTTCACAAGGTATCCACAATAGTCTGGGACTCGTGCCAGCTGGTAATAGCAGTTGTCTGGGTGTCTTTCTCTGTACCACTGCTGCCATGCAGGGCAGCTCTCTTGGGGGAAGGCTATTGATTTTCAGCAGATTTATTTATTTATATTTAGAAATACAGCATGGTGATGTGTCCTTCCACTCCAATGAGTCCACACTACCCGATTACACCCATGGTGACCAACTGACCAACAAACCCATATGTCTTCAGATGATGTGGGAGGAATCCAGAGCACCTGGAGGAAATCCATGCTGTCACAGGGAGGACGTATTGAACCCGGGTCGCTGGCTCTGTAATAGTGTTACACTAACCACTATGCTACTGTGCTGCCTTCACCCCCCCACCCCCCCCACCAAAGATAGGTTTGGACAATGATAGTGAGTGGATCTGGGCCTTAAAAGGCCTGTCTTTGGAATGCAATGTAGCAGCAGCCCAGGCTGGCAAACAGCAAGGGCTGGTGGAGATGTGGGTGTGAGGCTTCCTGTGGTGTTCAGTGTGGAGCAGGTGAATGAATGTGTCCTGTTTGACAGAGGTTGTTGTCTGTTGACGGATGGGAGTGTGGTGTGTCAGACAGTCCCCTGGGTGGCTGGAGATGGATGTTGCATTGCATCCGGTTGTTGGGGTCCCACTCTGGCAGTGATCTACTCCCAGCTTGGTATGGCAACTGTGCCCAAGGCCGTGAGAAATCGCGGAGCATTGTGAACACAGCCCAGTTTGTCATGCAAACCACTTCCCCTTCATTTACTCTGTCTCTCCTTCCGGGTGCCTTGGTAAAACAGCCAACAGAATCCAGGACCCCACCCACCCTGACCATTCTCTCTTCTGCCCTCTCCCTCAGGCAGAAGATACAAAAGCTTCAGAGCATGTACCATCAGGTTCAAGGACAGGTTGTATCCCACTGTTATCAGACTCTTGAAACAGACTTCTTGTATGATAAAGGTGAAATCTTGACCTCTCAATCTGCCGTGCCATGACCCTTGCACCTTATTGTCTATCTGCACTGCACTTTCTCTGTAACCGTAACACCATATTCTGCATTGTTATTGTTTTTCCTTTGGTACTACTGCGAGGTACTTGAATGACCTGTCTGGATGGCATGCAAACTAATGCTTCTCACGCCATCTCCATAATAAACTAATTCCCAATTACCATCCCTTCTGAACACGTGTCTGTGAAGGACCATACGACTCCCTGTGGACACAGGAAATCTACCCTAGCCATGTCAGTCTGCTCTCTCCCACATTGTCCCATTTTTTGATGCTTCCTGTGCATTTGCATTGCAGATTCAGCCTCTGCTCCAGCCACAATTTACTGAGCCTACCTTTCAGCAGGTGCGCCTGGCTTTAAGCTGCCCAGGCTGGTTTTACCCGGTGCTAAACACTCACAACATTGGCGCCCTGATGAAGCATCCAGCCGATGTACCGTGCTGGTACCTGGGTGGTGCTTTCCGGGAAGTAAGCAAATGGCACAGGGTTGGTGGGCTGATTTCCTTTAATTAATCTGCTGGAGGAACTCGAACAGGTGAAGCAGCACCTGTGGGGGTGGGGGGAAAGGAATTGTCTAAGTTTCAGGTCGAAATCCTACGTTGGGACTGTGTCTCTATAATTACTCATTTTGGTCCGCCCTCTGTATCAGAGGGCCTATCAAATTCACTCCCCTGTGTAGTTAACCCATCAGCTACTCGAAGCATCAGCAGTTCATATTTCCAGTTGCAAATCAGTGTTTTATACAGCCTGGGGTGATGCCTGCATAAGGTTTCTGTGGCTTTGTTTTCTGGCCAAATCACATCGGACCAGATGAGGCTTCAAACATTGCCTTCCCAGCCCTAGGAACTGTTCACACACAGAGTCAGAGAAAGTCACAAAATACATGAGTGCTTACAAGAAAAAATGACATCTTTCAGATAACCTTAGCCAGTCATACTAAGTATGAATCAAGTTTATTATCACTGACATATGGTATGTCATGAAATTTGTTGGTTTGTGGCAGCATAAATATTACAATAAATTACAAAATAAATAGTGCAAAAGTATTGAAATAGTGCTCATGGACCATTCAGAAATCTGGTGGCAGAGGGGAAGAAGCTGTTGCTGAATCGTTGTGGGTCTTCAGGCTCCTGTACCTCCTCCCTGATGGTAGTAAAGAGATGAGGGAATGTCCCAGATGGTGAGGGCTTTTAATGATGGATGCTGCCTTCTTGAGGCACTGCATGGTGGGGAGGGTCAGAGCTGCCCAAGTGTGCGACCCTCTGCAGCATCTTCTGATCCTGTGCATTGGAGCCCCCACACCAGGCTCTGATGCCACCAGTCAGAATGCTCTCCACTGCACATTTGTAAAAACCTGCAAGCGTCTTTGGTGACATCACATAACCAGATGATCTACCTCGCTGCTGTACGTCGCCTCGTCATCACCTGAGATTCTGCCAACAGTGACATTTTAGTTAAAATCTGATCACACAGATGCTAGAATGGACTGGGCATTTTAAGCATTGCTTATATAGTGAAAATAAATCTCCTTTGTTTGGACGATTGTATATTTGCACGAAGCTCATCAATTGACTGATCGACAGCTCTTCAGTCACTCGAAGGCAGCACTAATCGTATCACAGCTCATTAAAAGAGGAGTGATGGATTGTCCTTCTCTGTAGCTGCAAGTTCTTTGTTTTAACCCAGAGAGAGAGATTAGAGAGAGGGGGAGGATGGTTGAGGAGAACAGGTGAAAGGTTTGGAGATGGGGTTTGAGTTTGCTTCCAACACTTGTTTTGTTTCTACTTCCCCTCCTCCCATTTCACAGCTTTGAGCAAATATTTTATAGATCCTGGAGCTTTGTTAAAATATAAACACTAAGGGCTGGAATACAGCAGAGGAACAAAACAGTGATAGTGTTTCAGAATGATGACCTTTCATCACCACTGGAAAGTTAGAAATAAGCCATATTGTAAGTTGCGGAGAAAGGGCAGATGCGGCAGGGAGGGTGGGCTCTGAAGATGAAGAGAGCTGTGTTAGGATGGAAACCAGGTGAGTGAACGGATGAGGCCAGATTAAAACGGCTGCTAAAGGCATCACTGAAGGAGGTGCTCCGCCAGCATGCGAAATAGCAGAAAAGTGAAAAAACACAGTGAATGCTCGAAATGACAGCTTCAAGACTGGAAACATTGATTATCCTATACCCCTTCCAACTTTCACCTCCCAACTTCTTACTTCATCCTATGACTGCGAGGTCAAGAGTCCATTTTATCATTCTAGGGGACTGTTCAATGGTCATAACAGCAGGCTGGAAGCTGTCTTCAAGCTTGATGGTACATGTCTTCAGGCTCTCGCATCCACTACATGATGGAATAGGGGAACAAGAGAAATGTCTAGGGCGGGTGGGGTCTTTGATTATGCTGGCTGCTTTACTGAGGCAATGAGAAGTACAGACAGAGTCCATGAAGGAGGAGGCTGGTTTCTGTGATGTGTTGAGCTGTGTCCAAAACCCTCTATAGTTTCTTGTGATCACGGGCTGAGCAGATGCCATACCAGGCTGTGATACATCCAGATGGGATGTTTTCTATGGGGCATGTAAATCTCCTTTCAAGCTGAAAGAACTATTTATGTCCCTGACCAAAGAAAATGGAACAGATACATGGGTAGATGCTGTTGCAAGGGGAGGTGCTGTGAAAATGGGAGCCCATATCAGTGGGGATGTAAGAATAGACCAGAGGGAACAGTCCTTTGGATTACTGAAATGTGAGGGGAAGGGAAGAGGTATCTAGTGGTTTATGTTGAAGGTGGTGGAAGTTATTCAAATAATCCAGGACCAACACCACCTGTCTCCTCTCCTTTTCCCACCTTCTCTGAAAATTAAACCTGTTTTATTTCTAACTTTTACTAATTCTGAAATAAATCACTCCACACATTAGCCGTTTATCAAGACCTCCCTGGCTGAAATTTGCTGTTTTTAATGCATACTTGCTGAATCTTCCTAAAGTTGAGTTTTTTTTAACAACTGAAATGCTGTGTCATGGTTATGCCTGTGTTTATAGGAAAGGGCTCTGGAACAAAGCCCTTTACATGGTCGGTGCTGGTCTTGTGCGCAGTTCCCAACAATGACAGGCTTTCAAGAAAGCGTTCCAATGCACCAAGCAATTCATTGTACATAGCAACACAAACACACAAAATACTGGAGGAACTCGGCAGGTCGGGCAGCATCTTGAAGAGAATAAATAGTCGGCATTTTGGGCCAAGACCCTTCAACGTATGTATCCAGCTGCCTTACTCAGTAGGCTGCCCCCCTCAAAGTTGCTGACTGAGTTCCCTGCAACGGAACCTGTGTATAACCTTTTTCTCTGGTAAGGTAGCAGCTGGGCTACCTCCTCTCTCTTGTGCCTGGCGTCTCGGGCATGATGCACATGTCAGCATGTGACCTGCTGGCCATGGGTATGAAATTAAGTGCTAACTTATTCTTGCTGCTCTGTCAGGTTTGCGCAAAGGGAGGGGGATGAGGCTGGCAGTGATGGACAGGGTGAGCAATGTACAGCGGTTGCAGCTTGTAGGTAAGGGGAGAGTGGGGAAGATGGACTCTGAGTGGGAGGGTAGAGTCTTCTGTGGACTCTGCTCGATACATCATGGGCACAACCTGCGCCATCACTGGTAGTATCTACAGGAGGTGCTGCCAAACACCCTTCAGCGATCCCCACCATCCAGGCCATGCCATCTTCTCGCAGCTACCAACAGGTAGGAGGTACAGAAGCCTAAAGACTCTACACCACCAGGTTTAGGAGCAGCAACTTCCCTTCAAACATTCAGTTCTTGAACTAATCTGCACAACCCTAATCACTACCTCAGTATAGCAACGCTACGACCACTTTGCACTAACATGGATATTTTTTCTTCAAATTGTGTTTATATCAAAATTGTGTGTAATTTATATTTTGCTTGTGAATGTGTATCCAATGATGTGTACTATGATGCTGCTGCAAGTAAGTTTTTCATCGCACCTGTACTTGAGCAGACGGCAATAAAATTTGACTTCTGGGTTCCATTTTGCCACAGGCCATTTCTGCTGGTTATAGCCTTTCTGCTTACGATGAGCTCCATCTCCTTTGCAGGGGGAAGGTTGTCCTAATGTATCCAGTTAGGTGCTGGGGGAAAGGAAGAAAAGTGCAGTGTATTTCGATGATCGGATTACAATGGTCGGCGTGTTGTGCACGCTGTGATACGGGTGCTTAAAGCTCACAGCAGTGGCCAGTGGGTGACTGGATGTTGGAATACACGATTAATTGGGGAAGTTTATTGAGAAATGAGTAAATGGAGAGTGGTGTCTCAGTGTAAGGGGTTGGTTATGGCCCTTGAAGATGCAGCCAGTGGTTTTGAGCACTCATGTTAGGTAGCTCAACTTCTTGGCTACAACCTGCAACCTGGTCATCTCTGAGGCTGAGGTACATAGATGTTTCCAACGAGTGGACAGTCACAAGGCTGCGGGACCGGATGGCATCCTGGGGCGAGTACTCAGGATGTGCGCAGCACAACTGGCAGGTGTGTTTACTGACATTTTTAATCCCTCCCTCTCCCAGTGTAGAGTGCCCTCCTGCTTCAAATCCTCCACCATTGTCCCTGTACCTAAAAAGACCAAGGTAACATGCCTGAACAACTGGCGTCCTGTCACACTCACCTCAATAATAAGCAAATGCTTTGAGAGGCTGGTCAAGGATTACATCTGCAGCTTGCTATCACCCACACTGGACCCCCTACAATTCGCATACCGACACAACCGATCAACAGACAACGCAATAGCCACTGCTCTACATACTGTCCTTACACATCTGGAGAAGGATGCTTATGTGAGAATGCTGTTCTTGGACTACAGTTCAGCATTCAACACCATAGTTCCATCCAGGCTCGACAAGAAGCTCAGAGACCTCGGTGTTGACCCTGCCTTGTGTAGCTGGATCCTGGACTTCCTGTCAGATCACCAGCAGGTTGTAAGAGTGGGCTCCCTCACCTCCAACCCCCTGACTCTCAACTCAGGAGCCCCTCAGGGCTGTGTACTAAGTCCCCTCCTTTACTCCCTGTATACCCATGACTATGTCGCCATCCACAGCTCCAATCTGCTTATTATATTTGCCAACGACACTACATTGATTGGCCTAATCTCAAACAACAATGAGGCGGCCTACAGGGAAGAAGTCATCTCTCTGACACAGTGGTGTCAAAAAAACAACCTCTCCCTCAATGCCGCAAAAACAAAGGAGCTGGTTGTGGACTACAGGAGGAATGGAGACGGGTTAACTCCAATTGACATCAATGGATCTGGGGTTGAGAGGGTAAACAGCTTTAAGTTCCTCAGCATCCACATCACCGAGGACCTCACGTGGTCTGTACACACCAGCTGTGTGGTGAAAAGGCACAACAGCGCCTCTTTCACCTCAGACTGCTGAGGAAGTTTGATATGGGCCCCCATATCCTCAGAACTTTCTACAGGGGCACATTTGAGAGCATCCTGACTGGCTGCATCACTGCCTGGTATGGGAACTGTACTCCCCTCAATCGCAGGACTCTGCAGAGAGTGGTGTGGATAGCCCAGCACATCTGTAGTTGTGAACTTCCCATGATTCAGGACATTTACAAGGACAGGTGTGTAAAAAGGGCCCCAAGGATCATTGGGGACCCGAATCACCCCAACCACAATCTATTCCAGCTGCTACCATCCGGGAAACAGTACCGCAGCATAAAAGACAGGACCAACAGGCTCCGGGACAGCTTCTTCCACCAGGCCGTCAGACTGATTAACTGGCGCTGATTTGAGTGTATTCTATCTTACATTGACTGTTCTATTTATTATAAATTATTCTAAATTACTATGATTGCACATTGCATATTTAGCCGGAGACATAACGTAAAGATTTTTATTCATGTATGTGAAGGATGTAAGAAATAAAGTCAATTCAATTCAATTCAATTTTTGTAGCTTGACTTGAGACCTCTCATTGAACACGTGCCTGTAAAGGACCTCCCGACTCCCTGTGGACACAGGACATCTCTGCCCCACCCCACTGAGTCCTCCTGTCCAGCCTGTTCACTTCCATATTGTAGCAATGCTTTCCATCTCAGATTCTATGGCAGATACAGCCCTTGCTCAAGCCACAATGCATGCTGCTTTAACGAAAATGTAAGCTGCCTCTGCATTCTGGGCTGATTTTACCTAGTTGTAGCCTCTCAGGAATTTAGGCCAATGAGCAGCACAGGTAGCTCTGGATACAGGTTAATAGAGACAGACATCAAGTGCTGCAGGAAGGTCCTTAACTCAGTGAATGACATTCTTTGGTCTGCTCGAAACTTGTTGGTCTGCCAGCAATTCAAGATGTCTGTGGAGGAATGCTGCCAACTGGCATATTTAGGCTGCAGGCGTACAGGCTGAGGGCGCAGTGAAGCTTGGCACAGCCAATGCGAAGTCTCTGTGGGGATGGACCACAGTCTGGGCTCCTTCCACTACCCAGCACAGGGGAGCAGACTCTGGTGGGAAAGCTCCTCAAACAACGACACAAGAGACTCTGCAGATGCTGGAAATCTAGATCAATACACACAAAGTGCTAGAGGAACTCAGCTGGTCAAGCTGAGTCAATGGAGGGAAATAAACAGTCAGTGTTTTGAGCTGAGACCTTCATCAGGACACTGATGAGTCTTGGCCCAAAATGGCGATCACTTATTCCTCTCCATAGATGCTGCATGACCTGCTGAGTTTCTCCAGCGTTTTGTGTGTGTTGCACAAACAATGAAATGGTGTATCACCGCAGGGAACCACTTGAGCAGCATGGGTGCTGTATCCAGAAAAATGTGCAAACACTACTCTGAACAGAACCAACAATATTAAAAATATAAACCAAACAACACCAAGAATGTAAGATGAGACACAAGGGGCTGTGGTTGCTGCAGCAGGAGCTTAGTGGTAAGGCAGCATCAATGTTTTAGGTCGAGACCCTTCATCTAGACTGGAAAGAAAGAGGGAGATGGCCAGTATAAAGAAGTAGGCAAGTGATAAATGGATCCAGGTGAGTGGGGGTGATAGACAGATGAGGGGGGAGCGAGAGGAAGTAAGTCAGAAGTTGGGAGGTGACGGGTAGAAGTGACAAGGGGCTGAAGAAGATGGAATCTGATAGAAGAGGATGGCAGACCATGAAATAAAGGGAAGGAGGTGGGGAGGGGTATTGGTGGAAGGAATGTGTGGATGATGGGCAGATGGAGAGTGGGGGGAGGAAGATGGGGTGACGGGAACAGGTGGATCAGGACAGAGGGAAAAGAAAAAAAAGATAGGGGCAGAGAGGGAGCAGTTACTGGAAGTTTGAAAATTCAATGTTCACGCCACCAGGACGGAAACAGATCCAGGCGAAATAAAGAGCTTTCATTATCCATGTTTAAAAATCCGAATATTTTAAGGCAGCTAGCTCTGGCTGCAGCTTAGTATCATTAAGGGAAGGACAGCACTAATTGGAGTACTGTCTGCCTCAGGAGCAGCACGTACATTTTGATCCTCCCGTTATCTGAGGTTGTTTTGACCTTCCTTTGTGCATGGGTTTTCACTTTATTATGTCAGAAGAAGCTTACATTTCCAGCACACGGAGATCTCAAATGTAAAGTCTGCAACAAAAGGTTCTGCGGTAAACTGCATGGTCAGATTAGCTGTCAGTAATCGTCTAGATGTAGGGATAAATTTTTTATGAAGCACATATCAATGGCATTACCCGTACAAAGAAATTGCATTGTAACTCGGCCCAGTTTTTTTTCTGTGTTTCAAACTATGATTCTCTGCAACAGTTTCAAAGAGCAGTTTCAGGAATCCGATATCAAATATTACCCCCCCGCCCCCGTGATTACCTGTATTGTTGAATTTTATTTTCAGTTCAGACTGCTTTTGGGATCAGTTACAGTTGGGTGGGGCGTGCAGCTTCTTGCCATCGTCTCTGCGATTCTACAAATCTCGATGGGTAAAGAACAGTGCCATCTGCTGGGCGATTAATAAATAGTACAGCCTCACATGCAAAAATGCTCTGCCGACGAAAGAACTGATGAGGGTGCCAGTTAGACTCGTACAATATCATAACTAATCCACAAGGAATTACTCTTACTCTCAAAACAGCTTTTAGCTCAGTCTTCAAGTCTTCATAAAAGATGAGTCAGCAGCTACACGTTCAGATTATTGTTGTCCTTTGGAGACACAAGAATCAGAATCAGATTTAATATTACCGGCATATGTCGTGAAATATGTTAATTTAGCAGCAGCAGTACAATGCAATACATAATAAATAAATAGAGGGAAAAAAACTGAGTTGCATTAAGTATAGATGAGTCTATTAAATAGGTAAGTTAAAATAAGCAGTGCAAAATAACAAATAAAAAAGAAGTGAGGTGGTGTTCATGGATTCACTGTCTGTCCATTTAGGATTCGGATGGCAGAGGGGAAGAAGCTGTTCCTGAATTGCTGAGTGTGTGCCTCCTTCCTGACGGTAACAGTGAGAAAAGGGCATGTGGGACGATGATGCTGGAATCCAGAGCATCTAGATCACAATCTGCTGGAGGGACAGAAAGTCGAGCAGCATCTGTGGGGGGAGGAGGAGGAATTGTCAATTTCTTTCCTTCCACAGATTCTGCTCAACCCACAGTCTCTCCAGAAGATTGTGTGTTGCTATTGTCTTTTATTTTTGTTCTTAGATTATCTGGTTGAATGGTGTCACAAAAACAAAATTGCACCCAATATCAGCAAGACCAAGGTATTGATTTAGACTTCAGTAGGGGAAGTCAGGAGAGCACCCACCAATCACCTTCCAGGAGTCAGTAGTGGAAAGAGTGAGTAGATTCAACTTCCTAGGCATCAACATCTCTGAGGTTTTATCCTCGGACCAACATTTTGATGCAATTATGAAGAAGGCACGCCAGCAGCTATACTTGATTAGGAGTGTGAAGAGATTTGAAACGTCACAAAAGACAGAGCATACAGTATTTCTACAGATGTACCACTCCATCAGCCCTTTCTCTCTCTCTCTCTCCACCTGCCCTTTCTGTCTCTCTCTCTCTCCACCCCAATTTTTCTCTCTCTCCACCCGCCCCTTTCTCTCTCTCTCTTCACCTGCCGTTTTGTTCTCTCTCTCTCTCCATCTGTCCTTTTTCTTTCTCTCTCTCCACCTTTTTTCTCTCTCCACCCCTTTCTCTCTCTCTCTCAGCCATCCTATTCTCTCTTTCTCTCTCCACCAACCCTTTCTCTCTCTTTCTCTCCACCCGCCCTATTTCTCTCTCCACCCCTTTCTCTCTCTCTCAGCCATCCTATTTCTCTCTCTCTCTCTCCACCCGCCCTTTTACAATCACTATCTTTCACCTGCCCTTTTTCTCTCTTCACCCGCCCTTTTGTTCTCTCTCTCTCCACCCATCCTTTCTCTCTCTCTCTCTCCCCACCCGCCCTTTCTCTCTCTCAATCTGCACTTTTTCTTTCTCTCTCTCTCAGCCATCCTATTTCTCTCTCTCTCCACCTGCCCTTTTTCTCTCTCCACATGCACTTTTTCTTTCTCTCTCCCTTCACCTGCCCTTTTGTTCTCTCTCTCTCTCTCCACCCGTCCTTTCTTTCTATCTCCACCCTCCTTTTTTTCTCTCTCCAAATGCCCTTTCTCTCTCTCCACCTGCCCTTTTTCTTTCTCTCTCTCTCTCCACCCGCTCTATTTCTCTCTCTCCACCCACCATTTTTTCTCTCTTTCTCCACCAGACTTTTTTCTATCCCTCTCTCCACCCACCCTTTCTCTCTCTCTCCACCCGCTCTATTTCTCTCTCCTCTGCCCTTTCTCTCTCTCAACCTGCACTTTTTCTTTCTCTCTCTCTCTCTCTCAGCCATCCTATTTCTCTCTCTCTCTCTCCACCCGCCCTTTTACAATCACTATCTTTCACTGGCCCTTTTCCTCTCTCTCTACCCGTCCTTTGTCTCTCTCTCTCTGCACCCACCCTTTCTCTCTCTCCACCCGCCCTTTCTCTCTCTCTCAGCCATCCTTTCTCACTTTCTCTCTCTCCACCCGCCCTTTTTCTTTCTCTCAGCCGTCCTATTTCTCTGTTTCTCTCTCTCTCTCCACCCACCCCTTTTTTCTCTCTTCCTCCACCTGCCCTTTCTCTCTCTCTCTCTCTCCACCGGCCCTTTTACTCTCTCTCTCTACCTGCCCTTTCTCTCTCTCTCTCCACCCACTTTCTGTGTCTCTCTCCACCCACTATTTTTTCTCTCTCTTTCTCCACCAGACTTTTTTCTATCCCTCTCTCCACCCACCCTTTCTCTCTCTCTCCACCCGCTCTATTTCTCTCTCCTCCGCCCTTTCCCTCTCTCAACCTGCACTTTTTCTTTCTCTCTCTCAGCCGTCCTATTTCTCTCTCTCTTCACCCATCCTTTTACATCACTGTCTTTCACCCGCCCTTTGTCTCTCTCTCCACCCACATTTTTTTCTCTCTCCACCGGCCCTTTCTCTCTCTCTCTCTCCACCGGCCGTTTCTCTCTCTCCTCCGCTCTTTTTTTTCTCTCTCTACCCGCCCTTTCTCTATCTCTCTCTCCACCCGCCCCTTTTTTCTGTCTCCACACGCACTTTTTCTTTCTCTCTCTTCACCTGCCCTTTTGTTCTCTCTCTCTCTCCACCCACCCTTTCTCTCTCTCCATTCGCCCTTTTTCTTTCTCCCTCTCAGCCGTCCTATTTCTCTCTTTCTCTCCACCCGCCCCTTTTTTCTCTCTTTCTCCACTGGCCCTTTCTCTCTCTCTCCTCTGCCCTTTTTTTTCTCTCTCCACCTGCCCTTTGTCTCTCTCTCCACCCACATTTTTTTCTCTCTCCACCGGCCCTTTCTCTCTCTCTCTCTCCACCGGCCGTTTCTCTCTCTCCTCCGCTCTTTTTTTTCTCTCTCTACCCGCCCTTTCTCTATCTCTCTCTCCACCCGCCCCTTTTTTCTGTCTCCACACGCACTTTTTCTTTCTCTCTCTTCACCTGCCCTTTTGTTCTCTCTCTCTCTCCACCCACCCTTTCTCTCTCTCCATTCGCCCTTTTTCTTTCTCCCTCTCAGCCGTCCTATTTCTCTCTTTCTCTCCACCCGCCCCTTTTTTCTCTCTTTCTCCACTGGCCCTTTCTCTCTCTCTCCTCTGCCCTTTTTTTTCTCTCTCCACCTGCCCTTTGTCTCTCTCTCCACCCACATTTTTTTCTCTCTCCACCGGCCCTTTCTCTCTCTCTCTCTCCACCGGCCGTTTCTCTCTCTCCTCCGCTCTTTTTTTTCTCTCTCTACCCGCCCTTTCTCTATCTCTCTCTCCACCCGCCCCTTTTTTCTGTCTCCACATGCACTTTTTCTTTCTCTCTCTTCACCTGCCCTTTTGTTCTCTCTCTCTCTCCACCCACCCTTTCTCTCTCTCCATTCGCCCTTTTTCTTTCTCCCTCTCAGCCGTCCTATTTCTCTCTTTCTCTCCACCCGCCCCTTTTTTCTCTCTTTCTCCACTGGCCCTTTCTCTCTCTCTCCTCTGCCCTTTTTTTTCTCTCTCCACCTGCCCTTTGTCTCTCTCTCCACCCACACCTTTTTTCTCTCTCTCCGCCCACTTTTCCTTTCTGTCTCTCTTCACCTGCCCTTTTGTTCTCTCTCTCTCTCTCTCCACCCATCCTTTTTCTTTCTCTCTCTCTCTCTCCACCCACCTTTTTTCTCTCTCCAAACGCCCTCTCTCTCTCTCCACCCGCCCTTTTTCTCACTCTCCACCCTTCTGTCTCTCTCTCCACCCTTTTTCTCTCTCTCTCCACTGGCTCTTTCTCTTTCTCTCTCTCTCTCCACCCACTTTTTGTGTCTCTCTCCACCCACCATTTTTTCTCTCTTTCTCCACCAGACTTTTTTCTATCCCTCTCTCCACCCACCGTTTCTCTCTCTCTCCACCCGCCCTATTTCTCTCTCCTCTGCCCTCTCTCTCAACCTGCACTTTTTCTTTCTCTCTCTCTCAGCCATCCTATTTCTCTCTCTCTCTCTCTCCACCCGCCCTTTTACAATCACTATCTTTCACTGGCCCTTTTCCTCTCTCTCTACCCGTCCTTTGTCTCTCTCTCTCTGCACCCACCCTTTCTCTCTCTCCACCCGCCCTTTCTCTCTCTCTCAGCCATCCTTTCTCACTTTCTGTCTCTCCACCCGCCCTTTTTCTTTCTCTCAGCCGTCCTATTTCTCTGTTTCTCTCTCTCTCTCCACCCACCCCTTTTTTCTCTCTTCCTCCACTTGCCCTTTCTCTCTCTCTCTCTCTCTACCTGCCCTTTCTCTCTCTCTCTCCACCCACTTTCTGTGTCTCTCTCCACCCACTATTTTTTCTCTCTCTTTCTCCACCAGACTTTTTTCTATCCCTCTCTCCACCCACCCTTTCTCTCTCTCTCCACCCGCTCTATTTCTCTCTCCTCCGCCCTTTCCCTCTCTCAACCTGCACTTTTTCTTTCTCTCTCTCAGCCGTCCTATTTCTCTCTCTCTCTTCACCCATCCTTTTACATCACTGTCTTTCACCCGCCCTTTGTCTCTCTCTCCACCCACATTTTTTTCTCTCTCCACCGGCCCTTTCTCTCTCTCTCTCTCCACCGGCCGTTTCTCTCTCTCCTCCGCTCTTTTTTTTCTCTCTCTACCCGCCCTTTCTCTATCTCTCTCTCCACCCGCCCCTTTTTTCTGTCTCCACACGCACTTTTTCTTTCTCTCTCTTCACCTGCCCTTTTGTTCTCTCTCTCTCTCCACCCACCCTTTCTCTCTCTCCATTCGCCCTTTTTCTTTCTCCCTCTCAGCTGTCCTATTTCTCTCTTTCTCTCCACCCGCCCCTTTTTTCTCTCTTTCTCCACTGGCCCTTTCTCTCTCTCTCCTCTGCCCTTTTATTTCTCTCTCCACCTGCCCTTTGTCTCTCTCTCTCCACCTGCCCTTTGTCTCTCTCTCCACCCACACCTTTTTTCTCTCTCTCTGCCCACACTTTTCCTGTCTCTCTTCACCTGCCCTTTTGTTCTCTCTCTCTCTCTCCACCCATCCTTTTTCTTTCTCTCTCTCTCTCCACCCACCTTTTTTCTCTCCAAACGCCCTCTCTCTCTCTCCACCCGCCCTTTCTCTTTCTGCATCCGCCCTATATTTCTCTCTCCTCCACCCCTTTCTCTCTCTCCACCCGCTCTATTTCTTTCTCTCTCTCCACCTACCCTTTTACAATCACTATCTTTCACCCGCCCTTTCTCTCTCTCCGCCTGCCCTTTTCTCTCTCCATCCGCCCTATATTTCTCTCTCTCCACCCACTCTATTTCTCTCTCTCCTCTGCCTTTTTCTCTCTCTGCCCACCCTTTTCTCTCTCTCCACCCACCCCTCCACACGCACTTTTTCTTTCTCTCTCTCAGCCATCCAATTTCTCTCTCTCTCCACCCATCCTTTTACAATCACTATCTTTCACCCGCCCTTTGTCTCTCTCTCCACCCACCCCTTTTTCTCTCTCCACACTCACTTTTTCTTTCTCTCTCTCACCTGCCCTTTTGTTCTCTCTCTCGACCATCCTTTGTCTCTCTCTCTCTCCACCCACCCTTTCTCTCTCTCCATCCGCCCTTTTTCTTTCTCTCTCTCCACCTGCCCTTTCTCTCTCTCAACCCGCACTTTTTCTTTCTCTCTCTCAGCCGTCCTATTTCTCTCTTTCTCTTCACCCGCCCCTTTTTTCTCTCTCTCCATCCATCCTTTTTCTTTCTCTCTCTCTCTCCACCCACATTTTTTTCTCTCTCCACCAGCCCTTTCTCTCTCTCTCTCTCTCTCCACCGGCCGTTTCTCTCTCTCCTCCGCTCTTTTTTTCCTCTCTCTACCTGCCCTTTCTCTCTCTCTCTCTCTCCACCTGCCCCTTTTTTCTCTCTCTCTGCCCGCACTATTTCTTTCTCTCTCTCTTCACCTGCCCTTTTGTTCTCTCTCTCTCTCTCTCCACCCATCCTTTTTCTTTCTCTCTCTCTCCACCCAGCTTTTTTTCTCTCTCCAAACTCCCTTTCTCTCTCTCACTCCACTGGCCCTTTCTCTCTCTCTCTCTCCACCTGCCCTTTCTCTTTCTGCATCCGCCTATATTTCTCTCTCCTCCACCCCTTTCTCTCTCTCCACCCGCTCTATTTCTCTCTCTCACTCCACCCGCCCTTTTTCTCTCTCACTCCACCCTTTTTTTCTCTCTCTCCATCCGCCCTTTTTCTTTCTCTCTCTCCACCCACCCTTTCTCTCTCCCTCTCTCCACCTGCCGTTTTTCTCACTCACTCTGCACCTGCCCTTTTCTCTCTCCACCAACCCTTTCCCTCTCTTTCTCCACCCGCCCTTTTTCTCTCTCTCTCTCTCCACTCACCTTTTTTCTTTCTGCACCCGCCCTTTCTCTCCACCCTTTTTCCTCACTCTCCCATCACCCTTCCTTGGTTGCTCACCTCCCGCACTTCTTCTCACCCCTCCACCCTTTCTCTCTCACTCCCTCTTCTTTCTCCTTCTCCGCCCCCTCCGTTCCTCTTTCTCGCTTCTCCCACCATTCTTCTCTCTCACCCCTGCCCCTCCTCTCTCTCTCTCTCCCAGCCCTTCCCCTCTCGCAGTCCCCCAGCCCTCCCTCTTTCTCCTCCCCCCTCCATTCCCTTCTCTCTCACCCCCACTCTTCCTCTCTCCCCCACATTGCCTGTCCTTCTCCCTCTCCCCCGCCCTGCCTCTCTCTCACCCCTCCTGCTCTTCCTCTGTCTCCCCCCACCCAGCCCTTCCTTCCTCTCTCCCCCTCCCGCCCTTCCCTTTCTCTCTCCCCCCTCCTGCCCTTCCCCGCCCCAACCTTTCCTCTCTGTTTCCGGTCCCCCCCGCCCTTGCTCTCTCTCCCCAGCTCTTTCTCTCACTCTCCCCTTCCCCCTCTCTCTGCATTTGCTCTTTGACCTTACATTCCAACATGGTACCCAGCTGTTCATTGAACTACCTTACCCCCTAGAGATTTCTAGTCTCCACAATACAGCTTGTGTTCTATTGGTTCTCAGTCATATTTATTTGGCAGGCTGAGCTATTTGATATCTGGAACATTCACGTCGTCAGTCACTGGTACCAATTGTTTCATCAATAAGGTAGTATTGATGTTTTCAGTTCTCTCCTACCTCTCAATCATTTTGTTCAGCCCCAGATGTATTCTATTAAGATGTTTTTTTTGTAGATTTAGATCATGTTCTGTCCCTGATTATCTATTGCTTTTAAGCATTGCACAGTTTTGGTTTACTCCTGTCCTAGTGTGCTGACTTTGCAGTTTACAAGTTTTATACCTCTTCATGCTGGAATACATTCTTTCCACTTATTATCATTCTTTTTAATTAATTGACCATCGTGCCGTTTTCTTGGTGTTGCATCACATTAACACTGAGTTAATACATGTTGTACTTACCTTAAAACCCTGTTCCATAACAGTAACAAAATTAAGACACTAAGGGAAATCAAAGTCACTTCCTAGTTAGATTGTACAATTAAAATGTCACAATATTTTTTCAATATATGCCTTACAGTCTGTCAGTAACATTCTACTGCCTAGCTGTTGATTGAGAAGAGACTGATGGACCTGTAGTTAGCCAGATTGGATTTGTTCTGCTTTTTATGGGCAGGACATACCTGGTCTCTCATCATCAGGTAGGGGCCGGTGTCCTTGTTGTCCTGAAACAGCTTGACTAGATATGCATGACTTTTGCTTAATCCAGCAAGTTTATGCACAGTAAGTTCCCACAGAAATGTTTTCCAGTGATGATGGTTGGGGGTAAATATTGGCCTCGGGACATCTGAGAGACTGATGTCTGTACAAAACAGGACTTCAGTTCAACAGTTCAAAGGACCTTCGTACTGGGTCAACTGCTTAGTTCTCTGGAGCACAAGTTGAATCCTCAGTCTCCCCACTGAATGCAGGATATCTACCCACTGAGCCCTTGGTGTGGATGCTGGGGAAGGGGGGGGGGTTACAAGAGGTTTGGAAGTACGAAACTAGACCATATAGGTATAGGATGGGGAGGGAGAGACATGGAGGGAGTCTGAGGGACAGTTCAGTTATGCAGTGGGTAGAGCCACTACCTGACAACTCCAGAGACCTAAGTTCAATCCTGACATCCGACACTGTCCATGTGGAGTTTGCATGTTCTCCCTGTGACCACGTGGGTTTTTTCATGTTTTTCCATTTTCCTCCCACAACCCATACATGTGGGTCAGTGGGTTAATTGATCACTGCAAACTGTCCCTAGTGTAGGGATGAAGGGTTGAATCTGAGGGGAGCTGATGAGAGTGTGGGGAGAGAAAACAAGATCAGTGTAAATGAGTGGTTGGCTGCACGGACTCAATTTGTATTTCTCTGAGCCTGAGGAAGAAATTTCTTCACCCAGAGGGGGTGTTTGGAATCTGGAACACACTGCCTGAAGGAGTGGTGAAGGCAGAGACTCTCACAGCATTTAAGAAGTATTCAGATGAGCATTTGACTCGCCACTGTATTGAAGTTTATGGATCAAGTGCTGGGAAATTGGATTAGAGTAGATGGGCAGTTAATGGGCAGCATGGACATGATGGGCCAAAGGGCTTGCTTTCATGTTTTGGGAGAATTGGAAACTGGTTTTGTGCAAGATGAAGGTGAGAAATGAATCAGTATACATATATGTTTATCTGTCTTGTCTCTCCCTTCCCTCCCCCACCCCCACTTCAAAGACGCTGCAGGTTGTCTGAGTTCCACCAGCAGCTTGTGTATAGCTCCAGATCCCAGTGTCTGCAGTCTTCTGTGTGTCACCTTATATGTTTATCTCTATCCACTAGAGGTCCCCTAAAACCCTCACTAATTTTTATAGATGCACCGTAGAAAGCATTCTTCTAGGGTGAATCACAACCTGGTATGGAAGTTGTCCCGTCCGAGACCGAAAGAAGCTGCAGAAAATCATGAACACAGCCCAGCACATCACACAAACCAATCTTCCGTCCTTGGACTCACTTTACACCGCACACTGTCGGAGCAGTGCTGCCAGGATAATCAAGGACACGACCCACCCAGCCAACACACTTTTCATCCCTCTTCCCTCCGGGAGAAGGCTCAGGAGCTTGAAGACTCGTATGGCCAGATTTGGGATCAGCTTCTTTCCAACTGTGATAAGACTGCTGAACGGATCCTGACCCGGATCTGGGCCGTACCCTCCAAATATCTGGACCTGCCTCTCGGTTTTTTTTGCACTACCTTACTTCCCATTTTTCTGTTTTCTATTTATGATTTATAATTTAAATTTTTAATATTTACTATCGATTTGTACTTCAAGGAGCGTGAAGCGCAGAATCAAATATCACTGTGATGATTGTACACTCTAGCATCAATTGTTCGGTGACAATAAAGTAAAGTTAATTGTTAAAGTAAAAGTAAAGGCCAACTGTCACTTACTCTGCATTCCACCTGGCATTCAAACAGACATTTTGTTTCTGGGGCTGTTCCAGGGAACGATGAAAAGGGCTTAAAGCCCAATCCCCTCCTGCTAAAAGAGTAAGCAAACTGCAAGATGTGTTCTGTTTATTGACCGTTACAATTTACTGTCTGTCAAAACAGCAGCACAACTAATTCACCACCGCTCGAGCTGACCTCAAAATGGTGGAATTCCACTCCATTTCCTGTCATCTGTCAGTTATTATTAAGAATTGATGCTGGCCAATTAGCATTTCTTGATTTCACTTAATTCACCCCACTGCAGGCTGTGAATCTTGTATGCTGTAATTTGTACTTGCACAAGAAAATGTTGTCGGACAATACAGTAGAGAAGGTTCAGCCTCAGCTGGCTGATAACTGGAGCTTTTCTGCAGTCAGTCCGCATTTCAAGGTTACCAAAGTAATTAATCTTTGAATGTGACAGCATGCCGTGTTTCTTCTGCACCCATACTTGTCAATGATTCCCCCAGTTTCCCAGCAAACTCACACTTGGAGTATTGTGTTCATTTCTTGTTACTTAATTATAGGAAGGATGTGGAAGGTTTAGAGAGGGTGCAGTAGAGATTTACAGGATGCTGCTTGGATTAGAACTAGAGCTTTTCTCTTTGGAGCGAAGGAGGATAAGAGGTGACTTGATAGACACAAGAGATTCTGCAGATGCTGGAAATTTAGAGTTACGGACACATTATACTCAATTCGATATAGCTTAGGAGCCTAAGACTTTTGCACAATGAGGTAATTTTGTGTATTGCACTGTAATGCTGCACTAAAAAACAGATTTCATGACATATGTGAGTGATGATAAACCTGAATCTGATATGGGTTTCTATTGTGGACTGAGAGTGGGAAGAGAGCAGGAAGAGGGGATTCATGGTTAGGAAAAGGGGAAGGGAGAGGGGAGGGAGTGGGAAGCACCAGCGAGACATGCTGTAATGAATTGAATTGAATTGAATGAATGATCTTTATTGTCATTGAAACTCTGTTTGGCTTCCTCTCAGGCAATTAAATAAAGCCATAGGTAAAAACAAGACAGTAATAGAAAAACAGTATTAAATAGATAAACATAGAACATAGAATAGTACAGCACAGTACAGTCCCTTCGGCCCACATTGTTGTGCTGACCCTCAAACCCTGCCTCCCATATAATCCCCCACCTTAAATTCCTCCATATACCTGTCTAGTAGTCTCTTAAACTTCACTAGTGTATCTGCCTCCACCACTGACTCAGGCAGTGCATTCCACACACCAACCACTCTCTGAGTAAAAAACCTTCCTCTAATATCCCCCTTGAACTTCCCACCCCTTACCTTAAAGCCATGTCCTCTTGTATTGAGCAGTGGTGCCCTGGGAAAGAGGCACTGGCTATCCACTCTATCTGCTCCTCTTAATATCTTGTACACCTCTATCATGTCTCTTCTCATCCTCCTCCTCTCCAAGGAGTAAAGCCCTAGCTCCCTTAATCTCTGATCATAATGCATACTCTCTAAACCAGGCAGCATCCTGGTAAATCTCCTCTGTACCCTTTCCAATGCTTCCACATCCTTCCTATAGGGAGGCGACCGGAACTGGACACAGTACTCCAAGTGTGGCCTAACCAGAGTTTTATAGAGCTGCATCATTACATCGCGACTCTTAAACTCTATCCCTTGACTTATGAAAGCTAACACCCCATAAGCTTTCTTAACTACCCTATCCACTTGTGAGGCAACTTTCAGGAATCTGTGGACATGTACCCCCAGATCCCTCTGCTCCTCCACACTACCAAGTATCCTGCCATTTACTTTGTACTCTGCCTTGGAGTTTGTCCTTCCAAAGTGTACCACCTCACACTTCTCCAGGTTGAACTCCATCTGCCACTTCACAGCCCACTTCTGCATCCTATCAATGTCTCTCTGCTCTACGTAAGTAGCAGAAAATAAGTTGCAACAGCACCAGAATATCACAGTAATGCACAAAGTGCCGTTAGTGCAAGTATTTGAGTCCTTGTGTGTGCTCACAGTTTCAGTCATTGTTCTGTGGGAGTGGTGTGATGGAGGCCACAGCTCTGGGATAGAAGCTGTTCCTCAGTCTATTTGTTCTGGCTTTTAGTGTCCGGAACCTTTTGCTGCATGGCAGCAGGTCAAACAGGGAGTGGCCGGGGTGTGTGGTGTCTCTGGTTTTGCTGATTGCTTTCCTCCTGAGTCTGCTGGAATAGATGGTGTCCAGTCCTGGGAGCTCCATCCTGACAATTCGCTGGGCCGCCTTCACCACGCGATGCAGGTCTTGTCGCTCAGCGGCTGTGCGGCTGGCATATCACACTGTGGCGTTGCTGGTCAGGATGGTTTCAATTGTGCTTCTGTAAAAGTTAAGCAACAGCTTTTGTGGGAGTTTGGCCTGTTTCAGCTTTCTGAGGAAGGAGAGTCTTTGTTGTGCCTTTTTTACAAGCAGCGAGGTGTTGGTGGTCCATGTCAGCCAATGATCAGTAAATCAATTGTTTGGAATCAAATGACTTTGCCTGGTGTCTCTGGGCTGGGTGTGTCTGCACCTGCACCACCTCCTGCCCCTGGCAGTCCTTCTCTGCCACCTGTCCCACACCCCTCCCGTGGTGAACACCCTTGTCATTCCCAACATAGTTTGCTCCTGCCAGGTTTACAAACTTGCTGTCTGCTCCATGTTGACAAATACAGTACTGTGCAAAAGTCTTAGGCACCCTAGCTATATATATGTGCCTAAGACTTTTGCATAGCATCTACGGAGAGGAATAAAGAGTTGACATTTTGGGCCAAGACCCTTCATCAGGACTGGAAAGGAAAGGGGAAGAAGGGGGCTCCTTTCCCCTTCCTTTCCAGTCTTGATGAAGGGTCTCAGAACAAAATGTTGACTCTTTATTCCTCTCCATAGATGCTGCCTGACCTGCTGAGTTCCTCAGCATTTTATGTGTGAGACTTGGTAGAGATGTGTAAGATTATAAGAGGTGTAGAATGGACATCTAGCACCTTTTTACCCAGGGTGGCAACAGCCATTACCAAAGGACATCTGGTTAAGGTGGGTGGAAGAAAGTTTAGGGGAGTTGTCAGAGGCATTTTTTTTGCAGAGTGGTAAGTGCATGAAACTTACTGCTGAGGATGATACAATAGTTCAAAGCTCAAAGTTGAAAGTAAAGTTATTCACAAAGTACATATGTGTCACTATATACCACCCCTTTTGGACAATCACAGTAAGTACTAAGAAACAACAGAATCAATGAATAACCACACATGACAGAGACGAACAACCAATGTGCAAAAGACAACAAACTGCAAATATAAAGAAAGGAAATAATAAATAAATAAACAAACAATAAGATGTTGAGAACACGAGTTGTCGAGTCCTTAAATAGGTTGTGGAATCAGAACAGTGTTGGGGTGAGTGAAGTTATCTGTCTGGTTCAAAAGCCCGATGGTTAGAGCAGTCTTTCACTGATTCTATTAAGATTATAGGATTTACTGAGTATGCCTGCAAGAAAATGAACCTCAGGGTTGTATATAGTACATGTATATTCTTTGATAATACATTCACTTTGAACTTTGAGGGGTAGTAACTGTCCCTGAACCTGGTGGTGAGGACTTGAGGCTCCTGTACCACCTTCTTGATGGCAGAACCAAGAAGACACATTTCCTGGATGGTGGGAGTCCATGATAATGGATGCCACTTTCCTGTACCAGCACTGCCTGTAGATGTGCTCAGTGGTGGGGAGGGCTTTACCAGTGATGGACTGGATGTTTCCCACTACCTTTTGTAGATGTTTCTGTTTGAGGGCATTGGTGTTCTCATACTAGGCCGTGATGCAATCAGTCAGTATTCTCTCCACTATGCATCTATAGGAGTTTGTCAAAGTTTTAGCTGACATGCCGAATCTGTGTACGACTCTTAGACAGACACGTGGATGACAAAAAAATGGAGATTGTGTAGGGAGGAAGGGTTAGATTGATCATCATAGGCTTAAGAGCCTGTACTCTGCTGTACTGATCTACATTCTGTGTTCTCTGACTCAAGCTCTGTAATTTGCTTTGCAAACAATGGACACAACGATGCCAGGCTGACACACTTGGGTCTGTGCTAGTTCATCAGTGGAACTGTATGAACATAGAACATAGAAAACCTACAGCACAATACAGGCCATTCGGCCCACAATGCTATGCCGAACATGTACTTACTTTAGACATTACCTAGGGTTACCCATAGCTCTCTATTTTTCTAAGTTCCATGTACCTGTCCAGGAGTCTCTTAAAAGACCCCATCGTATCTGCCTCCACCACTGTTGCCAGCAGCCCATTCCACACACTCACCACCCTCTGTGTAAAAAACTTACCCCCGACATCTCCTCTGTACCTACCTCCAAGCACCTTAAAACTGTGCCCTCTCGTGCTAGCCATTTCAGCCCTGGGAAAAAGCCTCTGACTATCCACACAATCAATGCCTCTCATCATCTTATACACATTATAGAGTACGTTATAGGGTTTCAGAAATGAAGAAAAAAATGCACCGCTTTTATGCTGAAACCTGCTTCACTTGCAATCTGAGTCATGGGCCTTTCGACATGAACCAATCAGTCAGCAAGGTTGGTGGGGAGTGCCTTTGTGAAAGCTCATCTCCATTAACCAATCTGCCTGATAAAGTCAGCGGTTTCCTCCTGCGCCATAGTAACAAGTTCCAGTTTATTGCAATTGGCACACATGCGCAGAGTATAAACAGCATGAAAATTAACTCCTTGCAGCTGCAGCACAGTACATCATAAACATGATAAACATAAGTTAATGTCAACTTAAATTAACATAAAT